>NW_021163033.1:1840000-2393196 GCF_004324835.1 Dendronephthya gigantea | reverse complement strand
AATAAAGATTGTGGCACATGCCCTCTTTTGCATCCGTTAGAATGATAATTGCATTTTAACTTATCGTGTAGTCTATAAAGAGGGCTTAAGAAATATGCCATAACGGTATAGCTACTATTAAGTTAACAGCGATCTTCGCACACAGATTGTCTATACTTAAACGGGAGCAGTTACCATGGCAACATATCAGTGACAGACTCGGGTACTCCGTGTCAGTCATGGACGGAACAATGTCCACATCGTCATACCATGAACACCACATATCCAGAATTAAATAACGCCAAGAATTACTGTCGTAATCCCAAGAACTCAGGAAAACGACCTTGGTGTTTTACCACAGATAGAAACAAAAGATGGGAGTACTGTGATATCCCTAAGTGTATACCAGGTACCGTCATGATATGATATCTTTTATGCCAACATTGGTACACAAATTACATCAAGGTTTATAGCATCAAGAAAACGATTGAATTTCACCGGTAATGCCCCGAAAACACGAATCTTGTTACATAAATACCTTTGGGAATACCTTTATACAATAATTAGCCAATGTGACTTCATATCAAGATATTCCTGCAGGATAGTTCGACCCCCTCGAGTGCTACTGGTTTTAAAACAAAGTTTCGGACTAGACTGGCAAATCTAAACAGTAAATATTCAAATAGTAATAATCTTCAAACATTTTAACTGTGCAGACATTGTTTTTACGATGATTACTAGAAATTCTACCCATATTTATAATTAATTATTATATCACAAGTCGCAGTCGTTTGAATGATGAATATAAGGGTAACAATGATGTCATTAGATTGATCGTATTGTATTAATGTATTCTACTGGCTTTAGTTGATGGTGGTTATAGCAACTGGACAATAAAAAGTGCATGTAGTGTGACATGCGGTGAAGGTTTACAAACATGGACACGAGTTTGTAAGAATCCTGAGCCAAAGTTTGGTGGAAGAGATTGCAGTCATTTTGGAGAGAGAGATGAATATAGGCCTTGTTTCGTGAAACCTTGTATCGGTGAGTGAAATTATTTCCTGACGTTCAAATTCTGCTGTTCGAAGTTCACGGGTTTTTATAACAAATCAATTAAAGCAAGGTTCCCGTTGCTGTAATGTTCACACTTATTAGTTCTCATAAAGTATTTATAAATATTTCTGCCGGTAGTGAAAAACATTGGACGCTATCCATTAAGTGGCCAAAGTGGTCAGACCTATAATATTTTGACTGAATTGAATATTTCCTGAAGAATACAGCAGTGAAACTGCATTTTTCGTGCTAGTGCAGATGTAAATAACGATCTGTAACCGTCAGTACTGAAATAAATCGGGACCGCCTGGCGTTTTTACTGAAAAAAGGAAAGCTTCAAAATTTACTTATAGTGATGCATTGCGTGCATGCGTCGAGTTTCTAAGTTTAAGCGTCTAAGCTTATACGAGTTCACGTACGCCGAAAGAGTGGCGTAAGTTGAAGAGTTACGCCTGTATTCTAAAAGCTCACTCACACTCAAACTCATTGAGTGGGAGATCTTAATCCTCTCCTAAGGTTTCAATGGCGGTATTTCGAGCCGAATAGGGGCTTGATTTTCAGTGATTTACCTTATATCTTTCCATCTATTCAGAGAAAACTTTCTCATTGATCAGCATTAACAAAATTCATCTGTCACACTCCATGAGTGTGAGTGTGAGTGAGCTTTTTGAATACAGGTGTTAGACTTTGATTAGCTAGGCTGCAATTGATGATCCCTTTCTGTTTAGCGTTCACGGTTTTACCTAACATGGGGAAAGAGTGATCTTGATTAAAAGTCTTGAGACAGGAGTGTCCAACCTGGGCGGTATATAGTTGAATAAGCTATATGCATGAATATTCCTTCTTTGCTTTATATTTGTCTAGTTAATGGCGGTTTTAGCACATGGAGTTTGAGTATCCCTTGCAATGTTTCGTGCGGTGGAGGAGTTGAAATATGGAAGCGTAGTTGTGATAATCCAGAACCAAAATACGGAGGCAGAAACTGTAGTAGGCTGGGAAACTCGATGGAATTGAGGAGCTGTAACACAATGCCTTGCCCTAGTAAGGATGAAATTACTTTACTGAATGTTTTGTCTGATACAAGGCGGGATAATTAAGGAATCAAAAGTGACCAAAAGTGGTGCACAAATTTATAGGCTTTTGCCGAGCTCGACGGCCTATTTATGCAGATACTTTTGCTACGGTAGCTAATCAACGTTTATTGTGCTTTTAGCAGCACTTGTCCTTGCATGATTCTGACCCAGGGTGTTTCCAAGTTACGATATACTTAGCTACAACTTTGCAAAAGTGGAAAGTGCTAGGAATTGTTCTATATCAAAACCACTTATGACTTCACTTTGCAATTTTCATGCCAAACAAACTCAGCTGATTAGTGGCCGCTTGATGAATATTTAAAAAAAACTGGATGAAGCAATACACTTGTTCCAATTTCGAAAGCCTGTAATATTATATTTGAAATTATCACGCATAAAAATAAAAGGAAGAATTGGTGTTTAATATAAAGTTTGAGCATCAAATATCAACGTCCAGTAGTTTCCGCGGAATTGCAACATTGTCGTTGGGCTAAAATGAGAAGATTGAAACTAACATTACGTTGATGTAACAACGTTCGTTGTTTTATCGTCCAATGGAATGCGTTCCATTGCACTCTCCAGAGTGCAATTGCACTACACATTTTTTCTATTGAACTCTTTATATGCTTTAAGTAAATATCATCCGTTAAAATGCTTCTCGCAACCGTGGTCGCAATTTATTTACATTTCTCAACTTATTGAAGATTCAGACGCTGAAAATACGAGAAAGACAAAGCTATCGCCTTGTTGAATGGAACATTTCATCTTTCACATCGTGAAAACATTTTTACTATTGCACTCGTCTAGTATCGAATTTCAAATACTTTTCTTATATAGTTGACGGTAACTATAGTAACTGGACGAGGGCGTCGCCATGTAGCGTCACGTGTGGTGAAGGAGTCGAAGTGTGGATACGAGAATGCGATAACCCTCCTGGCGAATACGGCGGTAATTGCAGTAAGCAGGGACCAGACCAAGAAAGACGCTCATGCAGGAATGAAGCTTGTCCAGGTGAACTATCATACGATTATATTTTATCATACAGTATTTCATTGTATAAGATCGAAAACAAAAGAAAAAAAACTCACGAAAGGTAAGAATTCCACTTTGCTGTCCATCTTAATTGCTATGTATTTGATCTTGGTATACTGAAAAACGAAACTATACAACCCACAGCGAGATGTAAACTTGAATAACAATAAGTTTTTCCTATGAGCAAACAAGGCACTCAAACAAGGCATTTTTGAAGCTGAAGCTGAGTTTTCCTGTGAAAAATTTTAGTTTCTTCCGAAGAGATTGGTGTTATTGCCATTGTTGCAAGTTTTTTACTCGTTGCTGCGATTACAATTTTTATCTTTCTGCGAAAACGACGGCGAAAACGAGGTGAGTTTATTTTCTTTGCATTTGTGCAGTTTCTGGAGAATAATAAATAACAATTATTAGATGAAGCTGAGTGTGATCGAGAATTATCAAACCGAAGTTTGCGTTATTGAACTGAGGCTCGATAATTCTCGATATCATGCAAAAACCGAATTCAATAAATGTTTTATTATGTATTTCCTTTTAAGAGAGGAAGCCTGCGCCATTATTGACAACAAACTAGCGGCAAAAACTTACGTCACCTACGGATAATTTTCAATGTCGCGTAGGTGGCATGACATTGAGAATTTTCAGTAGGTTTTTAGCCAATCACAATCACAATCGAAATTGCATTAGTAATGCATAATAATAATAATTATTAACATTTATTGAATGAGGCTTGATAATCTTCATTAGCTAGACACTGCATGAGACACAACTCAAAAAACCAAAGGAAGTAAACACCCCATTCGCAGATATAAAATCACATGATAATATATTAATATATTATGTTTCCCAACCGTCAGTTTCCAGTCGAAAACTACATCTGTATATACCGTATGATCTGGACATTTCTATTGAGTTTCCTGACATTTGGTAAAGGCTGGTTTCTAGCCAGAAAATTATCCCCTGGTCAGGGACGAACATTATGGTTTGAGTTTAAGACTATTAGTTTTGGTTGAAAACATAAGAATAAACGAAACTTTGGAAATCAACCTTGAACATTGACTAAGGGCCTGTTTACATGAGCCCGGTTACCCGAGATTCAACGAAGCGTGAGATGATTTTGAGGTATTGAAATGAGCAGATAACATGATCCTGGCAGTCGTGTAATCACCACAACAATAGCATGTGCTATTTTGGTGCCATAAAGACTTATTTCAATATCTCAAAGTCCTCTCACGCTTCTTTGAATCTCGGGTAACCGGGCTCATGTAAACAGCCCCTAACTCAGTAAACTCTTAATCAATGACAGGATTTGAACAATTAAAACACGTATTAATTTTGGAGTCAGTACGATTTAACCTCCTCAAACGTAGTTACCAGTTTTGCAACAGACTCCTCCTGATCTGTGTTTTAATTTCATAGAATACATACAGCATTATGCCATTTGTCGTTTTTCGTCCCAACATTTTCCTGGTCGTGAACAAGAGCAGTCAAATAACAACAATACAGAAGAGTGCGCAAGTTCCTCACAAAGGAATGGTACGATTCCCAACTATGGAAACCTGACATCCGAAGGTAAACCGGCTCCGTGTCTTTCTCGCGGTATTGTACCCTACAAAAGCGATTACATCAACACGAGACCTTCCCAAAGATCTTGGTACGACAGATTGCAGGTATTTCGGCCTATAACTGTTGAATGGCTTCGTAACGCGTGGGGCAATGTGGATGTGTTTGGAAACAATGTTTATGATGTCATGCAACGTTATGTCGGCCGAGTTTTTGTTTTGTACGATAAGGCAGGCAACACAGGCGAAGGTCAGTCAGCCGGAAGCTGTAATCCACCTCGCAACACACTCGAGAAATCGTCGCAAGGTGATTCTAACGGAAGTGAGAAGGAGGAAAGAAGTCAAACGTACGATACTCTGAAAAGACTTCCATCTGTGGTATTGCCAACTGGATCTGGCAATGCTTTGACAACTCGAATTGCTTAACTCCATCAGAATGGGTGAAACTTCCACTTATTTAAAAGACTAAGAATTTTAAAGTTGAAGAATGAAATTGACAATCAGTTATATTTATACACCAGCGTGGAAACTGCATGCAAGTTTTCAGGTATACTTTTAGCCTCTCTCGCGATGGCGAATATTTTTTCACTTTGGGAACATATTTTTTATTTTTTATCTATATATATCAGGGAATAAAATAAAAAATCACATTATTCATAAGAGGGAGGGAGTCCATGCAGTTATAGGTAAATTGGGGAGATGGGTAATATATAAGTTATATAACACCAAAGCTTTGCGGAACAGCATAATTATATTCGTGTACGTATATACATAATACATTGTTATAGGTGATATGAATAGTTTTGATTTTTGGGGGACACCCTGTGCAGGACGAGTGGGAACTGATGCTTTTCATATTCAAATGGTCGACTTGCGCTTTAGACTAATTTCTTACCTTCGAGAAAAAATGAACATTCTATGAAAGAGCTTGCTAAAATTAGTAAAACTGCCAAGTGTGGCTGTGAATTGTTATAAATTACGGAAAATATAGCCATGTGAAGTTGTCAACTTTTGTATTTTTTGTATTACGGCCGGAAGTGTGTAACTAATTTAGTTACACATTTCCACACGTAATACAAAAGTATACAAACTTTGCCAACTTCGCATTGCTATATATTTTCCGTATTTTACAAAATTTCGCACTTGCACTAATTTTAGTAAGATCTTTCTAGCTGTGATGATTTATTTTCCTCTAGTTACTTCGTTCGAAAATTAATCTAAAGCGCAAGTTGTCCATTTGCCAAGCTCATACCCAAATCCTGTAATTTGACAAATCTTGATTTAAAACTTGAATCAGTTATTTCCTTTTGAGTAAGCCCATTTTTATCATTGAAGAAATAATATGTAGCGGCATTTTTGAACAATACTGGCTTCGGGTGTTTTTATCTTGAAGTATAAGCATGACTGTCGAAATGTATTTGTAAAGAATGTAAAAGAACGAAATGTGAAAGTGATGTACATGCGTTGTGCCGTAAGAAGGAAGTCGTTGATGACGACATTACGTTGCGTTGAGCCACGGAAGTCTTCAAGTGGAATTGACACTGAAGGCGTCACGTGAAATATAATTTAGAAGCTTCCAGACGATTGGGATCAAAGTACTAGTGTATTGAGCTTTGGCCGACTGTTAAATCAAGCGTAAGTTAAACCTAACCTTTTTGATTGGAGTCCCAAATTTCAACGGATATGCTCAGTTTTATCTTTGGTGGTGGTATTATACTAATTCTTGGACCAATTTTCCACGCTGGTGCAGGTAATTTGAGTATTTTACACTAAATTAGATGTTTGCTTATATATCTCATCTTTAACTACTTATGGCAAAACAACAAAGCGGGTCAGTTCCTTTTACTATAAGCAAAACTAGATTAGGGAGGCTAACTTTAGATAAAATGTACGACAAATTGATATGATTTAGAAAAGATTTCTGCAAAAACAATTTGAAAAACTGCGTCGACTAATCATGCTATAGGGTAGGTTTCGAGTAACTTTTGGTGTTATAAAAAAGCAGAACTCTAGAGGTCTAGCTGTCTCATCAGGAATCATTAAGTGCAGGCAACTGCTTAGAATAATATTAATCTATACAATGATAATATAATAATATTAATAACTGAACAACACGTAAAGACAAATAAGCCTCACTTACACTGGCGTTTGTGAAGAAGGTCCTTTGGTTTAAACATTTAAAGTTTCCTTATTTCCCCATTTAACGTTGTTGCTCAACCGTAGCTATTTAATTTGAAGTTTTCAAAAACGTTGCCACGCTGCTTTAATTCGGGCAATATAGCTACAACATGTCTTTGAGGAATATTCTTAAGGAATGTACAGCAACCCACTCAAGTCGAAACCGCAACTTTTCTGGCCAGTCAATATCATGTTAGTTACCTCTCTGTTAATAAACACGAAGAACTGGCTTGCCCTCTGTTACTTATCTTATCAGTATGTAGTCCTTTTCCAGTCATCTCTTTCGTAGTCTTTGGCCAGTCAATTATATAATTATTATAAACCAGGGAATTGTATTATAAACTAGGTCTACTGTATCTTAATCGTAATATAATATGATAGCCCAGCAAGAAAATACGAAAGACGGCCATAACACAAATATTTTCATGCTATTTAATAGAAGCTAACGTTTCATCTTCAAGCTGAGACGTTTTCAAAGCGAATGAAATATAATACATCTATATAGAATATGAATAATTATATATAACTATATAATTATATATAGCTATATGTCATCTGTATTATATATTCCATTCGCTTTGAAAATGTCTTAGGTTAAAGACGAAACGTTAGCTTCTATATTAAGTTGTATTGAAAAAATTGTGTTCTGGCTGTCCTTCGTATTTTTTGCTGGGCTTTTATATATTATATACGATTACGATTCCCACCTGGTTCATCAATTGCAACTATGCTGTATCTTACTTATATATTGCATCTCGGCATTTTGCTGAGCATGCACATGCTGACATGCAGAGGGCGCAAAAGCAGTGAAATCGCTTTCACGTATGTTGGTCATGATCTTACCCACTTTCTGCATTCAATCTAAATTCAATTCAACTCTATTTATGTTTCTCATTTGTGAATTTATACGATTAGAGTTTCAGATAAAACATGAATAAATTGGCGAACCTTTGGCTGCCCTTGTTTTCACTTTTGTTTTCTCTGTTCTCTCGAGAGTGCTTGTAAAGTTGTATAACTAATTCATTCAGCTGGTCGGATGCCCAATATATAAACCGACCCGACAAAAGGCTGAACTTTCGTCAATCAACTACCGAGAATGCCACTGATACTGGACGAGTCCAAAATACAATCCATGCAGCACAACGAATTACAAAGAGTGAACTATATAAACCTCGTTCACTAACTTTTCAAACCTGGAACTGGGATATTTGTCAGGAACCACAAAGCAATTGCATGTGAACTGTTTAAAGAAAAAGGCTATGAATGCGATAATAGAAAATTAGGTTGGTAAAACAACAGCCCTGGCAAAATTACATATTTCAACGATTTCTCTATTTTTTTCAGGTAAATACAGTTTTCAAGACAAGAACAGGTGAAAAGTACCATTTTATGATTTTAATGAACACCATTGTGTATGGACTTTCTTCATTCTCCCTGTTGTTTTGTGCATGAACTATTAATAAGATGAAACTTTCTTGCTGCTTAAAATTATTTTTAGGGAAAGTGGATATGTAGGTGTAATATAGACACGAAGTTTACTGAGTAGATTCCTTAAAACATGAATTTGTTTTGAATTACTTGCAACAGAACTTGTATTCCTGCCGAAGCTGAGCCAATACTCAACTCGAGTTCATGTTATCCTTTGGTGAATTTCACTCGGCCTTATTGTGAAAATCAAGGAATCACGTTACCCAACTACGTGTATATGACACCTCAAAACCAATCAAAGTCGAATTTCTATGCAAACAAGGACAGGAAAAGTTTTTACAAGTTACGAAAAGCCAAAATCATCAGCTTTTTCAGTTTGGACCTGAGCAAGTTGGAAAATTGCATGCATATTTTCGATTTATTCAGATGCCATTTCTTTTTTCCGCGCTGCGATCGAACCCAAAGCGTGTATAAAGAGCAAAAGGTTTGTCGTGAAACCTGTCTCAAAGCAAGGAAGACATGTTATAAGTTGTGGAAATTTATTGAGGCTATGGTGGTGCGCCTTCACCGAGACAAGGCGTCGATAATAAAGGAAACCTTCCGCTGTGAAAGGCAGCCTTACAGAAATGCAGGTGACAGCCCTGAATGTTGGTATGATGATTTAACAAATTCCACAGGTAATACTTCGCATTGGAGCAGAGATAATTTTAAGGTTGTATTCCACAGACCTTTTTTTAAAGAAATAAGATTTAATCGTTAATTACCCTTCTAAGAATTTTTTCCAGGTGTCCAAAGTCATTAAAACCAGTGAGTATTCCGCATTAGGGTGGTGAGAATTAAGCGTCAATTAATGTACAATTAAGTTATCGTTGGATTGACGAGATGTAGTCACTGCGAACAATACAAACGTATACTGTACGCATGAAATGGCCCAAAAACGACGAAAAACGTAGAACAAAAAGTTTCGGGTACTTCTCGAGACAATTATATACAAAGACAATGGTTTTGGCGTTCTTATGGTGTTATAGCTTTTCTTTATCACTTTCTTTCAGATGAATCTTCCAACCCTAACTGGACAGCAAATTTAGGTACGTGTTAGTCGAAAGATGATTTTATGATCAGTTTACTTGGAATGTATAAGGTGTAACACACAGATTTATCAAGAACAGAGTGCATTTTATAAGTCAGAAGTGAATATGATCCGAAAAAAAATTGGATCTTGAGAAGTTTAGAGAAGCCAGAAAAATTATCAACAAACAACTATTTTTGCACAGATTGTCTATACCTAAACGGAAGCAGTTACCATGGCAACATATCAGTGACGGCTTCGGGTATTTCATGTCAGTCATGGACAGAACAATGTCCACATCGTCATACCATGAACACCACATATCCAGAATTATATAATGCCAAGAATTACTGTCGTAATCCCAAGAACTCAGGACAAAGACCTTGGTGTTTTACCACAGATAGAAACAAGAGATGGGAGTACTGCGATATCCCTAAATGTACACCAGGTACAGTCATAATATATTCCTGAATGTATGGAACCATTGATGATATAAAGGGTTATAGCAACGGAACATAAAAAAGGAAAACGTGGCAGGTTTTCAGAAAGGCTGATTGAACGTCTTTCATATTGTAGAATCATTCAAACAAAACCCGTCACTGTGTAGTATAGAATAGGAAATATAGTTTTAGGGGCTGTTTACATGAGCCCGGTTACCCGAGATTCAACGAAGCGTGAGAGGACTTTGAGGTATTGAAATAAGTCTTTATGACATCAAACAAGCACATGCTATTGTTGTGGTGATTATACGACTGCCAGGATCATGTTATCTTCTCATTTCAATACCTCAGAATCATCTCATGCTTCGTTGAATCTCGGGTAACCGGGCTCATGTAAACAGCCTCTTAGTTAGAATAGTTTTGCAGGTACACAGGTATGCAAATTACACAGTAATAAAAAATATCAAAAAATTACAACATTATTGGTACAAAAAAGTTTGCATCGAGTAATATGTAGTATTTTTTACTGTTCGACATATATAGCACTGAATGATAAGAAAACAGTTTAATTTAAGAATGATAACATGAAATTGTTCTAATAGATTGCATTAGCTTTAACATTGTACAATATTTGTGTTTATAGTTGAAGGTAACTATGGCAACTGGATATTAAAGAACGTGTGCCATGTAACTTGTGGTGAAGGTTTTGAAACGTGGACACGAAGTTGTGACAACCCTGAGCCAAAATTTGGCGGAAGAAACTGCAGTTATCTTGGAGAACCCGTGGAATACAGATCTTGTTCAGCAAGGCCTTGTCCTGGTGAGATAAATCAATACCTCCGCCAGGGGAATAGGTTGTGCATGTTGTGACCTTTGTTTGTATTCTTTTTACCTCTTTATTTCTAGTTAACGGTGGTTATGGCAACTGGAGTGTCATTATTCCTTGCAACGTTTCGTGCGGTAAAGGAGTGGAAATATGGCGACGTTATTGTGATGATCCAGAACCAAAATACGGAGGCCGCAATTGCAGTGGGCTGGGAAACTCTACGGCATTGAGAAAATGTGAAAGAAAACCATGCTCAAGTAGGAATAAATTGACCAAAGAAAATTAAACCTGTTTAATCGAGGCCACGGTAGTAATACAATGATTGGCCCGTTCCATCATTCTGCTGCATGCTAAAACGGAAAGCAAAAAAATGAACAAAAGCTAACTAGCTTTACTTTCTTGTATATTGGAATATTACTATCTTGAATATTAATAATCTTTTCATGTCTATCCTCGGGGCAGAAATATTTTGTTTCCCTTGTCGGAAGTACAATTACATTTTTTGCCTTAGTCGACGGTAACTATGGCAATTGGACGAAAGTGTTGCCATGTAGCGTCACGTGTGGTAGAGGAGTCGAAGCCTGGATACGGATGTGTGACATCCCCCCGGAAAATACGGTGGTAACTGTAGTAAGCTAGGACCAGACTTCGAGAACCGCCCATGCAAGAACCAACCATGTCCTGGTAAGAAGAAAGCCAGCTAAAAATGGCCAATCTTGATTAATGGAAAACTAATAAATTGAAGAATAATTAAAGACTGAAGTATACACGGCGAAACACATAAGCAAAACTTGATCTGAAAACTCCATTTTGTGAAAATAAAAATCGATATACTAGCTCAGTCTAAAATCAAATTGTGTTCTGCAAAATTTCAGGTGATTCCGAGACGATTGGTATCATTGTTGGTGTTGCAAGTTTTACATTTGTCACTGCAGCTGCCATTCTTATCTTTCTTCTACGAAAACGATGGTACAAAAAACAAGGTAAGCCTCGGCAACGTGCATTTACACCGTTCCTATTGAGAGATGAATCTCACTTCTCATGTTCGGAGTGTTCGCCTTTGTTTTCCGAGAGTGCGCTAGTAGAGTTCTGAGAAAATGCTGATGTATAAAACAATATCAAAGTCTTCAAAATTACAAACGTTAACGGATAAGACGGATTGTGTGAATCTGAATAAAACTCAGTTGTTGAAACGATCTATGTTTTCATATACTGATATACATAACTTAATGTCCTGAATTTCAATCCTCCAGGATCTGATCCATATTACGCAATTTTTCGTTTTTCCCAACATTCCTCGGGTCGTCACCATGAAGATGGCGCGAGTTCCTCACAGGAGAATAATGAAAGTGTCGAATATGGAAACCTCACAACCGAGGGTAACCCGTTCCAGGCCTATCCCGCGGTGTTGTACTCTACCGAAGGGAATACATGAACACACGACCCTCGCAAAACTCTTTCTATCACAGACTGCAAGTATTCCGACCAATGACTGTTGAATGGCTTCGAAACGCGTGGGGGAATGTGGACGAGTTTGGCCATCATGTTTATGACGTCATGCAACGTAACATCAGACAAATTTTTCTGCCATACGATAGGTTGGGCATCATAGGGCGGAGGGAGTCTACAGAAACGGAGAGGGATAATTTAACTTACGATAGCCTGGGGAAACCTCCTGGAATGGTCGTGCCCGACCAAAATGCTTTGACCGCAGAACATACTTAAATAATAAGAATGGGAGATTCTGGCCTAAATAACAGTGAGCTTAAGCACTCAGTTCACGTGACATACAGTTCACCAATCACAAACTTTGACCCAGTCTTTTGACGTTATTCATGCCGTGTTAGAATTTCTGAAATTTAGCCCGTTTACTAATTTTCTGAACTCCAGCTTATACTCATTTAGAATTATAGGGAACCAAAATAGTGTTAAATATTCTGACCGTTCTTGATATTTTTGTGATTGAAAATCATTCTTGATTTTTGTGATTGAAAACAAGGCGTTTGTTTATATCAGCGGCTGTAATCTGCATTTAAAGTAAACGTTTTATATGTGTGTTTTGTGAATTCAGTTGCCGGTTATTTACCCAAGAACAAGGGCTCTTTATAACAAATATCCACAAATATGGCGGATTTCGGCTTTCAAGCTCTGCTGACGCCATTTGGTGCCTTTAATCCTTTTGGCCATGGTATTTACCACTGACTAGTGGTAATCCTAATTCTGAGCCCGCTACAGTAGCATTCTCCCCCTGGATTTTGTAAGTATATATTTTTGGCCTGACCTGCAATATAGTGTTTTTTAAGATGAATACAAGTCGTAGACGCTGTTTTTGCTAATGCGAGAACTATATATTAAAATGTGGACGAAACTACAGATTTTAATACTGACACTATTTATACTGACAGGTTTATTTTTTTTATTTTAATTTTATTAATTATTTTTATTTAATTATTTATTTTATTTGATATTTTAATTATTTATACATTCCTATGTGAAATTTAACAAATGCTTGACCTTTTGGCAATATTGTCGGATATTTTGAGGACATTTTTGAGGAGGATATTTTGAGGAATTTTAATTGTTACTGAGTTACAGGCACTGAGCAGTCTGAGCTACATAATAACCACTGGGGCAGGTTGTATAAAACTCCTAACTACATTTTAAGTAGTTAAATCGTAGTTAACTAGAAAATACATTATTCTGATTGGCCAATTCTGCCACCAACTATAGTTAATTGTTATATACCCTGCACATTCGGAATTATCCGGAACGTCTTCGTGGAGTATCCCAGAATGCCGTGTTAGCACGTGGCGTCACATGCAGCCTTCGTTTCGCTTTGAGAAGAAGGAAATATGGCGCAAAACAGCAATTATTACGGCTATTCAGCCGGTGTTCAGGGCTCGCAAGTGTACGGCAATACGATGCAAAACCCACAGATGACTCAGTCGGCGTACAGTGGACAAACTACGGCCGCTTATGGCGCTCAATCGACGACACCAAGCGCCAATGCTTACGGAACCGCATCGCCACGAAGTGTCATGCCGGGGCAAAGTGCTTATACACCAACGGCCGCTTCTAACTACCAAACGACCGCTTTATCTGGAAGCTCCTACGGATATACTGCTCGAGTGCAAGATACCTCTTCTCAAAGTTACCCAACGAACGCGGCGAGCGCATATACAAGCCCTGCTCCATACTATGGCCGTGACAACTCACAACAATCGTCAGGTTACGATGCTTCGAAAGCGAACAGCTATTACAACCAACATTCAGGCACGACACCGGGCTATGGCTACGGTTCTGGGGCATCGAAATCCATGTATTCCGGCTATTCGACGCAGTCAAATGCGAACAATCAAATGGCGAACCCGAGCACGCCAAAGGCAAGTACCCAAGCGTCAGGAAATAGTAACGTTTCCTATCCTTATAAAGGCCAAACAGGCACGAACTACAACCAGAATTCGAGCTCCTATAATTCGCCTTCAAATTGGTCTGGCAACGCAGGAGGAGGCTATCAGCCTGCACAGGGCTACGATGCAGCTGTTTACAACGCTGCTTCTTCGTACTTTCAACAACAAACGCAGCCAAGGCAAAAATGGGGAGGAAATAAGAACAACAATAGCGGTAATCAGAACAATAAACCAGGTCAATCGAGGCAGAGGAACCCCCCTAGACAACAGCAAGTTCATTACTGTGATGTTTGCAAAATCAGTTGTGCTGGACCTCAGGTATTAAAAAATATATAAATATATATTCGTATCATTACTCTGGTATAGGTATACAAAATATATATAAATTTGCCCACCAAAATCCTATCAGAGCATGTGAATATTAGTTATTCATTCACTACAGTAGCTAATCTAAACCCCCTCAACCCACAAATTTTTGCAGCACTACTTCATATTGTCGCAACTTCACCCATAGCCATGGGTCGAACACTGGTGATTTTGCCAAATCATGAAATAATTGAAATTCAATGTATGAAAATCAATTTGTCTTCATCTATGAATTTCACACAGTGGTATGATTGAGATAAAGTGCTGGAATTCTGCTTTATCATAAAACCACTATTTTCCTTTACTGACAGACATTGCCAGAATATTCTAGAATTTCCAAAATGATCAAAAAATTCTGACAAAAAAAAAATCACTGTCTGGGTAAAATATTAGTTGGAATATCTGAACCTATTGATTTAAACTATGTGGTGGTAATCATAGCATGTTGCTGTGCAGTTCTGCTATTTCCGTACATCAGATTAATACCAGGACTGATTTAGAGAAATGGCTTGCTTTATTATGTCGTAAATATTTGCTGGAATGTATAAAATTTCCAGGTGATTAAGACAAAAGAAATCTCCAGTTTATCAATATCCTTGTCTGAGATAAGGCAATGAAATATCAGACCTTTATATTTATCAGAGGTTATCAGAGGTTTGCAGTACAATAATGAATGCTGCTTGTTTTAAGAATTTCCCAAATATTGCATGATTGTTATGTTTCCAAACATACATCCAGTTGTGTTGCGAACAAAATTGGTCTCAAATATTTTATACATGCAAATGTTTTTTAACAATTTATGATTTATATGTATGTAGAAAAATGTTTACCTTAGATGCCTCACATGATACTGTTAGTTTTGACTAAGCAATCTGTTTGTTTGTGATGTTTACAGTAGCACTAAATCAATAGGTTGGCCAATTTTTATAGACATACAAGGAGCATTTGGAAGGTCAGAAACATAAGAAGAAGGAAGCAGCTCAAAAACAAATGGAGGCAGCTGGACCTGATGGTTACAGATGCAGTCTATGTGATGTGACTTGCACTGGAACTGATGCTTTTAATGCTCATCTCAAGGGAGCCAAACACTTGAAGGTTGGTTCAAAACTCTGTCATTCATACTTGTTTTGAATGATTTTATATCAAAAAGGCAAGGGTTCGAGTCCATATATAATATATTGCTGTGTTGTTTTATGATTATGGCCTGCAATCCCCCATGCAATACTAACTTCGTCCATGGAATAGGCTATTTTCATGAAATCTTTACCTGTCATTTAATGTATCAACTGATTCGTGATAGTTCAAAATGGGTTCCCAGTGATGATGGATTTCTCCTGACTGACAATGTGAGGGCAAAACAATAACTGATTTAATCTGAGGGAACTTGTTGTACTATTTGGACAAGTATTATGAAGTCATTTTACTAATGCTTACTCTTCCCCAGTTTAACATAATGCGAAAATGAGACATATACTCTTTTCGAGTTTGTGTGGGTGTAGGTTATCTTTTGATTTTGGGTGCTTGTGTGTAATTAAAATCGACCTAAAAGCATTTTCATTGGATAAAAACCCTTGCAGCTTGCCATTGCGAGTCATGCATAGTAATTCAAGCAGGGAGGATCCAAGCGCTAGCTACTATCTGCATTTAGGTACACTGTCTTGACCCCAAACAAATAAATTTTAATGCCATAGTTTTCCTATTTCAGACTGTAAAGCTTCATGAAAAGCTTGGTAAGCCAATACCAGAGGTACTTTCAGCTGAGGATCAAGATAAAGACAAGAAAAAAGATGGCATTGTTAAGACACAGACACCAAAACCTTCCTTCAGAAACAATCAACGTAGAAACAGAAAGCCGTCTGCGCCTAAAATAACATTCATTGGTGGGGCAACATTGAATTCCACACCTGGAGAAACGGCAACAACCTCTGCAGTTACCTCTGAGGCACAGGATGCTGATGTGTCGGCCACTATGCCTGACGAAGGTGGAAAAAAAGGAGACACGACTGGGTCTGAAGAAGGAAAGGATATTAAATTTGTTGGTAAGTTAACAATCCAGTAATTTACAGTGTTTTCTCTGTTCAATATGGACCATTTTTTTCTTTGGGTGTAAAATAACAGAAGCTTAACACTTTAGGATGAGGCAGTTAGGCGTGAAAGCTATAAACTGTCTCAAAACACTTATTAAACGGAAAAAAGAGGTTGTTAAGGCAAAATGTATTGAAGTTTGATTGAGCTTAAGTTCAGTGACACTACCTGGTATTCTTTCATTTGAAAAACTGTTAACTGGCATGTTTGCATATAACTAGAGTAATAGTTACTTCCAGAAAGGGGTTTTTAATATAAAATGCTGTTTTTTGCAGGTGAAGACTATATTGAAGAAGTAAAGTCTGATGCTGGTAAAGTCATTGGGTTTGAATGCAAGCTATGCGAGTGCAAGTTTAATGACACTCTGGCAAGAGAAGCTCATTTGAAAGGAAGAAGGCACCAGTTGGCATATAAGGTATTGTTCTCAAGTGTACTTTGGTACATGAGGTCATGCATAATATTCCCTAAAGCAAGTTAATGCAAAGCTAATTGTTTTGGTAGTATAGACTGTATAGTGTGCTCATCATATTTCTGATACTGTGGGCCCAGCTCATCTCCATATCAAAGCTACATACATATATTCTATTTTTGACATGGATCCACCAAATATATGATTGTCAAAAAATAAGTATCCTGTAATATATACAACCAAAGCATAATCATTCTCTATACTTGTATAGATAAGAAATCAGTTTCAGCCAATATCGAAATATGCAATATTTTTGTTTTTCCGCACATTCCTGCATAATTTTTTTTCCACGCATTCCTGCATAAATTTTAATTTCTGTTCTTTTGTGAGTGTCATATTTACCTTATTTTTCTTCATAGAAGAAAGTCCAACCTGATTTTGTTGTGGATCAAAAGCCTAGTGCAAGAAACAGGCAGCCACCTCAGCCACGCTCTCTGATGGATGACAAGGCAAGACGAAGATGGGAACAGGATATGTACTGGAGACAACAAGAAGCTGCTTGGAGGAATGAAGAAGTCAGAAGGTGTGCTTTTGTCACTTACATGTAGCTAATTCATCATTTCATCTACATACGTATGTAGGATTTATTAGTAATAGCCTGCAATTTGCGGGAATTAATATGTGGCAGGGTTGAAAAGCAGTTTTTGTTGTTGGTGGTTATATTTACACATTTTTATATACATACAAATAATGGCGAGGTTTGCCACCGTTTCTTGCACATGATGTTCAGACATTTATGACGAAAGTGATGAAGAATAAGGCTTTGAATATATTTAAACAATGATAAATTGTTGTCAATTTATAAAATAAATGGAGGCGAGCGGACTTAAAGCATGCACTGAGGTTTTGAAATTATTCTACTTTGAAGCTTGAATAATAATGTTAGTTAAGGTGACCAGTGCCAACCTCTGGCTTGATAATTCTCAATATCACGCTCAACCTCATCCAATAATTGTTTGCTATTGCCATCCTTAGGTGGGGCGAAGAGGAATATTGGCGGAGATTGGAAGAGGAAGAGAGAATGTGGGATGAACATGAAAGCCACCGTCATGGAGTGGATTGGGGTCATAGGATGGGACCTCCACGTCCTGATTATGGTGATATGGTAAGATCAGCATTTTCTCCACTGTTTGTGTATTATAAACTGATTTATTATCTTGATCAAAACATTGTATTCCTAAACGCAACCTGTTGAGTTTATTAATTTAGCCAAATTTGTTAGGAATTGTTGTAAAACCAGTGCGGGAATAGAGCCTCTTAAAGTTAACAAATATCGTATACTTCAGTCTTCAATACGCACCAATATTATTACCACATTTTGACTGAAAATGGTAGCGAATTCTGTACGCTATACGAAGTTTTATAAGCAAACTTCACAACATCTTGCATCCAAACTTTGCAATCTTCCTGGTTTTACTATCGATATCCTTGTGTAATTGGCAAAAAGTTCGTCCAAAATGCTATTTGTCTGTTACATATAGGATTTAATTGTGTTTTTGTGACTTTGTAGTCCGTATGTTGTCCCAAAACGTGTTCTTCAATCGAATCCCAGCCTTTTTGTGATGTACAAACAGGATGGAATGCGTTAATTGAAGAATTTCTTTATTCTCTTTTTTCCGCGTTTAGTATCCGCCGCCAAACATGCCTCGACCACGACAGGACAGTCAGGATGATCGTATGGTCATGGCTAAACATAAACAAATCTATCCGAATGAGCAAGAACTCAGCGCCGTTCAGAGCATCGTTTCTGCGGTGGAGAAAGCGTTGAAGCTCGTTTCTGACAGCATCGCGGAGGAAGAAGCGCCGCTCGTCTGTAAAGTAGAAGTTAAGGACGAAAACATGGAGGTGACCGAAGCGCCGCCAGCTGAAGAAAAAACGACGGTGAAAGAGGAGAAAGGTAGTGAAGAAAAGCCCGAGGAAGAGAAGGCTGTCGGGGAAAGTGATGAGAAAACAAGCGAGGAAACAGACGAGAAAAAGGATGATGAAACGAAAAAATCCGCAACTCCTAAGCTGAAGGAAAAAACTGAACAAGCACCAAGTTAGTATTTAGCGCGTGGTTCTTTCTGACCCTTTAAAACTATTGAGGTTTACTGTAGTCTGTTGTCGCATTGAATTACTGGAGTCGGTTGTACGAATGTTGAGATTGTGTGTGTGTTTTTTCAACCGTTATAAACATACTTAAAAAACAATGAAATTACAGATTTTTAGCGAACAATTATGAAAGAGGACCCTGAATTTAAGAGCAGTAAGGTTTAGTCAAGGTTATACCGAGCAACGGCCAATTTTTAGGGTGATTTTTTTATTTAACCCGAGTTGAATTTTCAGAAATAATACTTTGATTTGGCATACCACGACCATTAGCTGTACAAAGAATATGGCTTAAAATTATTTATTTCTAACGAAGAATCGCAATTTCGAATGTTTATCGTCCACACATTACTTCTTATCTTAGGAACCTTAAAAGGTGTTATGCGTGTTGGCGTCCTTGCGAAAGGTCTACTGCTTCATGAAAGACTTGACGTGCAACTTGTTGTTTTATGTCAAGGTAATAATTGAACAATATATGATATGTATTCTGCATGGTTGGACTGAAATGATCTCTTGCATGGTTTCTATGTGCTTCCTTCCACGATTTATTATGGACCTGTAAAACAAGCGAACAAGGAATACAACTGATATCGTGTGCAGGACTTCGAGCTGTAATTTGGTCTATGATATCAGAATAGTCTTTAGGCTCGTACTGTGGCCAGCAATCGGTTGCATAAGTCTCGGCCTAGCGAAGTTTGGTTTCGGTATCATTGCGAACGCTTTTCTCGCATTGCAAGAGCCCAACGTGTATTATAAGGGTGTGGAAATTTCAGCATCAAATTTTGACAAAATTTGTTCATTCATTTAATGTGCAGATCGACCAACAGTGCAACTTCTTGAACGAGTGTCGACGAAACTTCCTGATCAGTTAACGGTAAGATATGCTTTCACGTAAAATTTTTTATCGAAAAGCGATTTCTCCTGGAGTGTAATATAGTATTTTAAATATTTAGCTAGTTAGTGATAAAAGGTTAGCGACATGTTAGCGTGTATATACTGTACTGTGCTACTGTTTAGGATTTTGTTGATGAAGGATTGTGACTTGCTTAAAATGCTATATTCATATCTGCATTGTGTAAATTGTATGGCCTGTCTTCTCGTTTGAAATAGTTGATAAAAAAGTCTTATATTGCTGCCTTACATTTTCTTTCATAACAGAAAGTTAGTGACGAAAAGTACGACGTAGTCGTGGAAAATTGCCAGATTACAGTTGCCAGCACAAAAGATCCAAAGATCACTGTCCTTATCACGTTAACGTCCCCTGTGATGAGAGACGAGGCTGATGTAGCACAAGGTAACTTTATGTTTTCCCAGATTTTCTCACATTGCACCTTGCACCGTAACTTGTCTGAGCTTTCGAAAAAAATTATAAACTGGTGTTTCTCAAGTTTTGATAATTCTTCCAGGTTATTATACTTTATTCAATATTTAAAATTTCAATTTCTGCCATTTAAAATTTCAAATTCTGTCTTTCAAATTCTGCCCTAAGTGTAAAAAAAGTATGAAATTTTTTTGTTGTCAGCAAACGCTCAAATTCGTATGGTATGTTTTTTACGTGTCAGTTTATAATTTTTAATCATGTTATTAAAATATCCTGATATGCACACGGGTGTTGTAAAGGTAAGTCCAGAGACTGGATCGAATGCTGATTTTGGGAAAAAGTTCTTAAAGTCAAAAATAATCAAGGTAACTTTTTCATGCAAAAAAGAGCGAAAATCTCGACCGTGCCTAATTTTTCCTCGATTTTCAAAGGCACTTTCAATCAATGCGCTTTTTTCTACGAGGGAGGGATCAAAATTGTATAGCCTACAATTGGTTTATTATGACTTGATATGCTAATCTTTTGTTCTTTTGCTGTTGTGATATTCTGCAACAGTATCTTTTGTTAGTGAATATGATTGATATTGTTCCTCAGAGATACAGGAGAGGGTATTGGAAGGAGATTTGACCCATAGTTTTTGATGCTCCATTAATATGTACATACATGTATTGTATACAATCAATGAAAGTCACGCCTGCGATAATTTCGTAACAAGTAGGGTCGATCATAATAGTCAGTACAAAACTTTCCCAATGGGTTATCGTTGATGGCAATAAAAATAAAATGTTTAAAAAACATTATAATTTTTGGTCTCGCACTTTGGACTAAACTCGTGGCGTATATTTATACTAAATTGTTTATATTTAAGCTCTTTAAATTGAGATTTTTTGTAGCATTTACCTGATTCAAGTTTGCTGTACTAAAAATTACCCAGTTAATAATACATGTATGTTTTCATTTTGCATTTTTAGTTAAGATAGCTGCGATAGTGTTCGCAACAATTAGCATTTTTCTTTTCATTTGCTCTCAAATTGTTAAAATAACTAAGAATCACAGAGATAAAAATTACATAGAACGATTCGTCAGGATTTTATCGGTTTTATCTTCGGTTTTAAAACATTTCTTTTCACTGCAATTTTCCGTGGAGCATCAAAGACCGTTTCTGTGTTGCACACCAATAATACTTGATGTTGCACACGTGAATACGTCTCGTGCGGTCAAACACGTCCTCGCCAACTCCTGACCCAGTTCACTCTGATTTAGCGGAAGAACAAAAAGATGTATTGGATCGAGACAAATGTCTGGAGGCATTGGCATCCCTACGTCATGCTAAATGGTTCCAGGTTCGACTTCTACTTCATGTAGTATTAGGTAAACTGCATCGTATACGTGACGCAATGCTACTAAGTGCGTTCAGTAGCACGATTTGTTTCCAATGATGATTTTATTTATTCCTGACATTGTCCGTGGAGGAAAAAATAAACTGATTTAATGAGTCTGAGGAAATAAATTTGCGCATAACGCGTGAGAAATTAATATCGCCGACGTACGAAGCACGGTTGCTCGTTTGCTTTGACAGGTGAATGTCGTTGAACTATGATTTTTTGCAGAAACGTCCATCGTTTTTATTTCGGCATTTTTTTTATTCGAGAAGCAACGTTAATAATCAATCGAAATGAAAAAATTGCAATAAATTGCGACGAAGATCGCCGGACAAAGACGTGCATCGGTTTTCTTACGACTTCGCGAAGGCTGAGTGTTATGTTACGATGCTGTTTGCCTTTTTGAGTTCCATTGTACTTGTAGTTTCCCTTTGTAGATAAAGCACACAATATGTTTACGTATGTTAGCTTCATTTTGTGTGTAAAATGCTTGCCACAGACAATGTGCATAAACTGAATTCCTTTAAAAAATATCATTGTTGCCATTTGTTGGAACATGTAACATATGCCAATTTGATTAGAGTTATGACATTGTTCTTAGGATACCATCTAGAGTATTGTTGTTGTGACGTTTGGAATGTTTATGTCGGAATTTAGGCACGTGGTCTGTGTGCAGGCAGTTTGGCCTAGGCATCTCTTTTACAAAAAGTGTCTCATGTTTTTTAGGCTAAGGCGAACGGCGTACCATCTTGTGTTGTGATCATCCGAATTCTGCGCGATATGCGCGATCGATTACCAGTCTTCGTTCCGTTGAGCAGCTGGGTAAGTTGATATTGTACAGTAAATGTATTTAAACAAGTCTGCTGCTAAAATCTAATCGCATTTCAATACGTTTAGGCGTTGGAATTGTTGGTTGAAAAATGTCTAAGCAGTGCAGATTATCCTCTGGGTCCTGGTGAAGCATTCCGTCGTGTGTTGGAGTGTATTTCTTCTGGTGTTCTTTTGCCAGGTAAGCACGAAAAAGTAAACTTATGGGCCATCCTGTTAAAACGTTTTAAAAAATTCAAAAGGGATTTACTTTTCTTGCTCTCTTGGTTTTACCTAACTCTCCATTATTTTTACACACGGATACTCATTTACAACAATGCGCAGATTTCTTAAATTAAAGTGCTAAGTACATGAGAAAATACTATCATTCGTTTTCTAGGCGGTCCTGGTTTACACGATCCATGCGAAAAAGAAGTGACCGATGCTTCCGCCGAAATGACCGCTCAAGAACGCGAGGATATCACATCGACTGCACAGGTAGGTAGAATTCTGCACAGGTTTTAACAGAAGCATGATGAGAAGAAATACTATTTGTGATGCACAGGTACCATTGCTACATTTAGGATTTTCACGTTTCATTCTTTTAAGTTCGTTTAATGGATCTTCCTGGCTTATTTCGGTACCGCCCTTAGTCAATTTCAGGCGGTTAATCATCGTCTGCTTTGTTTTGTTAGAACTACCTCCGTTTGCACGCGTTCCGACAGCTGCACAAAGTGCTTGGCATTGATCCCATTCCCGCTTCGAAATTCCGTGGCCGTTACGGTCGGGGCGCACGATTCAAGAGAAGACGGGAGGACAGCGGGCTCGCCGATGGCAGTGCTAAGAAGGAGAAGAAAGATGGCGAAGAGGAGGGGGAAGGTAAAGATGGGGAGGTGACACCAGAGACAACAAGTGATGTTTCAGCTAATAGTGAAACCTTGGTCGAAAATAAACAACCAGAATCGCTCAGTGGTGAAGCTGCTTCTTAAGAGATTTTAAAAAGTAGGCGATGTGTTCTTCTGTCATTGCCATCTTATTTCTTGAAACATTACCAGTGGCTACTGTAACTGTTATAGAGTAATATCGTCGGATAAATTTAAAGTTGATATTTTTGAGAAACTATACAGTATATATAAAGTTAAGATATGTTGAGTTTCGGTTCGGACTAGTTGTTGCTTTAAATATAAATATGGTCAGTTTACCATCGGAAAATAATATTGTTAACCAAAGGATTAAGTGTGGGTAATTTGTTATGGTAGAAACCATTGAAAGTCGTATCGTTTGTAACAGCATCATTTGAACATCTGGTGATTATAATCTTTTAATTGCCTTTTGGTTTAAATTATAGTATTAAATGCGTCAAATTGTACGTTTGTATGTTAATATTTAATATTGATTCCCTGCATGAAAGTTATATAACGTTTACGTTATACCTACATTAAAAATATATAGCTAATATCAAAAGTGTATAACTGTGGTAAGGACTGTTTTTCACTATACTGTAAACCTTATCCACTAAATGTAAAACTAATTTACAATGAAAAATTCAAGTCGCTATACGCAAAAGCATAAACGTCAAACGCAGAAGCCCGAAATTACATCGCGTTGCACTGTTTACAACATCGCGTTGTACTGTTTACAACATTTTCAGAACAATTACATGTAAACGTATTTACAATTCAAGGTTATATATATACAAATATTTTTTAAAACGGTTACAATATTCACATATGCGAAGTAAGTTTGCAAGTAAGTTTACTTTTGATACATTTTTAAGCCTGGTTTCCATATGACGCCGACGTCGGTAAAGTATTATTGTCGGTGATTATTGATGAGTGAAATCTTTTGTCTTTCTGAAATCATTTTCTCCATGGATGATTACAGACAATGAGTCGGCGACAGGTCGGCGTCATATGGAAACCAGGCTTTAGAAGCCATTGCTTGCGTTGGCGCCAGCTTGTCTGGACATTTAAGTTGCAACAATATTTAGGCCGACACTAAGACTAGACATTCCGGCGTCACATTGGCGAGCAATGTAAAAACTAAAACAGCGATATGTTTGTAGACTTCTACGACAGAAAATACCTCGGACTAGAAATGCAAAACCGTCTTTTAATTTCAGACCCTTAAAAGTTGCACTGAGCTTTGCAAGACGTTTAATTAATCATAATTAGCTTTTGTTCGAATCATATTTTTCGCGTACCGGTTTATTCCAAAAATTGAATCGTCGAATTCAATTGAAGATCTCGTCCCGTCATGGTTTTAACAAGAGTCCGCCTGAAATTTGCATTTCATGTCAGGAAGTACATCATTACCTTTGGTGCGCTAAAGCCTTTAGTACTGAAGAGTCATTCTAAATAGGATTTCATCTGAAAGTGTAGGTCGCAGTGTATTTCATAGGATATTGCTGAAACAGACTGGTAAATTGTGACAAAAACTTTCACTATTAGACTAAAAACACACAGACTAAAATCTAGGTACCACTATAGGTTTGTTTCCACTCAGGAAAAATCTCCTTTGGATCGGAACGGACAGGAAAATTTCCTTTGTCGGTGAGTTCTCAGGCGGCGTTTATACAATGGAAACTTTTCATTCCTGTCCGATCCAAAGGAGAATTTTCCTGAGTGGAAACTAGCCTTATTGCATGAACTACTCCATATTAACACGTTTATCATCATTGCGAATCTTGAACTTGGCATATGCCAGTGATACGAGCTTCAATATCAGTTCCAACAGCTCACAAACCGTAAGAACAGATATTCCAATCCATAATCCTAACTGTCCACCAATATCTGCAAGAAGGTTTGTGGTCTAAAATGAAAAAATGCCGTAGTTTAGGGTGATTGCATGTGCCTAATTTCTTTATATGCATAATGTGGTGTCATAGCCATAGCCTAATAGTAATAAAGCAGTTTTACACTTATGTAAATGCAGCTTGGTACGTGGTGTATCAGAAAACGGCAAACATTTTTGAAATTGGATATAAAAAAGTACAGAATCTAAACTGATTGATGCCATGCAAGGGTGCGTAATATACAATAATTTTGCTCGGGATGTCGAAGCTCGTACTGTTAGAACTTGACCAGTGTAGTTATTCGAATAACAAGGAATAAAGGTTTATAAAACGTATTTTTAAATCCCAGAAGTATAATTAACGAGTTGCACTGGCATTGAATTGCCAGTTGCATTTTGCATTACCATTTATGCAAATTATTGCACTCTTTTAACACCCTGTGTGGCTTCCTCGTGTATGACCAAAGGCAAAGACGTGAAGTCCATTGCAGAATATCTTGAAATAACACGAAATGTTGCAAGATTTTGCTCTTAGACTAAACTTCCAGGATGATTTCAGGAAGTACTTCGACTATAATCATGTTTGATATGTTTATCAGACAATTGAAATGAAATTTGAGCGAATTTTGAATGAAGGGCTATTGGCATGGTCACTTGACTTCGAATCGAAATGTAATAAACAGGTGCGTGGAATTATTACCTTAATCTAACTGTTATCTTTTACTAGCCGAACAGGTGCTGCCAACGGCAACGAGGTTTTCGGGTGGAAAATACTATGTCTTTAGTGTCTCAAAGCCGAAGGCAAAATATTTGATTCCGACGTATATGAAACGCTTAGACGTTGCCAGGAAGTTGTATGTTTGCATAAAACTCATCGAAACTCTCAAATACATCAGCGATGCTGGCTATAGACTAATCGTAAATCGTTTTATATTACTGCATGTATTTGGCTTCGTCAACTAACCACAGTGAATAAAACCCGGTATGCACTGTAGTCTATACAAGTTCCATCACGCATCATGGCTATCTTATAGATTTGTGCTGACAAAAGTCGCAAAACCACTATGACACTACAGGGTGTATGAAATTGAGGTACACTAGCGCTAGGGTCACTAAAGCTTGTTTTAAACGGTAGTGGCGAAGCTGGCATCGATAATTGGGGGGGGCATATTTATATATATTCATGTTGTGGGGAACGTTGTTGAGGCCCCCCCCCCCACGGTCACAATAATTCACAAACACGGTTAAAGTTCCAGTATAAAGGTCCTATATTCTCGATAATTCTCACAAACTGTTCACACAAATTTGACCCACGCCGTTCTAACTATTCGCTCTTATTCTCAGAAGACCCTCGCTCATTTCACTTCCGGTTCAGCCTACAGGTCACCCTAGCTACTTCCGACAATGTTAACAGATTCTAAAGACAACGAATATAATCTGTTAAACGCTTATTGTTAACCAAAAATAATCTGGTATATCTATATAATACCTTCGCACAAAACGGCATGTGATTTTAGTTTACTGGAAGAAATAACTAATATATTATTATATTGTGATTGTCATTACCCCGTAAGAAAACTTCTCCTCGATTTTCTCATAGTTTAGGTCACTGTAAAATACGCTCAGGGTCAACGTTCCGCTAAGAAAGAAAGAATAAACACCCACGAATTAGGCACACTTAATTTCCCATGCATTCGTGATGACTGATGTTAGGTCATTTTGAGTCACTTTTCATAGCCAAGCACGCTCTTAAATCGTGTCAGAAATCAGAATAAATGGACACTTCCAGAATTTGTTCTCAGGCAATGAAAACCATCCAAAAACAATAGATTTCATTGCCCGCCTCGTTTTCAAGCTATTGTTTTGTGTGCACTCAAGCAAATTCGGGAAGTGTCTATTCTAAATTTACGTAAAGCCCAGGAGACGGGGGGGGGAATTTGTGCAAATTAGGGCACTTTGCACGCATGCGTACATGTCAGTTGTAACAATTTTGGCATACATTCTGTCATTCGTGCTGTAAAATTATCTCAAAATATCTCAATTTTTACCTGCTTACCAAGATCAGGAATACGTATAGGAATAAATTTTCACGAGTGATCTGTGTGCGTGCGAAGTGCACCAGTGTTCGTCATGCACGTATCATACGTGGGACATCAAAGAAATCGTCGTGTAACCCAAATACCTTTCTAATGTTGGATCAGAGCTTACAGCCCCGAATACAATATACTTGATTTATTGGCACGGCACAGCTAAAATGGGTACCCGTGCCCATTTCATCCGTGCCCGGCCTTTGTTTTGGTAGCCTGAGCACTAATAAAATTGAGCACAGGTGCCATGCACTTTAGCTGTGCCGTGCCGATAAATTCACTGTAGTGTAAACGGGGCTTATAGTACAGGCTTAAGGCCTGGTTCCCATTTTTTGGACGACTCTTGGATTCCCTTTGTCAGAGATCACTCCATGGTGCGCAAAATACAATGGATCCCTGATTCTTAGGACAAGGGTGAAACTGGCTTTAAGGCCTGGTTTTCATATGTCGTAATACATCAATCAGCGACGTATTGTCGGTGATCAATGAAGTATTAGTATAATTTTCTTCAATAGACAAAGGATGTTAAGCATCGTGAGCACCGACAATAGCCATCGCCGATAAATTTCGACATATAAAAACCAGGCTTAAGGCTTACTGCATAAATATAATATCATGTACACTAGTACATTATTGTAAGGCTTTTAGCCTTTTAAACAACAAAGATGAATTACGATTGAAACTAATCGACTTATTTGTTTACCTTTTTTAAGCAAAGCCACCTTTTTACCGGAAGTATATATATAGTTAAATATAGTTATATATATAGTAATTATGCATTCTGATTGGATTATTGGAAATGTAAAGAAACTAGAAGTCTAAAACGAAATTGCCCCTTGTTCTTTTAAGCTGGAGTTTAACAGCAACGTCACAGAATACCTATCAGAAGTAGAACTCCTGTACTTTTTTCGTAAGTGTGATTCGTCATGATTCGTCACTTAGCAAGTGCATTAAATTAAGGCAGTCACCCCCCTGGCAAAATTTAGCAATATTGCGCGCGCCATATTGCTAAATTTTGGCAGTGGGGTGACTACCTCAAAAAAATGCGGCTTGCTAAGTGACGAATCATGACGAATCACACTTACGAGAAAATAGTATAGAGTTATTCTTCTGATAGGTATTCTGCGGCAACGTGCAGTAACTCAATGAGATTCAGGCGGCGCTTTACTGCCGAGACCTTTCATCGTACTTAGGAATTTAGAAACAAATTTGGGCAGCGCTTTCGAAAATGACCTGTAATCAACAATTTTGGCCTGTTGATGCTGTTAAAAAGTCATTTGTACTTCAGTGTACCTTTCAATGCTCAGGTTCTGTGATTCCAAATATGACTAAAGGAATGAGAAAAAAAATTAATTAGCTTTTAGACAACAATATGTCCATCGTTAACTAATTTTCTGTAGGAAAACGCTTTTTACTCGTCCTCATGATTGAAGGCATGCATTAATTAAAGGCGGTTTTCCACTAGGCTGATCAAATCATTCAGGCAAAAAAAAATTTGTTCGATCGAAAAAATTCAGCCTACTGTTAAAAGTGATAATAACACATGTGATCAGGAGTAAGGTATAGCGCCCTAGAGGATAAAAAATTTCAATCTGTTTTCGCGTTCATTATTGTTTTTTTTTAATTGATTTTTTTTACGATCGGTTAACATGAATATATAATTATTTGCCCTCCCCCACTGAACTGTCCACCGCGGCCACTGGACTGAGTCAGACTTACTGATCGCAAGCGAAATATATATGTCACGACAAACTTGTTTAATTAATGGCGTTGTAATCTTCAGAATCTTATGTACTTACCTTAAATGATTTTGAAGGCCATCTTGATGAACTTATCGTCTTGTGATAGACGTCTTCCCTATAAGTATACACACATGGAAGTAGTGTTGTGTTGCGCAGCCGTCTATAGGAAATCTGCATGACCGGAGTCAAGTGCTCGGCTGTGCGTATGACACACCCGTTCCCCTGATCTCACATCCCATGAGAATTATATATAGCGTTATAACATATTCATGATACAAGGAGTCAATCAGAAAGCTGTTTTACACAAGGCATATGGGATTAAATGAATGGCAGAGTACATATAAGGGGCTGTTTACATGATCCTGCTTAGCCGAGATTCGACGAAACGGGAGATATCGAAGTATTGAAATAAGTGTTTATGACATCAAACAAGCAGATCCTATTGTCGGAGTGAGTGCATTCATGCAGAGTCGTGATATATGCTCATTTCAATACCTCAAAGTCACCTCACTTTTCTTTGAATCTCGACTAAACGGGATCATGTAAACAACCCCTAACTTCCCGATTGACTATATACAGAGCCGGATCGGCCAAGTAACATAACACGACGAAATAAAGTAATAAAAGGATTTTACAATGGTTCCTTATTCTGTAATCATTTAAACCATTCTTACTTGTATAACATTTTTCCCTATGCGTCTTTGTATTGCTGTTTGCAGGTTAATAACATGATCACATGATGCATATGTAATTAATGATCACAACAATTAAGGTCTTATTTTGATAGTGGGCACTTTTATGTTATTTTGATAGTGGGCACTTCAACCCTGTAAAAAGACATCTAAGTACTCACGTGCATTTTCTCTTGCACTTCGTAAGGCATTTCAGTTGATCGGTGTTGTAAAGGTGCTTTAATACTCGAAGGCATCTCCCTTTTAACAAAAAGTATAAGTGTTAATGAAACACAAATCTTCTGGTGGCATGAGATTTACTTTTTAATTTTGAATTAGTGTTTCCAAAACAACGAATATGGTCGCCATATTTGATGACGTGTATACCTTAGAGCGTAATCATATAAGACAAAATTGAACCCATTTAGGAAAGTTGAAAGTACCCCCCAAAATGGCCGTTTATGCCTTATTGATTTCAAGAAGGAAACCTCCATTTTTTACGTCAAGATGGCAATGAAGCTAAATGAGGTTTATCATCTCATCTTTTCTCTGAATTGTATTCGACGCAAACAAAACCTAAAGGTCGATTTGCGTAGCATGAATGAAGTTATTAATTTCTATATTACTAAAACTATAATTTTTTGAAGTTTTATTTGAACAAAAGTTTTTTTTGATGATTTATTTGAACATTCAGAGACATTTCGTCTCGAATTTTAAATTAGCGCACTAGTAATAGGACTCGTGTCTAAAAACGTAACATTAGAGATAAAAGAAAAGGTATAATTAAAAGCAAATTAGTACTTACTATCCTTTGTTTTGAAGCTATCACAAGGAATTCTTCCTGAGGGGAAAGTTGACTCAGAACAACCACATGTATACAGTTGACTCTGACCAAGACAAGAATTTATGCATGCCTGCAGGTTTAAAGTTAGAGTTAAATCGAACCTTTACTACTAAGGGTCTGTTTACAAGAAGCGAGTTATCCCGGCTAGGCGAGGTGCATATAATAAAAGGCTAATCAGGTTAAGCCTTTGATGTGATGTGCTTTTACCTCGCCTAGCCGTGTGAATTTGCTCCATGTAAACAGGCCCAAATTTATTATCAATCCATTGCGCTGTTCTTCACTGAAAAAGAATGTCGCTGTGTAAAACAACAAAACTAAACATTGCAGTGATATTTTTGCTGAAAGCTGCGTTTGCATTCTTCTCTTATAGACTATGCAATAAAAATTAAATTTGCCTTTCAGCTTCTAATTTCAAAAAACCGAACCCTCGCTTGATTGTGTTTTCCCTGAATATGAGGGAGAGTGAGAGAGGGAGGTGTGAGCTGATGAAATGAAATTATTTAAAAGTACTCTCAGAGACCGACTAAATAAATAATAACGACAGGAATATTAATATCTCAATATCCTTTTTTTATTTTAAAAAACAGCTGCATTCAAATGGATGGTATGAAAACAATGGTTTGTCCAGACCCTTCTAAGGATAAAGATTGATCAAATCCATCGCTAAGGAGAAAAACAATGGAGGGAAATAATTTTATTGGAAGAGCTTCAAAATATATATTATGATGCCGAAGTAGATTATGGAAGATACTTTTTAAGGTAATAAGAATTAATATAATTCTTGTAACCTGGTTTTCATCAGCCTCTGAAGGATAGGGAAGTCTAACAAATGGGAGGGGGCCAGGGGGGTATACAATAGGAGAAGGGATAGAATGGGAGAAGGGATAGAATGGGAGAAGGGATGGAATGGGAGGAGGTATAGAATTCGAGGAGGGATAGAATGGGAAAAGGGATACAATAGAAGGAGGGATGGAATGGGAGAAGGGATAAAATGGGAGAAAGGATAGTAAGCTAGAGTGGGTGGGGGGATAGAATGAGAGAAGGGGTAGAATGGGAGAAGGAATAGAATGAGAGTAGGGATACAATTAGAGAAAGGTTACAATGAGAGGAGGAACGGAATAAGAGGAAGGGGTACAAGGGGGGAAAGATATATGTATCCAAAGGCTAGCTAAAATGTTTTTATTATTGCATGCGCTTTTCTTGTTTTTAAACCACGAAACTACAGAAGTGTATCAGGAGCTATATTCTAAACTCTAAAGTAAAATGTTTTGAGAGCATTTCCGAATTGTTTATTCGGGTTCACATTTAAGCATATACTTGCAAACCTGTTTTATTAAATCACTAAATATGGTTACACAGTTGGTTACACAGAAACCATTGTTATAAACGTGCTCCCATATCGTAACATCATAATAATAATTCATTTTCAGTTAAAGTCAACGTATTTTTTTTTCATACCTGCTTGGAGTAGCGCGTGATATTTTGATATATTTTGTAGATGTTTTTCGGGGAAGGCGTAGGGTCGGAAACACAGCTTCCGTTACTAAATCTGTCCAGCCTTTCGATAAAAGACTTAAAAAACAGAATGTTCAGATTAAAAAAATGGGGACTGTATGGGCCGTATTGAATCGTTCTTGAATTAAATAGCGTTAATTTATAAAATATATTGTGTATTAAAGTTATTAAAAAAGCCACTAACGCCTAAATATGGTTGATTTTGCCATACCCGTCTTACCTTTGTTAGTGCAACTTCAGTACTAGTCCCTGGAGAAACACTAAAGCCTTCTTCATGAGGAAAAGGCATAACTCCATGGTCATGAACAACGACCCGAATTCCAGCTTGCTTTGAGAGTAGACCAATATAGAAATCTTCTTCAACATTAAGTTCCAACACCAAACCTGAGCAATTGAATAAGAAAAAAATTATTATCGCGCCAACATTCACGAAGTATAGTGTCTCCAGCGTAAATTTCTTCGGTCAATTGTTTAAATTTCTATCCGCAATATAGTTACGAAAGAAAACAAAATACAATTTCTAACTTGGGTCAGTCGGTTGCCTTTTCCGACTGAATTTTGCACGGAATTTGAATGTTTTTTAAGTAGGTTAAATTAACGTCCAAATTAACGCATATTTTAGAATACCATAAAAGGGTTTAGGTATGAATAAAATGTAAAGTAACCGTATTAATTTCAACAAAACTAACCAGCACATTTTCCAATCATTGACTCCAATTATTTTAGGCAATCAAACTTCATTCGCAAGTTATTTTAAATAAGTTGGAAAAGAAATAATCTGCTATAATTTTGCTAAATGAAGGAATTTAGGATGTAGATACAGGTCCAGAAAAAAATGTAAGGTTTTTTCATTGGGTAAACGTGGTTTTGACGATATATAAAAACTGCATGTTTTGACATTCATTTGTTTAATTTCCATCAATTACTCTTATAATTCATAACGTTCCTGCATGAGGAATATATTATATATATACCTTGCGATGGGCCTGGTTTGGTTGCTTGTAAGACTCGATTTGGATCATTGCCATTGTTAAAAGTGAAACAATTTCCATATTTGTGATTCCAACTTTGTTCCCAGAGTGTGCTATAATTCCTGCACATTTGATATCATGTAAAAGGATTAAAAATGAGATATATTTCCATTTGTGCGGTCATATATATAATTAACTCTTCAAAACATTTTCTAAGTACTAGTTAAATACGAGCGTATTACGTGCTTGTGATCATGAGCTGAATAAATTAGGCTTAATGCATATTAGGGCATGTGTGTAACAGAGTTTGAATACTAATTAAGATTAGTTGTATCAAAGTTAATATATGAATTAATGATTCATAAGATCTTTATGGAGAATTACTATATATTGAGAGCAAACTGAATACATGGATATTTGGAAATATGCAATTTATTTCTCAAGTTCTCAACGCTCGAAATAAATTCCATATTTTCGCGCGTCCTTGTATTATTCTGTGTATAAAATCTTCTCAAGCGGGGTAAATCGTATCCCCCTTACCCATCTTTGCAGTCCAATCCTTTCCAATAACAGGCCTGGATCATATCTTCCATTGAATGACCGTTAGAGTACAATTCTTCCGCTCTTAGACCACCGATAAGCAACTCGACTGATTTTCTCAACTTTGTTTCCTTATTTACAAGGGTTTCATCTGGATAATCTTCACCGAGTTCAGTGTACGTCTGGGTTTTCTCAAAGTCCGCTTCAAGTAAATCTGATACAAGGCGGCTGTGATCAAATTCGGAATTATCTGACTTTTTTTCATTTCCCTTGCCTGAAACGGTAAAATCCCGGTTTAAAAATTTAATATTGTATCATTATATATCAAGAACGAATGTTGGCTTAGACCAATCAAAGCGTTTGTTATAGTTTTGGATATAAACAATTCAAATCGCGAATAATAATATTTTGAGGAAATACTGTCTTACGAAAACGCACTAACAGGCCTTTTTTGTTTTTTTCGCACAAATTCAGCTAAATTATTAGATTTGCTATATATACACCGCAATCCTGTAGCTACATGGATCCCTACTTATTGGGGGCCACTGCTAAAAAAAATTTGCAGAGAAGTTGCTTTTTTGGGTGCATTCCAGAACGAGAATAAAACCTAAACCTTGTCTGCTATTGCTTATGCTAACAACGATATTTTCGCTTTGAAAACTTTAATTTTCGCAAGTACACTGCTTTTAACGGGATCAGAACGGCCTATTATGTCTAAAATGCAAACAAACTTTTGAGTGGCTTAAAAAGATGCATGCTGTTGATGGTGCTTGCGATATGATTGGCTTATTCATATTATTAAAATGTTGATTATGATTAATCATGATTGATCAATTTCTGATTACTTGACATAACGTTCATTGACCAACAACTTGATGTTCCTTACCGTTAGTTACGTTGGTTTTCGTCTCAGTTATATTTTTTGATGCAGAATTTTTTTTGGTCGGAAAAAGACTGTCTAGCTCAGGTGGTAATTTGTTACTCTTGATCATATTCAGGTTGCAGATTGTGACGGCCGGAAATTTCATATTCTGTGAGAAAAAGGGCATTAACTGAAATGTACTGAGAATGCTAATAATTAACCTTGAAAGACATTTTGGTGACCGCTTACAGCCTTACACGATTAGATAGAGTAAGAGTTTTTGTATGGCGATACCTCTTGAAAGTGGAAACAGGCTTCGACGCATTCATGCAATGCAAAAGAGGTACTAAACTAATGTAATTCATGGTAAGATATATGACATAAGAAACAATTTTTATCGCCTTGAACAGACCCACAAATGAGGACTTTCACAATAATGTATATATAAATAAGTAAAAATGTCAGTCTATTTTGAGAGAAATCGCCCAAGTGAAGTATAGAGAGTATAAGGATATTTAATTTTTTTACTTAATGAGGTTAAGCGGGATAGAAATACGTACACGGTTATAGTTATACGGTTAATTTCTTTCCGCTGCTACAAATTGATTCACAAATTAACACATTTGCTATGTTGACTATATCTTCTACGATTATTACAAAAAGAATGAACCTCGCTTTTTAGGATTACTGGGAGTCTGAATATAGTCCTTATATACGATCCGTATAATGCTTCACCTGCATGTGGCTATGTATATACACCTTACCCTTTCGAATTTTATGGTGTAAAGTGTTTCCACAGGATTTGATAGGAACATTTCGAAAAGATCCTGAACTTGATAAGCAAACATTATTGAAGCACCGAGGCATGACACAATCCAGAATAATTTCCACCAGACTGTCGTTGACGCTACCAATCTGCCGACACCATGACTGGTTGTGTAGCTCATAAAATCGACCAGTAATTGGCGAAGAGGTTGCTTGTTTTCTTCCACCATATTATATAAATGTAAAACCTAGAAAAAAATCTTCGTAAAATGCAAGGTATAGCGAAGTCTTCTGCAACATTCTTCCTAATGCATCATTACGTCTCAATAGTAGCGGCACAAGAGAACATTTTTTATTCTTTTAAATTATTAGGTTATTCCTTCAAATCATTATTAGTACGTATGATTGCAAAGGTGCTTATTAAAAATTCTGGTTTCTGATTGGTCAGGAGACATCGGCTTATTTTGCGATAATCACCTAACAAAGAAAAGTATGTGGATTTTTCAAAATGGCGGCGACTCGTTTTTATTATATAAAACGACGAACTGGCGAAATGATTTCATCTAAAATTACTTCGAAGTCAAAAATGTTATAAAACGGTGATTTGATTTTTATTATTACCTTAATTTACATTCGGCGAATAATTGTTATATGCTGTATCACGCGTCGAAAAATAATCGCTTTTAGCTCGTATCCAACGGCTATTGGCCATTGTTATGGGCTTGCACTAATTATCACGTGTCCTTTACATAACGAAATCGGGCCGGAGCTTTATCGCCAATGCGAAATGTCCGGGTTGATTTAAACGTTTGCTCGGTCTGATAATTACAACTTACAAGACGATCTTTCTTTCTTTCTATTCTTGGCATAGGTGTTACTTTTTTTGCTCGGAATCAAAATTTACAGTTTCTAGCAGATGCTAGAATTGGCATATTATTGGCATAATAATGTCATGTCAAACCTTAATCTTCTTAAAATGAAAACCAATACTGGCGCTTTTTATTAAACAATATATTATTTCGCGAAATAATAGTTTCATGTGGTGGAAAGCTTTTTGTTTATCAACACAATTTTCCCGTTACTACAGTCAGTTAATAGTCTTTAATTGTTTCGGGAGTGAAATATAGGTCGAAAAAACCCTCATCATTTCGTATTACCCGACGGTACTTATTGTGCCTTGAACGAAATTCTAGATACATTTACGAATGGCCGGGAGAATAATGCATTTGGTTAATGTAGCAACCTAAATTAAGAACGTTTGTGTAGCTAAGTTGAATGATGCTCCTCAGCGTCAAAGTCAGCAAATACAAATTTCAGAATATTTCGAACATTGAAGACATATTTAAATATATATCAAAAATAAAGCAAAATACACTTACCTTTTTAAAAATCCAACTCAGTTGGCGTATATTTATAGTGAGGTGTATAGTCTATACAGCGCTCCCAAGGTGGCCAAATTCAGTAGCAAATACCTACTTTAATTTATTATTTTAATTTTAAATGCACAGCGATTCGGGGGATTATCAATTAAATCGCTTGCAATTAGTTTTGATATATATAATAAGTGAAAATCATTAATTAGTTTCATATGGGAGATAAAATTAAAAACTATCATTGCATCCATGCATTAAGTTTTATCAGCATTTCCTACAATTGGTGTAGATCATTCAAGATCTTGATTGTTTGAAGGAATATAGGCTGCATGATTAATACATTTACCACACCTAGTATATCTACCTCGTTGAGGCTACAGCAACACTTAACTGCAGCGGAATTGATTTCAAGCTTCAGAAAGTGCGATTAAATTAGCGTTTTAATTTGGCCGTTGAAGCTTGAAGCTAATTAAAGTTGCATGCTAAAACATCCTGAAATTAAAAAAACAACTTGATCTTGAGATGAAATATTTAAATTAAAAAAGGACGACCTTTCAAAAGTCGAGCGATATCTCAGGTGCATTGATCATGCAATCCTGAACGAGAAAACCATTTGATATTTGGTACAAAGAGGGCCATTTAAGGCTATTTGGTACATAGAAGGCCCCAGTGACAGACCTCGTGGACAGACAGTTAGTGAAACAGAACTTCGTTTGGAATCGGTAACTTTCGCAGCGTTTGATGTCTATTTATTTTTCCCGCCAAACATATTATATACCGGATTAGATGGACACAGAAATGTGCCGGATCATTTTTCACGTCACCTGCAGAGCCAGCAGAGGGGGGTGATTTTGATTTCAGTGGAGCGCACCGGGTAGCTTAAATTTAACCTCGTGTAACTGCCATACCTGTCTGATATGGAAAGTAATTCGGTACGCTACTAATCCGGTATCGTGTAACCGGGCCCTTAATCACAGGCAGGATTACATCAGAAGCATAGGAAAAAAACAAGGAGAAATTTCGTTTTAAAGTAATCAGCCTATACTTGTTTACATTTTTTAAGCTAAGCAATCAGAACGCCTAAATTTTTAATACTTCATTTAAAAAGGTTAATATATATGTACCTTTTTACTGCAAGTGGTGAAAATTTTGCATTCTGATTGTTTTCTGAAAATGTAAACAAACTTCAGTTGCTGATTGGTAACTTGCTAAAACAAAGTTCCCCCTGGTTTTGGAGAAAATAAAAACCGCCATTTCACGACCCTCGGCCCAGTTTTCCATAATAGAAATATACATGTAGACATAATGAGGCAGGATTTAACAAATGCGAGGCAAGGCTTTAACAAACCAAACTTTTAGACTAGGATTACATTTAGATCAGTACAAATTTATCAATGAAAGTCAAGGAGTAAAGGACAGCAAATAAAACTGGCATTTAAGAAAATTTGAGGATGACCATTTGGAAAATTTAAAGTCATATTATACAGTAGATTTTCTGTTGAATTTGACGAGTCAATGTAGAAAAAAAAGTGATGACAGTTCGTGAGTCATGAATCTCCACGTAATCTCGTTAAGTTTGTATACTTCGGTTAACTTCACTTAGACCTGCCGGTATTGTTATAAATCAAGGACACAAAAACGTGTTTGAAGATGTTTGCTGTTTAAGGTTTGTTTACACTCCACCAGATTCCTTGTCATGATTTTGCCTCCACTTTCATACTATAGAGGATGAAGTCAAACAGATGACATAAATCATACTTTGAACAATTTCAAATTTTAGTGGCATCTGACATCTGTAACGGTGGACTGTTCTAAAAATTCGGTTTGAAATACGCCAATATAGTTAGTTGGACACTACTGGAGCATGGAAGAAGATAAAGAGAAATGACGGAATAGCTTAAAAATGTAGTGCATGGTAGGCCGGATAGAAATACGGATACCAAAGAATCCTGGAAAATGTGCGGACAACGTTGAAGCTGGCGCTTCTTTCGCCTTTGGTTTCAGCTTTAGCTATTCGGAGCTGTTGTTTACAAAACAAAGGGATTAGTATTGCGCTTTTTACATTCGTTATCAAGATAATGTGTTTAATGACTTTCGTATAGAACTGGATCTATATTAAACGTGAAAAAAGTTTCTTCTCTTTAAGCGGTTTTTAAGGACTTTAAGTAGGTAGAACAGCAACGCAATATGAGGACAGCTGAAAGAAACCCCCTTTGAATGAATGTTATTCTAAAGAGTTGCTGTATGTTTAAATGGGCTTTAAAATATTTAGTTTGTGTTTGGGAACACTTTTCTTCATGTGACCCAAAATTGCGGTAGCGCTGTAGCTACGTAGCTGCTTCTTAAAATGCGGACTTAGGCCTATACGTGCAAGGAGTAAAAAGGTACGATCTGCCGTTGCAAACAGTCTGTGGACGACGTTTATAGTTCCTGTATATAGATCTTTAATTATTCATTTCTTTTCAATGAATCATTGACATTGTTATCATTTTATTATTAGCAGCGGTTACTGTGTTACCGCGTCCTACATGCTAAAGTCTCTATTGTTTTATCAAACGGAGTCGCCATTCATTTTTCTTCAATATATATAGACATTACTGTTTCAGTATTGTGCTGTTCTTCCTCGCTTGTACAAACGACTCACTTTTGGAGACGTGTTATATTCTTCAATAACACACACAAGCTGAACGTCCAGAGCAGGTTGTCTCGTATTTATTATAATTCAGTATCCCCTCCGTAAAGCGAAACTAAGTATTTTGCACATCAAGGATAGCAGTGGGTGAATAAACAAGAATTTCTTCCAGGCGAAATGGCTGCGGAAGGTAAATTGCATGTGAATTTCGCGATAATGCAAGGTGGCGATTGAGAAGTGATGAATACTTCTTCGTTTCCGTGCGGAATCGTTGCACGTCGTATACACAATTTGCTCACGTGTCGCACGGCATTACTTTTCGATAAATTCGCGGTGTTTTGCCACGAATGTAAACGTTGACTGTTGATTTTCGGTTTGCTATGTGCATTTGCATGTACAGATTGATATAGGGATTGTATGAAACTCTTTTCGAGGTGACTTGTGCGAAATATTTTACGAAAGTTTACAAAAGTAAACGAAAACATGAGCGCCATAATAATCCAAGGTGTTGAATGAAACTGGTCAGGGGCCGGTTGTATCAATTCCGTTTAGTTTAAACGGTGGATACGTCAAAACTACATAGCACTCTAAAAACTCTCTTGAATGAGTCAACTTGAATATTATGCCCTGAATATGTAGTGGTGAACAGTACCTTGTGTTAAGGTCCGTACCTTGTATTAAGGTCCTTGTATTAAGTTGTGAACAGTACCTTGTATTTGTTCGCTTGTTGAATAAAACGGTAGGCTTGCTTTCTATTTTGAACTTATCCACCGTTTAAGATAAACGGTCTTGATACAACCTGCCCCTGTACAGCGTAGGCCATTCTTACTATATATAGCAGCACGCGAGTATACTCTTCAGTAAGTCTGTCAGGAGAAGAGAGGTCTGACTTCCGCCTCACTCAGTCATGCTTAAACAGGTAACGGTTGAGTTTTAGTTAACTTTAAATCACTTACACAAGTTTTCGTTTACAGCATTTGATAGTTACGAGTAGATATTTAAACTTATTTACTCGCTTCAAGTTGAGCCGACGGCACTTATTTTGCTTGGATAAACTATATATGTCATTGATTTTCCACGTATTTTTGAAATACATACGCCGGTACGGCATGAAAATTTGAACAAAACCTTGCTATATTGTATGAATTATATAGATTGTTTTGTCGCAACGTTGGCGTGACCGGACTATTACAAACAAACACCTGTTTATTTATATTATTGTACTTATATTGTACTATATTCGGGGAAATTGCTTTCCACGAATTGGAAACTAGAAAAAGTGTAACAAATGTCACAGCAAAGATTTGTTTTTGCGATTGAATTCTGTGTTTATGATTTTATAGCAACAGGCAACCGTTATTCAGTCCGTTGTTGATATTCTCAGGCCCGTTTTAAATATGGAACTTATCGTGTGGCGAGTCGAATGCAAATGAACTTAAACAAATTAAGACTATATCTATGTTTGGCATATGAAAAGTTCGACGTTTTAACCTGTCTTTAACGCACCTTGTACAATTAGGAAATACAAAACATTTTCCGGCTTTCAAATAATACATGCATGACAGTTTTAGAAACACGCGCAGGAGTTTAGGTGAACGAGAAATAATCAATGGGAAAATGATAATCAGGGCGAGTTTTTCCACGTTATTTCTATTGCTTTTATAATATAAATGAAAAAAAAGATTTGTGAAAATTCTCATTATATTAGTTCGCATCAGAATCTCGTCAATCTATTTTTTCCTACAAACATAAACGATATCGGGCTTGTAATTTCTGATCAGTTACATTATGCAAATATCAAATTCACAATGCCTCCTGATATAAAGCATAGCCATACGATGTTTAACACACCAAATTTTAAGACAATTGTGGAAATGTTTGTGAAATAAAAGAGTGAAGTTCTTTGAAATGAAAGGTTAATTATTTCTATTTTCCCGAGAGCCTAGACTGTATGTAATCCTATACCTAAATATTTTTTGCAGTCGCATTTAGAGTTGGTTTTAAAGGCAACGACCTATGGCAGGCTGCTTTGAAAGGGGATTTAAAGAAAGTTGATAAACTACTTAAAAGTGGAGCTGACATCACGTTTAAGAAGGACAACAAGCCGATGATTAATATGGTTCGAGAACTCGAGCAATCCAATGCAAGTGATCCTGCAAAGTTGTATTATTACGGACAAATAAAGTTAATTATTGAAAACAAACTAAATTCATCGGTAAGTCTAAAAGTAGTGGCTTGTGTTCCCGCATAATGATTTCGTATCTCTGAGACCAGTCTGCCAACAATGGTAACTTTCATGTCTTTCCCCCAGTCCCCTCTCTCCCGACGTGTCTCCGAGAACAGCCGAGCACATGCTTGATGTTCAGATGCCTCAGTTAAAATCTCCTCATTTTGTTACAGATTTCAACCGATGTAAATGCAGGCGATGTCGATCGCGTTCGTTCCCTGGCTGAGAGCGGTGCAGATCTGTATCAAGAAGGAAGGATCATTTCCCAGGCAATCGTGTCCGCTAAGGATAGCCCAGAAATTGTCGCAATCCTGCTTTGCAACAACTTTATGAACGAACAGTACATAGAAGCTATTCAACCCGATGGCAAAACTAATGTTGGTTATCTTTTGGCCGAAGCAAAACGTGAAAACAACGGCAATTCAGCGAAGGCTCTAAAGGATCACATTAATTTTGTCGTGGTGAGAGAGTCTGAAGCGGGTAATCTCCCTCGCATCCAGGCTCTTATGAAACTCGGTCGTGACGTCATCGATTTAAAATTCAAACGATCCGACGGACAAACGGCATTGATGATGGCGGTAATGAAGAAACACTTTGATGTTATCGGGGTGTTGCTAAGCAACGGCGCTGACGCGTATCAGGTGAACGCTGAGAAAAAGAGCGCGCGAGACATGTGTGGTCATGACGTGCGGTTGACCGCCATGTTGGATAAGGTTGGCAGGGTGAAAGAATTGCGAGAAAAAATAAGAAAGAATGGGGCGGCAACGACATCAAAAGAGATTGGAGGCTATTTAGACAAAGGTGTCCCGGTAGGTCATTTCGATATTCATGACCTCATTTCTACTAGAGGCATATGACATATACAAACTTCCAGGATCTTTTCATCCTATTAAAGTCACTTGGAATCCAGTACACTGCAACTAAATAGGAGAAATGAAGTATTTCTCACTCATATATTATTATTTCGTTTCAGGTAAACAGTGTGGATGCGGATGGTAACAGCATCCTTTCCTTGGCCGTCCAATACAAATGTTCCAATGAGGTTCTAATGAACCTTATCACCACCTACCATGCCGATCCCAATGTTCTCAACAAGCGAGGCACCGGTCCTGTGGAAATGGCTCTCGTCTACAGAGACAAAAAGACTTTGAAATGTTTATTTGAAGCGGGAGTGAACATCAAGCGTGGAAATAACATGTTGCTTCAGTTTGCAGAAGGTAATTATACTTGCGCCACAAAATCGTACGCAGACTCTCTACGTTGTTAATTTGGAACAAACTCAGTTGTTATTTTGCAATGAAAATAGGCAAATTGTTTTTCAGATTGTTATTTAAGTTGTTAAAATAGGAGTGCTTTTAGCGCACAAATGCATCCTCAGACTGGGTATGCAGACTATTGAATTCAGTTCCCCACTCGCTTTTGATAAAACAAAAAAGGCCAGAAAACCAATTCGGCTGCCCAACACTGACCTGTCACGAAAGTTGAACCCATTCACAGTTGTTTCATTTTCCAACAGCACATGGTTTTACCGGTTCCGTTAAAATCATTAAAGAGGAGTTAGGGAAATATCTATGGAAAGCCGTAGACGAGGGAGAACTGGAGGAAATCAAAACTTTGTTGGAAAATTGTGGAGCATACGTGGATGAAAGTTGTCATTTAGAAGGATATGAAGGTAAGTTCTAGAGTATAAACGGTCCTAATGCACGGAGAATAAGAAAATTTTGGAGTAGTTATACTTGTGATTGTTTTTCATGCATAGTAAAAATAGATACTCTTCCTGGATATTCTCCTGTGTTGAAACATGCAAAGGAAGAATCCATTCTCAACTCGGATTGTAGTGTTTTTAGTTCGTGTAGAAATAATAGAAGAAGAGACACGAACCCTGCTTGTGTTACCGTTTACATTCCAGGTTGGACATCATTATTTCTGGCGGCACACAAGAACAATGTCGAGGTCGCCAAATGTCTGTGCATCGCACAAGCGAACGTTGATGCAAGATGTCAAGATGGGAAAACTGCCATTTCTATAGCTGTACAGACAGGTACGTGATAGCACATTTAATATATATGATACATCATTTTTCGTTTCGTCACCTAGAGACAACAGATAGCAACTATAAAATACCTAGAGATAATGGTGTGCCCCAAAGGATACATATGTACCCTATTTGTGGAAAAAGCAGGAAATTAAAAAATATAATCATCTCTCGCTTTGGGCGTTCCACAAATCGCCTACATAATTATTTATGATTAATTCTTGACTTCCATACAGAGACAACGTGCAGATGCATGTTACATGCACAGATAGAGTGCAATATATATGTATATCTTCTTTATATATTTAAAATCACAACTTAAATTGACCTTGATAATCAGCTACCGTCAGGCATTGCGCGCGTGAATGCTAAAAGTAAAGGTTTATTGACTGACAAAACAATACTGCCAAACAAAAGAAAACCAGCTATCATTTGGGATATAGCGTCATTTTATGATCAAGTAGAAATTCCTCCTTGTATCTTATTTTTTTTCGCATTCATAGGAAAAAAGGAAGTTCTTCATTACCTGCTCTCGGAAGGCGCTTCGGTGAATGTCGCCGACATAAGTGGAAACACGCCTCTTTTATTGGCAGTGAAAGCCGGCAATCTTCCACTGGTTCAAATTCTTCTTCGTGCCGGGGCAAACCCTTACCACGAACAAGGAAGCGTGTCCGTCTCCCAGCTGGCCTTGGAATCCTCAAACAAGAACATAGTGTATACATTTGAACATCTTGACTTTTCAACCGCCATTCCTGACTGGAAAGAGACCCGTTCTAAACAACGACCCTCTTCCAAGCACAAATTTTTCAGATCTCCCATCAGCTTCGATCCCAACCCGCCTCAAAAGGTCCAAATGATCTTGCAAGGAAACGAGAAGACTAACAAAAAACTGATCGACGCGGCCAGGAATGGGAGACCAATTCAGGTACACGGCAAAATTTTCTTGAAGGCGGGAATACTGTGGGCTATAACCGGTAGGGCTCTTAGACAAGCTTATCCTAATCTGCTTTATTCTTATTGGGGGGGGGGCATTATTCTTATTGCCGGTTCCAAGAGAACTTTTCAAGGAAATGTCCTTTCTTCGAAAATCAAATAGATGAATTAAAATTAACTTAAAATTTGTTAACTTAAAAACAGTAAAATTTTTTATTAATTTTTTTTCAACCAGGCTATTCCTTATTAGTATACACCCGACTATTGTCTATTACAAATCCTACATTCTGATTGGCTACTCAACCATCGTCTATTCGTGATAGTGCACGTTTGGGAAAAATTCGCTCGCGCGACCGTATAAAATTGCATTAATTAAATTATTTTTCGGTGTAATTTTGCGGTGTATCGATTATTTTCTCGAAATTAATATATCTAGGTACAGGGTGTATACTAAAACAATTAGACAACTCGCCTTCGTTGCCTATGAGCGGATAGTCAACTCAGGCTTCGCCTTCGTTGACTATTCGCTCATAGACAACTCGGACTCGTTGTCTAATTGTTAATTATTCAATTTAATGGTTTTTAACCGATATTTAGGTCAAAGAAGCCATCGCGGAAGGCGCCGATATCCGTTGTTTTGACAACAAGATGAAGCGACCTCTTCAGTACGCGCAAGAAAAATTAACGAGACTTAACCAAGAGACGCTTAGTCCGATCGAGGAGAGACGACGAGCCCAGCTTGCCGGTCGAATTGCCTACCAAGACGTCGTGACCTTCCTGACGAACAAACTGAATGAGCTAATGTGGAATGCCGTGAAACAAGAGAGCCTGGAACGGGTGCAGACCCTGCATGAATGTGGGGCGACATTGAACTGGTGTGCACCTGAACGTCCACTGGGTAAGTAGTAATGCGATGTTCTTGTTTTTGTCTGTCTCTTTATGCTGTTGTATTTCGTCATATGTCGGGTTTCTCTGGTTTTTATGTCTTTCTGATACTGCTGTGTTGTAACTGTTAGCACTTTCCGGGTCTTCTATACGGTCGGCATATTCGTTTTATCCAGAGCGACTGTTTATTACTAACTATTTTTGTCCCAGGCTTACCTGGTCTGTTGGCATCATCGCAGGACAATCCAGAGATCATGTCTTACCTCATGCACTACTGCCCATACAATTTGCCAGCACTAAGGACCACTGACCAACAAAAACACACGGTGTTATCATTGGCGGAAAGTAGAGGATTCAAAAATTTAAGCTCGTGGATTCGAGCGAAGATGACTCATAGTTTAGATGTAAGTTGATGTCTATCATTTTTGACAAAAAAAACCGGAAAGTGGACTTGGAAAAGGGCTATTTTATCATATATTTTTATATCATACAAATCAACGTGTTTCGCGATTGCTGTTATTAGTCATAGGTAAACAGATCTTAAGCCAGCCGCACAGTGGACCTATCAGCTGAGCTCAGCGTCACTCGTTACCATTGTTTGGATTGCTGATTATTTTCCTCCTAAAATTTCATCTGAAATGTGTGGACAGATTTAAAACGCAGTAATGAAAATGGCAGGCTATAAAATACGCCCTCTGGGGACGGTTGTATCAAGCCCGTTTAGCATAAACAGAATATTATAGAGAATAGAAAACAAGTCTAACGTTTATTCAAAAAGCAAACTAAATGTTTTAAACCTTAATACATGCAACGATACTGTTTACAACTACGTAATCAGTGCATAATATTCAAGTTGACTTGTTCAAGAGAAGCGTAAGAGTGTTATTTAATTTTGACTTATCCACCGTTTGAGCTAAATGGGCTTGATACAACGGCCTCTTCGTGGTGCATACAATGTCTCTCAATGCCAAAAGAGTTCAGAGATATAAAGTTATGATCTGTAGTTAATACCACCATGACACTTACTCAATTACGTCCACGTGCTTTCCATATGTCACCAATCTGATTTTTTTTGCGTTCCAGTTAGCCCTTTCAAAGAACGACCTGCCTGCAGCAAAGCAGTTTTTATTGTTCGGTGGCGGTGCAGAAATAAGCCGAGCAGACGGTGACACGCATCTACATCAAGTAGTTGAAATGGGTGATTTAGAGTTGGTTAAGTTGTTGGTCGAAGCTGGTGCTGATTGCTCGGTCAAACACCAAGAACATTCGATGACTGATCTCGCCCGCATCAAGGTAACTTGGAAGAATTTCGTTTTGTGTATTTGGCTGTCTATCGTTTAATTTACATTCAAAATGTGGTCAAGTTTAAAATGCCCTGGCAGAACTGTCTCAGTCTATCATTGAATAGTTCTACAAAACAGCAGTAACTAGGGAGCCTTAGATTTGATTACGGCTCCCGTCACGGCTGCGTGATGCACGTCGTATGCATACGGCACCTCGTGCCTTCCTGAAAAACCTCCTAGTCAGATGGGCCAATGGGCGTCAGCACAAAATATCACGAATACCACGTCAATATCACGAATCTCGTAGTCATGGCGGGAACCGTAGTCCAACTCTAAAGTTCTCTATGAGGAATACGAGGCAGACAAATCATCTTAATAATCATTGTGTATTCCTTGTCCAGGGACGTCTTCAAATCTCGCGATTATTACAAAAATCCATGAGAAATAAGCAATTGTTCAGTGCGGCCGCTAACGGCGACCATGCCGCTGTGCAAGAACAACATTTACACGGAGCAGATATCGACTGCCATTCTTACCAGGGAATAACTCCGTTGAAAGCTGCTGTAGCCTCTGGAAATGCTAAGGTAAAACTAAGCATGATTAGATTTGTGAATTCTTGGCATGGAATTACAACAGTATTTGAAATTGAACTAATATTTTCTCACGAGTTGCTGCAATTGAAAAATTTCAAACCACAATATTCTTAAGTAATCGTGTTTTTAGTCAGAATGCATAAATTTTTGCTATTTTTTTATTTCTATGAATTTTTACATGAAGTATTAAATAATTGAGGCATTCTAATTTGGTCTAGCCTGGAAAATGTAAACAAATTTGCCCATTAGTTTAAAACGAAATTTAAAATAATTTGCAAATCAATAATTTTCAAAATCTTTTATAAAATGACGGGTAATCAAACCATTTTTTTGAAATATAGTTAATCCACTATCTCGTTTCTCGCGGTGCGTCGCTGGTGCGATCGAGAACATCATCTGTTCATCCAATCGGAAAACTAGAAAGTAAGTTATCATAAACTGCCAACAAAGCCTTCTTATTCTATCTAAATTAATGTATACGAAATATTTCTAGTTCAGAATCAGTGAAATCATGGCAGAGGCATAAGGCAATCTCGTTCCCCGAGCCCGCCATTCCTCTGGCGAGGAATCAAAGGCTCTGGGATTCTCCGGAATATATAATCGAAATCGGAAATGATTCTGATTGGTCGTTCACTCCGTTTCAATTTTGAAATACAATAAACTGTTACAAACCGGAAGCCAGGATTTCTGGCTTCCGGTTTGAATTATCCCAGATCCTTTGTTTCTTCGCCAGTTGAATCCGGGCTCGGGGGAAGGAGATTGGCGGATTATGCAATTATTTCGCTAGCGAACTATTTCGTATATATTCGCTAGCGAACTATTTCTTACAGAGAAATAGTTGCTAGCGAAATAATTGCATCTTTTTCTTAGAATTTTAACAGAATTTTTAACAGCAATTTTAAAAGAAACTATTCAAATATTTTGCTAGCCAACTATTTCTGTGTAAGTGAAAATCGACCTAATTTACAAAAAAGCCCAACGCCATGGCATACTGACGGACAATTTTAAATTCGCATTTGCATTCTCGGGTTTACCATCACTGTGTGACCAAGCGTTTTGCCAAGATATCATTTAGCAGCCACTGAGTACGTGACTTTATTTCCCCAGATCTCAACTACAACATTCCGTTGAAGGACTACATTCAACGTTCTGTCGACGAACAGTTTCTGGCCACTGTGATTGAAGGAGACACGACCAAACTGGAGGATCTGCTACAGCTTGGGGCCAGCATTGACTACTGCAATCCGAACTCGAAGGAGACAGCGATATCTCTGTGTATCAATTATCATAGCGTTGACCTGCTGAAATTCTTGGAAAATCTAGGAAGTGTTCTGACAAGCCCTGCCGATGCTAAAGGTAGAATAATTTCGCATAATTTCTTTGAATTTCTCCACAAAGGTGTAGTGATATACAGGGGCGCCGGAATATCGATAATAACGGGGGCAGATATTCATATATTCGTGTTCGCAGATCGTAAAAACAATCGATTTCAAAAGGAGTTAATAATGCAGAACACGAATATATGAATATCTGCCCCCGTTATTATCGATATTCCGGCGCCCCTGGTGATATATGGCCAGCTCTACGAATATGTTCCTGACAGGTATCACGTAGTTACGTACTTGGTTAAAAAGGCATTTCTCGCAATACTTTATATTATACCTAATAGCTCGCATTGTACATCTTATTTTATAATTGTTACCCGCTGACTATACACGCCCGCGCAAAGGAGTAGGACCGAATTTAGACAAATTGAGAGCGATGTATTGCCTTTATCAAAGCATGCACGAAAAAAAGCTTTCTTATAATGACGTCAAACGCGGAAAGTCTGATGTTACACGAAATTTGATTGGCTCTACAAAACTATCGAGCCAATGAGATTTCGCCTAGCATCAAACTTTCCACGTTTGACGTAATTATGAAAAAGATCTATCACACATGTGTTATTTACCGGCTGCGAGGTCCGAATAGAGGTATCAAAATGACCGGAGGCCGCAGGCCGAGGGACGTTTTTGGGACCGAGGCGAAATATTTTTCTATCCGGGCCGAGCAAAACGGTAAATCACGTATTTATTTTTTTTACAAAAAGCGGCCTTCAGTCTCATTATTTGGGGGATTCTCAATCTCGTTCCCCGAGCCCGCGCTTCCTCGCTGGCGAGAACACAAAGGCTCTGGGATAATCAAAATAAGAAATGATTATCGGTAGCCAGGATCTTTAGAAAAACAAAACAAATACGCTTTGGTTCGAGCATAAAATATAGGATTCCCGGACCGTGGTTATAGATCGTAAAATTTCGCCCGCTGTTGCAGCGAATCAGATTGCAAGAAAGGCTAGGATTCCACTCGCTGCTGATTTGAAAAAAAAATTACGTTACGTTAAATTACGAAATGTAATTTTAGTCAGTCACGTCATGAGTCTGAGTCGTGCTATTCCTTGAATTCCACTACTACTACTACCTGTAGTTGACTCATTGCGCCAACGATTGGTTAATCTGATGTAGCGTTGTTGCATTTCATTGGCTGATGTTTTCTTGAACACAGTTCTGGGAATCTGGACAATCAGTATCGCTGCTAAATTATCTCCCGAGGTTTTGGAAATTTTTTTGTTGTTAACGCTCACCTTGTTTATATCGCAGGTAATTATGCCTTAGGCATAGCGGCCAGCAGAGGCAACACCGCCGTCGTGGAGTATTTGGTAAACGAGATAAATATCAACACAACTATTCGGAATGAAGAAGGGAAAACCCCGCTGGATATTGCTCAAGAGACGGATCATCAAGAGGTTGTCAGGTATGGAGAGATCGATTTTTCACGGTAATAGTTACTCAGGCCAAGCGCTTATGCCTGAAATTGATCTGAACCAAACGTTAAACATTTGCGGCTTCATGATTTATGCCCTTTATATTTCAGGTAGGGAAACCTTTGATTTACACTTTTTTAACAGGATATTAAAGCAGCCTTCCACGAAACTTTGATCACCCACCACTCATAACGCGTTAGGGAGTCGGATGAGGGGAGGGGAGGGCTGGGGGAAGCTTGCGTTCCTACTAATGACCTTGTCTTAATCTAGGTTATTGGGTGGTGAAGTTAAAGAAGACAAAGGCAAGAAAGCATATCAACCTCCAAAATATAAGTTGGAGGAACTGTTGAGTGCCGTCAAGAACTGCAATATGACCATCATTAAGGAATTCATCGATGAGATTTACTCCAGACGAGACGAAAAGGTTAAGCATTGCGTGGAAATGTTGAATTTTAGTGTACGACATAAGCAAAAGGAAGTTGAGAAGAAGCTGAGAAGACATTACCAAGATCTGATCGAGGACACTTCTGAGCATAAACTAACTGGGTCAGCGGAATCTCAAGTAAGTTGTATATCACTGATACTCTGATCTAACGATGTGTTTTGTTGTGAAAATTTGTGGGATAAATGATATATAAACTAACTTGAAATACATGCATGCGGCAACCCCTCACCATTTCAAACGATGAAAATAATTTTATCACCTAAGCTTATATAATTATATTGACGTAACTCAAATGTGTAAATAGCTTCAATTTGGACACTTTTGGATTCCGTTCTAAATCTCCGAGCGGAATTACTACCCTCGCACGGTGAGCGCCAGCTGAGGGATTGGGCAAAAGACTTGTTTACACTCTTCTGGCTAAGCCAATCGAAATACATAAAATTTTGATACCTCATTTAAAATGGTGAATAATGTTTTTTTCTCCTGGTTCAGTGAATTATGCAAGAGTTACTATTTTGCTTTTAAGAACAAATTTCTAATATTAGGTGATGCAAATTTCTACTTCAGGTCATTTTGACTGGTTTTCTACGAAGCCTGAGCGCTCAAATCACTGGTTATGCTTTGGATCCCAACGATCCTCGAAGTTACGATTGTTTCTTCAAGAACATGGATGTGAAGGTAAGACAAAGGAAAATGACGATATTTTCTTTATTATCTATCTGGTATAGATCATTGCAACTATACCGTTCTGCGCAACGGGCAGAATTTATCAGGAATGCATGATATTAAGAGGAGATATTTTTCTATGTTGCGTAATATATGCTCAAAGCCTCAGTTATATCTTCACAAAACAGCACAAAAATTTTCAGCATTAAAAATGTTTTGCAAGCATGAAAAATATCCACAAGGAATGTTTACTATATAATCTCAAAATATTGTGAAAATGAAAAGATTTCTCGGGATACGCCGAGAAGAAAATGACAGTTGAATCGAAGCTTCTGTTGTATTCATTTCAGTTATAATGGCGTTGACATTATAACATTGTTGATAGCCGGGTTATATTTTGCAAAAACTCCTTTGTTTGGTGTTTTGCATTCACCAAATACAGTTCAAAACTTAGTTCACAACGTAATCTAAAGAATAAAGGTAAAATAAATTAATTTTGAGTGGTACGCCGAAAAGATTTTAGGTTTTGAGCGTTTTCCCGCCAAAATACGCGACATAATAAAAAATTTCCTCGTAAAAATATTAAAAGCGGTGTAGGAAGATAGCTATCCTCGGGGGAAACGAGCCTTATCGCTGAACACGTTTGTGTGGGGGCCTTTGTAATGGTCTTTGTTTTTTGTGCCAATTTCCATCCTGTCATTGCCGCGTTCTCCTCATCGCAAAATACCCTTTAACAAAGCGAAGAATTTTACCAATTTAAGGCAGAGGAAGCGCGAAAGAGGATTTTGGTTGACGATCTAAACCAGCTGAAGGCGCAGTTCCAAGAGGATCTTACACGAGTTCAGGAGGAGTTGACTGGTTTGAAACAACAACGCGAAAGCATGCAGGCCAGAGATAAAGAGTATGTCGAAAGAATCGTGCAATTGAAACTTCAAGTCTCCGAAGAAAAATCCGCAAGGTAACGTACGCGGATCGAGTGTCAAAAAAAACACGAAAAGAGAATAAAGGAATATATAGTATGGGCTAATAATTCACTCTCATTTCGGAGAAATGAAAAAGCAGTTATCTATAACTTTCTATAATGATGCTTTTTCTATCTCAAAAGCGAGAAATCTCGAATAGTTTTGAAATACGAATTTACGAATGAACTCCAACTTCCCATTCTCCGACAATTTGAGGAATTTGGTTTTTCATATTAGCAATCTTTAACACACGATTCATTGTTTCTTTTTATCCATTACTACAACAAGGTGATCTGAAAAAGGCGGGAAGGGACTGCAACTAGTAATCAATTTCTCGGTTGAAGCAACTCAATATCTCTTGACATATCTCGGTTCAAATTTACCCCAAAGCTGTTGTTATTATGACTAAACATATTCACAAAATTTCTACTGGTTGCTGCAATCAGTAAAGAATAACGATTGATATAATCGATTGCAAAATGGAATCTTATTTCGACATTTATAAAACTGATTATTAAATCGATATAGCTATCGATTGTCGAAGTTGTACGAAATTGTTTTAGGATCAAAATGCCACTATACTTTGCAATGTGAGCTTAATCAAGATTATTAAAGTAAAAAATCTCTTGCGTCCTTTTAGTGAACGCGATCGTATTCGGCAGGAAATGATAACACTAAAGGAAGATGTGAAAACTCTTAACGAAGAGCAGAAAATTTTGCAGGCCCAACAGAAACGGCAGAACAGGCATTATGAAGTTTCCAAAAGATTTGAAGCCACCCATATCAACCTTCTGATTTTTTACCGAACGATATTTCTTGGTGTGGAAGAAATATTCATTGGTTCAAAGGTTAGTCATGATAACGCTCGTTGAAAAATACACAGCCCCTAGCATGAAATAATGACAGTTTCATGACAAACAAAGGGGAATTTCGTTCTAGACCAATCTGCAAATTTGTCTACATTTTCAGTAACCCAATTAGAATGCATAAATTTTGATTTGCTTTTCCTATCCTTTGCCTTGTTGTTACCAGATAGTTTAGTCATTAGTAGTTGTAATGTGTTCTGTCTTTTTAGGCTATATCAAGAGGGATGGCAAGGGCAAGTGAGGGTAGTTTGGGAGAATATGCAGATATGATCGAAACAGGCTCTAGTATCCTGGCTATATTTGGTTTTTTTCCATTGGTTGGTGGTATAGTAGGAAACATCGCTCAGGTTAGTGCCTTGGTACCTTGGCTAGGGTGCTCTGTCTACCGTTACTTTGGCAGGGACACATATAGAGACGGCACCGCGGAAATCGAGTTTGCATTCATATAGACTTAACCGCAATTCTTTATACCTAAACTTTGGTGAACAGAATGATTTAAAAATGCTCAACAAAATAAGACTTGCACACAAGATTTGAAGCTTGCATACAGTAAAAACAAGTCGTCTGAATCAATAACCTTTCGTATGTTAATATCAATTGGCGATTTCGCGGCTGCCAGATGCTTTAATTCAGCTTTCAAAATATTCAGGAATACGTAGTCGGGAAAAAAATTTTCTTTGCAACTTTTTAGCAGTATTTTAACTGGAAAATACCCCCTAGAAAATTTGTCCATATATCGAGATGACAACTAATTAAATGCGAGTCGTAATAGCGTACGTTTAAGGCCCAAGTTACATGACACGTGATACTAAGCGTACCGGATTACTTTCGATACCATGATATAGGTGTTTCATGCAGTTACACGAGGATGTGGTAATCCGGTGCGCTCCACGGAATGAAAATCACTCCGCTTTGAGTTGAGATGAAAAATGACCCTTTTCTGTCTCCGTGTAATCGCTCCATTCTGGTATATAATATTTTGGGGGGAAGACTCAATGGATATCAAACGCTTGCAAAGTTTTCGATTCCAAGAGAAGTTCTACTTAACTGTCTGTCCACAAGGATATTTTTTTGTGTTTGCTTGCCCTTCGTTGTCCGCCATTTTGTTTCTATTTTGAGTCAATCCGTTATCGAGTAATCAAGACAAATCCGATACCATATGTATATCGAATCAACATAGATAATCCGCGGTACGAAGACTGATCCAGTATCATGCAACTGGGACCTAAAGTAAATAAAATCCTAATGCAAATCATTTATAGCTCGCTGTTTTACTCTTTCAAGGGCACTATGGTAAATCCTTTAAACCAGTTTATTATAATTTTAGTTCGCTGTCAATGCTGTTGTCAAAAAAATGAGGTCGCGTGGCGAAGAAAAACAAAAACAAATTGGGCAATACATCTCGTGTCTTGCGACAATCGGTGAACAAGTAGACATTTGTACGGATGTCGCTTACAGATTGACGCTTTGGTACAGTGATCAAATAAAGTGCCTAGCCAAACCAAGTAAGTTTTATTTTCAAGTCTTATAATGCATGATAGGATTTTTCAATTTTTTAACGACTATTCGTCGAATGGGACACGATTAGTGAATAAAAGGCCAGAATTTTCAATAGTCACCTTTACACCTAAAATTGATAATATCAATTTTTGTATGTTAAGGCTTTTAATAGGCAGGTCTTTCCCGATTGCGCTAAGCACTTTTTGAGCACTTTTTTCATTTTGGAGCACTATTTTGCATGTTAATCAAAATTTAGCACTCTCTCGGAATTTCGGCAGCATTCTCATTAGCACCATTTCGCATTTCTAGAGAGTTTCGAGGAACAAAAAGTAAGCGATTATAAAATTTAATTCCTGCCTCGATTAATTAACTAAACCTAGATTGGGGCTGTTTTCAAAAAGACTCACACTTAAACTCATGCATGGAGTAGATCTTAATAACCTTAAAACTATTGCATGAAGGTATTTTCCATTGAAGGTATTTTTCGAAAGTAAACGAGTGTAGGTGTGCATGAGTGAGCTTCAGTTTAGAATTCCGGCGTAAGAGTACATGTTCAAATTTTATATATTTTGCACGTGTTAAAGCATTACCAAGTAACAACTAACATACTAAAAACCTGTCAAATAATATTATGCAAATTGTTGTAAGTTTATTATTTCAGTAAAAATTGACACTTCCATGAAAATCTGAGATGTAAACGCTCAAAATTTTAGCACTTTTTGAGCACTATTTTGATATTTCGGCCACAGTCAGGAAATCGTAAAAACATTAGCTCCGAAATCAGAAGATCCTACTCAGTGATGCAATGAATTACTTTTTCTGAAGGAGATGCAAAGAAAACTTCGGAAAATATCTATGTTCCGGCTCGAAGAATGGCTCAACTTGCAGTCGGCATCATCTACGCTTCTTTAGAAGACAAACGCATTGAATCAGGTACAAATTTTTGCCGTTTTAACTATTTTCACCACTAGCTTTTTCTAATTTCATACTTTGTGATTGGTCTTGATGATTTACTGCATATGATTCTACGGCTACACCAGAATATGTTTGCTGAATGAATATTCTAGTCTTTCAATCAGTTTAATGGAGTCGCTACCTCGAAAAACAAGTTTGAAGAAGAGGTACCAGACAAACGTCAGATGTAGAAGCTTCATAAAACCATTAAATATTGCGCATGTGTTGCAAGGATAAAAAAACTAGTGTCGGATTACTCCCGTAAGATATATTAATTTTTTTCCCACTTTGATTAAAATTTTAAGACATCTTAAAATACTAATTTGTTTGTGTTTTATCTCTTTCTTTTGGGCGTTATTAGGAAAAGCTTCAGAATTTTCTACATTATCCGAGCAGTTAGCGTGGTGTGTTGTCGCTTTGAAACCCAAAGATAGCATGCTTAACAAACTCTGTGACCTTTATCAGAAAGGGAAAACTGCATCTATAGAGAAGACGGGCGGCAAAGTTGATCACACGTCTAGTAAACAAAATTTTGTTGAGGTAGGTTAAATGACTTAATGCAGCCAAAACCATACGACAAAGTATAGGAGCCAGCCTCCCTACACTGAAAGACATATCAAGGTCTCAAAAAATCCTATAATACATGAATAATACATTTAAGATCAGGCAAAAAGATTTGCGAGCAACTGCTATCTATCGTGTGATAACTTGTTTATCATATACTTCTGTCTTTAATCAAGCCAGGTTTCAAATTTAGCTACATCCAGAGGAAATATCACTGTAAATAACAGCCAGACTGCCAGAGTTTTAGACAAATGGTGAATGTGTTGGTCTGATTTATGTATTGGTCTATGTCAATATGTTCTACTACAACACATTATCACAATGGTTCCAGAAACAGCAGTTCTAGTGATAGCGATTAATAATAATTGTTAGATTATTTGGTTAATTTTGAATAATAATGGAGTATATTTAACACAATTGTCTTTTGTTCTCGCTAAGCAAACAATATCTATCAACAATGGCCGACTCTAAACGTTACAACAACGTGTCCGATGATCTCTATATATTACTGTGATGTTCTCTATAATTAGTGCTAATAATATAAACTTGAATACTAATCCAATGAGTATAACTGTTAACGAGTGTAACTGTTAACAATAATAAGGGTACCTAAAACTTTCATCTAGGTGGAGATCGATGAAAGTCTTCAGAAACATGGAAAAAAGACATGGAAACTGCGAGATATATTTCTCAAGTCTGGTATTATTGACCGTGATGGGAATTTATACGAGGGAGTGTATACTGATACCGCGGTGTATAAATATTGCTACGGAACTAAGAATGCTGCCGCAGAACGGTGCCTGGAAAACAAAGATAATAAAAAAAAGGCTCAACCAAAAGGTAAAAACAGAAAATATATATATGACCACAATGAAACATGGAATTCTCATTGATTAAATCCAGCACGGGGAATTAAATTGCCTCACGTGTGGGGTTTTTATATCAGTGTCACAGTGAAAATGGCATATCTTTTTGTTTTTTGCCCATGCCTTCTGTATAATTTGGAATAATTTCTGTTTAAATATCTTGAGGAACGTACCTAAATAACAGTAGGAACGGGTGCATATTTATATGATCGTTCTTCCCCATGGGTTTCTTTTATTTTAGGCAACATGAAATAATTCAACCTTGTTCCCAGGCATCTCCCTTTTTGTCATTGGGGGAAATGGCCTGGGAACAAGGTTGGCAATAACTGACAGTATACATTTGGAACGTACAGTATTTACCCAGAAAATTCAACACAACAAAGAACAAAGTAATTGTTCGCCTTTCAAAGAACACTTTTTTGCTTTTTTAAACATTTTACAACGACGTGTTGTAAACAAGGAGGAATTTCGTTTTTTAGCCTAACTCCACGGGTGCTTTTTCTCGGCGAAATGCGAAATATTTCGCCTTTTTCTTTTAAACTTCGACCACTCAGTGAGCAAATTAATTCTGCATCATTGCTCGCCATTCAAAAGAACCTGGCGAAATATTTCGCATTTCGCTTGAAAATTTAGCCCGTGGAATTACGGTTTTAAACTAATCGATATATTTGTTTACACTTTTCAGGCAAAGCCAATCAGAACGCTTAAATTTTTAAAGTTCATGTAAAATGGCATATATTGCACTTTTTATCAAAATTTATGCATTCTGATTGGGTTACTGAAAATGTAAACAAACTTGCTGATTGGTCTAAAACGAAATTTCCCCTTGTTCGTGTTGTACTAAAATGTGCTGCCATTGCGAAATGACTGCATTCTGAGAGGTAATTGGCGCGAAGAAGTGATTGCGTAATATCATTTTTTGAAATTAACAGATGTGCTAACGTTCTGCTGTATGTTTGAACTAAAACAAGTGGAACCTATTGCAACGCTTACTTTTGTACGGTGCGATCAAGATAAATTCAATTTTTTAGGAGAAATGTTTGCTAACGAAGACATTATAACTGTTTCCTCGGTCGGAGGAGCATCTGGTGGCTCGGGAAGTGGGGGCCAGTTTTACCTCGCCCCGGGGAAGATTGATGAACGCGTGCGCAGCATTCTGGAGCAAGAGAATCTAAACCATGCTGACATGAAGGAGTGTTGGGAAAATGACGTCCGTGAAGCTAAAGAGGAAGTGGAGCGGAAGACTGATAGTGTAAGCGATTGATTTTTAGACCAGCGGTAAAATCCACAAAAAAACATGCACATATACACACTCTCATACATCTTGTGAATGACAGAAGCTAAATATCTTATAAATATGTACTTCCATTGAACCTTAAACATCGAAATCTTACAGTTCAGCTTTTTGATAAATAGTTTTGTTTTCCCTTTTGATTTATCCGCTGTTTAAGCTGTCGTATTACTTATCAGTTATCGGCTCTCGTATATCAGATCTTCAACAGCTTGAACTCCCTTCAATAAATATAAGATAACGAGTTGAAATTAATAAGTTCACGGCAACCAGGTATATAGGCCATCGGAATTATCGCTACTCTTGTTTAATTCATGAAAATAATCACGACACAAAGATTACATTCATGACAAACGTTTCGACACAGGTGAAGACAATAGAGCGGAGTGTTTAAACGTTGGGTCGTGACTGTAGTCTTTGTGTGGTTATTACTTTCATTAATTAACCAGACTTGCGATAATTGTGATGAAATACAAAATAATTTATCCACTAAAATTAGTTAATGTATAACCTTTATATAATATCCCGGAAGTATCTGAGACATGCAATACATTCGCTCGTTTTTTCAGCTCGAAGACAGACAGACTCTGCTCGAAGACGAGCTACGAGACAAGGCTTTAAAGATTGAAGAGGATTACGAAAAGAAAAGGAGGCTTTACGAGGAAACCTTTGCTAAATACCAAGGCCAGCTGCTTGGAAAATACAACGAATTAAAATCAAATATGGAGAATCACTTTGCATCTGTTTTCATGAAGATGCAAGCGGACACGAAAAAAGAATTCGAGTCGATGGAAAAAAAGTTTAGTAAGAAAGAAAAGAAACTCGATGAGGCCTTTAAGAAATGTAAGTTTTCAACCTGTCCGAATGAACTGAACTGTTTTTACTGATGAAGATACATACGGCTCTAAACTAATCGGCAACTTTGTTCACACTTTTCAGGCAAAGCCTAACAAAATGCCTGTATACGCTATATTTTTAATACTTCCGGTAAAATGGTTAATAATGTACCTTTTTACCTGATTCGTTTAAAATTTATGCGTTCTGATTGAGCTACTAAAAATGTAAGCAACGATGCATTAAAGAATATTCCAGTTACTGCTTATATTACAGCGCTTAAAAACTTGTCTCGTTTAATCCATTTCTTACACGAGTCCCGAACGGCCAAGTACATAAGTAACATGACTTCAACCCAATTGAACAATTAAATGAATATATCACTCGCTACGCTATTATTGGATTGCCAGCAGCGACAAAAATCGCATTCGATTGGAAGCTATGGAGTATGGTTATGTTTTACTAAAAAGCTATCTCAGTCAAAAAGCGACTTTGAACAAAAAGTCTAGGGTGCATATCAATTATTTTCTGATAGTGAATGCGGGCTATTAGATTTACTTCAAAACACATGATTTTTTTGAAGCGTTCCCAGTTTTGTTATAGGCAATGCGAAGTCATAATCCTTTGTTCAACCAACAAACTATCTACGCGTAAGAAGTGCATCATATCATACTTATAATTATATACATATACCAGTATTCTACTAAAGACCCGTTGGAGCTATGTGGCTAGTCAAGGTGAAAACTGCAAATAATGAAAGATAAACAAGGTTAAGTCTTTGATGTGATGCGCTTTTTACCTCCGGGTAACTCGTTCCATGTAAACAGGCCCTAAAACCGATCAAACTCTGTGTAGACAAAAGGTATATCGTGTTTCAAGTTAGCGCGCTTCCAGCTGCGCGGCTGTATTATTTGACTCAAAATTCGTGTTTTTTTCCTGCTCGTGCGTTGTGCGTGAAAAATACATCTTAGTTACCAGCGGGATTTAAAAATTTCACCTTCGGCACGTCTGATAATGCAATTTTCATACAGATTCATCTTGTTCTTTACCTGGACTTTGGGGTTTTTAAGTATGCCGCTATTATAGAATTTCACCGCTGAGTGACCTACTCAGGGCGGAAGTGAGGAGGAAACTGGAGCTAGCGCTGTTGCAATACATTGTGACGTCTAGTTACTTCCATTTTTGGAATGTACATGATTTGGCGCAAATTTTGATACCTAATTCATACATATTCAAAGCGAATTAAGAGTGGACCAATGGCTCTATATCTTCGGTATTTCGGGGTTTTTTTCTCGAGTTTGGTTTTGTATACCTCATATATTCATTCCGTCGAAGGGATAGAGCATGAATACGAACAAAATACGCTTTTCTACAGACTACATTTCCTTCTTTTAATTACGAAATAAGCAAGTAAGGATTAAAATTATAAATTTTTGATGATTGTCCATATTAAAAGCTTAAAATATCTTTGTTCGGAGTTGATAATCACTCTGTGTCTATATTTCAGCTTACTCGTATATACTTTATCAAAAGAGAGGCAGCAAAAGAATGGAGAAACCTAGGGCTATGAAACTTCTTTTAGTTGACTTGTTTGCGGACAAAAACTCATTATTATTTATGTATTCATCAGCAAAACGCTGAGCTGGCTGGCTTCAAAATTCGCTTCATGAATTTGCTTCGAACACGACGCCATCTTTGCGGTATTGCTCTCAAAAGAGACTAGACTCTGACTAGGGCAAATGTCCCAATTTGTACTACAAGAGTTTGATATGACTTCGTTAATCTTTAGCACAAGAAAAGCTAGACGCGCGTTTCGCTGAGACGGAACGCCGTTTGGATGAGGGGGCGAAGAAAACAGCCGCGGAACTGCACGAAGAATCCAAAACGTTTTCCGAAACCCTTCGTAAGGAGACCATTTCAAACTTTCAGTTCGCGAAGGAACAGCTGGATCAGTTCGCGGGCGACAAAATCAAGGAGATTATCAAAATTGAGAAGGCAGCGGAGGCGAAGTTTGAAGCGCAGGCCTTGGCTTACAAGAAGGATTCGGACGCAAAAAGACTGATATGGCACGAAAGGAGTTGATCAACATCATGGAGAATCGTACGACGAGACATCACAAGGAAATGAAAGAGGAATGTGCCAGTAATTTGTTAAAAATGAAAGAAATGGCTGCCAAGCTTGAACGAAGGATACAAGCATTGGAACATCCGGTGAGTTTTTTTGGTAAAATGTCAAATGCTGGCGCTGCGTACTGATTAGAATACTAGGAATAATTAATATAGACACCAGCTTCAAACACCCAAAGCTCATAGATTATAAATCGTTTTTTTTTATCGCTCAGTCTTTAACTTCAACTCCGTGTTTTCCAGATAATTCACTTCCGGTTTCCGGGAGTGCATGTAGATTCTGGTAATATAATAATATTACTGTATAAGCACGAATCCCAAAGGCAAAGTGTAAGACAAAGTGAACGTATCGTGCGGTTTATTTACATTTTTGAAAAATTGAACTTCTATACTTTGTAAAGTACGATGTGCTTCTGAATTTCGCGATCGAACAACATTTAGGTTCGCAATGCATCTAAATGAGTATGAACTGTATTTTTTATGTTCAGAAGCTTTATATTGAAGACTGGCACGTAACAAGAACAGGAGTCTTGTTTCAAATTAATTTTATTTCGATTACTCATTAATTGAAATTAGGAATTTATTATCTTTAAATGAGTTTTATATTATTTTAAGTTGCATTAATTGATTATAAATAACTATTAATTAACTATAACTATAACTATAATTAACTATCGTTATTTTGAACTAATTGTTGAATTATTTAATTTTTATTTAAATATTGAAAATTTTTATCAATTGATTATGAAATAATTATTGATTATCATGAACTAAGAATCGATTTGAGGTTTATTGATTATTGGAATTTTGCAGTGCATACTTATGCATTCTTAACGTTTGTAGTTATCGCTGATTTTGTTGTTTGGTAATGGCAATATTATTTTTTTTTAATTTGAATAACGATTTTTTTCATTCTCTAGGATAAACGCTGAAGTGCGCCTTATCTTTATGGCTCTTCAACTTTTAATTATTTCAGCACTAAAATTCATACCATATCATTAGCACTTTATACCATGACATTTCATAGGTGGTCGCAGCCTTCTTCGTATTTTGATATTTATTCATTTTCTTTTTCATTTTTTTTGTGCGGCTAGGCAGTGCCCTGTCTTTTATGAATTATTTATTGCACAATTTGCATTTTAAAAAACGTTATTGCACAAAATCGTAGTTCAAAGTCATAAACTGACATAGACTATAATAACTGTCATTTATTTGGTAATTAAATAGATATTGTTCCTCTTTAATACTTGCTTTCAATTATTGCTAACAATTTATTGTTTTAATTCGGGTAGAATTAATTGCTATAAAATTAGGGCATAGGAGACTTCTATCATCAAGCACTGTTGTCCATAAAATATAGAATGTATAGAATATAGAAGCCTCGTTTTCATTTAATCCTTACCTGACGAGAAATGGTGGATGTGAATTAGGCTAAAAGTTTATCTCGCCTTTCGCGTGAGGTATAAAATTATGCAAACCGTACATTTACCGTATGCCCCCTGTAAGTCTATATTGTCCAACACTAATTACGTGACTAGACCTAAAGTACTATAACTAACGCCTACAAGACACCATAGCTATCAGCTGAGGTAAAGGTTACCCGTGCTTGCTAGCTCTGTAGCTCAGTCGATAATTCACCATGTGCGGTTAGATTTTACTGAGTTTTATGCCGACACGAAAGTGATGTTCGTGAGTCATAACCCATGAGAAGTGTTTTAGGTTAACTAATATCTGCAGCATCATGAGACACAAACACGTGCTTAATGGTCTGAGATTCCGTTCAAAATCTACCGGATTCGCTCGTCACGACATCTTCATTTGCCATTTAGCAAATTCTCATTAGTTTGATAGACTTGGCATTTTTATTTGGATCTCTGACATTAAAACCTTCATTGCGTCCCAATACAATATAAGGAATTTTAGCCTCTGCGATAACAATCTTGTATCGTTTAAACGTTGCCTAAAATTTACATTTTAAAAGCTAAAAAGAAGGACGCAGTTACTAGCTTTGGCTTCAGATTTGGCTTCCACCACCCATACTATGGAGAATAACGTTAATCTATTAGCTGCTAGCAGATTAGCTGCTGGCCTCAAGAAAGACCTCATTCTAAGCATTGCCATCTGCATTTTCATGGCTTAACCGCAAACAAAAGCCCCATTTACACTACACTCGATTTATTGGCACGGCACGGCTAAAATGGGTACCCGTGCCCAATTTTACTAATGCTCAGGGTACCAAAACAATGGCCGGGCACGGATGAAGTGGGCACGGGTACCCATTTTAGTCGTGCCGTGCCAATAAATCGAGTGTAGTGTAAATGGGGCTAAAATGTAACGTCCATGATACAAATACTTATACGGATACAAAAACTTATACGGTTACAAAAAAATCTCGGCAAGTGCTGATAGGGTTGAAACCTACGTTTCTTTCACTTTTGATTTGAGCTTCAGCTATTTGGGGCTCTTGTTTACCATTTAAGCAAATGGGATTAAATGTATTTCACTTTTATTTCCGTTTTGACGAAACGTGTTTAATGTTGTTAATTGTTAATTTTTCGTGGAACCAATCCATTAAACTTTAAACGTTTTGTCCTCCGTTTAGCGGTTATTGTATTTGTTTTATCAAATTGGTTTGCAATCCCTTTCATTCTCAATAATCAACATTGAACATTCCTGTTTCATTATTATTTCGTCGTTCTGTATTCATGCATACGGTTATTTAAATTTTCTCGTGTGTACAAACGACTCTATTTGTAGACTCGTAATTGGAGACGACTGAAGCTGAACGTTGGAAATCACGGCGGGTTGTCTTGCATTTATATAAGGCGAAGAGGTCGCCGTATTAAAGCGAAACTGAGCATTCTTGAACATCAAGGAAAGAGGAGAGTGAATATACCAAGAATTTCTTCCTGGCGAATTGGCTGCGGAAGGTAAATTGCATGTAATCTTCGTGATAATCGGTGGCTATTGACAAGTCATGAATACTTCCTGATTCTCATGCGGATTTGTTGCTCGGTTTGGCCTATACTAAATTTGCTCACGTGCCGAATCAGGGTTGGTAGATTTTATGAATAAATAAGCCAAATATATTAACATAACATTTGTTTTTTTTGTTTAAAACAAAGGAATCAAAGGGCCGCCAATAACAATGTTTGGCTTATTTATTCAGTAACTTACCAACCCTGTGCCGAATGTGATTTAGAACTCTACATTTGAAATTCGATGGTTTTGCTACAAAGTTAGGCCTTTGACTGACTTAAGGTTTTCCATGTGCATTTTGGATGTGCAGATAGATATAGGGTTGTATAAAACTGATTTATAAAGCGACTCGAGAGAAATTTCGTGATAGTAAACCAAATAAAATATGCCTGAATGATAATGAAGTACTATGATGTGGATCAAAGTGGTGAATGAAACAGGTCTGTGCATGAATATCACCAAAGTAATCGCAAAAAGCGTATCAAAGGTCATTTTTACTATAGCTGCACGTGGCTATTTTTAGTGTTTACTAAATCACTAGAGTAAAGTCTGATTTTTAGTGTTTCCTAAATCGCTACTACACCAGAAAGTAAAGTTTTTGCATACAACAATCGATAGTTACGATAAGATATAAGTTCGGCCAACTTATGTACTTATGTTGCTTAGATAACTGGGTCAAATACTGAGCATATTTCTGAAATGCGTACAGCTTGGTAATCCGGACAGATCTCCTATATATAATAATATATGCATGTTTATTGTATGTGAGGTTGTTTTGGCGCAACGTAACCGTGGCGCACGAACTTTCGCAGAAGGCCGTTACGATTGATCTCTGAATCTGATTCTAGGAAATATATCTCTAGGAATTAGAAGAATATCACGTTACAAATGTTACGGCAAAGCTCTGTTTGACTAACGAATGCCGTATATTTATTATTTCATAGCACTTAGTGCATGTCCTTCGATGTAGGGTCGCCCTGTCAATTATTCACCAATTATTCTGTCTGTTGGTTTCAACAAAGTCCCTCAGTGGGGCTTCAATTCAACTTGGATTTTAATTTGAAAGTCATTTCTTGTGTTAATTATATTTTTTACAATATTGCATACACAGATTTAAACGATCACTATGGCAATCTGAATGGATGCGGAACTAGTGATTCGAATGTAAATTATGAACAATTTATTAAAATAATAAGTTTGACACGTATGATGTTTTTCAATTCAATTTACAACATTATTTTTTGATATTTTGGGAAAATTGAGAGGTGACAACTTCGCAAGCAGTATGTAGAAGTTTAAATTAATATACCCCATTCACTTGTTCAAATAATTAATTATTTTAGCGAGTGTACGAAACATGTTCATATAAGAAGAAATTTGAACATCCATTTTAGATAATTTTGACTGGTTTTATACAAAGCTTGAGCGCTAAAATCACTGGTTATGCTTTGGATCCCAACGATCTTGGAAGTTACGATTGTTTCCTCAAGAACATGAATGAGAAAGTAAAATGAGAAATGATACGCGAAGAAGTATTTTATATCGCCAAACCGATCAGTGCCACTATATTTGCAAACATTTTTAGCCCAAGATGCTCAAATCAAGTACAGTAGATTGCCCCCTCCTGCTAGAAATCAGGTGGGGGGATATTTTTGTGCATTCAACCGAATCCGGTAATACAAATTACCGGATTTGGTCTCACTGCCCCCAAATATTATGTGTCGCTGGAAACCCGCCTAAATAAAACTATGTGGTGACTGAAATTATCTCGATAATGCGAGTATATTATTCACAATAGTTCAATGAGCTTGAAATCTCTTGTGCTGTATGAGTCAAAGAAAACGATTAAACGTAGACATTTTGTTTGAATGAATTGTGTATTTGGGGTTCTTTTTTGGGGGTTCGCCTTGTAGACGAAATAAAACAGGTGTAGGAGGTTGGATACAAGTGGAAAAGATATTCCTGAGTTGCATCTAGAGCAGTTTGTGCTGCCGCTACCGCCCATTCATAGTTTTGCATCAAATACATGTTCTATAAACCTTTACAAACTTACCAATTTAGGCACAGGAAGCGCGAAAGAGGATTTGCCTGGCGATCTAAACCAGCTGAAAGCGCAGTTCCAAGAAGATCCCACACGAGTTCAGGAGGAGTTGACTCGTCTGAAAGAACAACGCGAAAGCTTGAAGGCGAAAGATCGAGAGTATTTCGAGAGAATCGCGCAATTGGAACTTCAAGTCTCCGAAGAAAAATCCCGAAGGTAACGTAAGAGTTTGAGGCTTTAAGGTATTATACTGCATCATGATATAATATAATACATGTTATACTCTTGTATTTAAATGTTCTGTATTTTATTAAGTTCCATTAAAGATGATTATGATAGCGAAATCTCTTGTTTTTTTCAGAGAACGCGATCGTATTCGGCAGGAGATGATAACACTGCAGGATGATGCGAAAACTCTTCACGCGCAGCAGAAGATCTTGGAGGCCCAAGAAAATCGGCAGAACAAGCATTATGAAGTTTCCAAGAGATTTGAAGCCATCCATATAAACCTTCTGCATTTTTACCGAACTGTGTATCTCGGTGTGGAAGAAATCTTCCTCGGTGCAAAGGTTTGTGGTGAAAAATGATATTTTATGCGAAATAAGTTTAATCAAGTAGCTTTCTTTGAAATTGAAACCAAATTTTCTCCGTATTTGGTGCTTTTGGGTGCAAAACTTTCACAAACCTTTCCTTCAGAGAAACAAAGAACAGTGTTATATTGCCGTTTTGTTGTTTTTTTCAGTCCGTAGCAAGCGAGATGACCATTGCAACTGCGGGTAGTTTAGGAAAGACAACGAAAAAGATTGAAACAGTCAGCAGTATCCTTGATATTTTCAAACTTGATCCATTGGTTAGCGCCACGGTAGCGAAAGTCACTAAGGTTGGCAATCTTTAAAAGCCTTGTTCCTAGACTCCCTATTTTATTCTCCTATGTACCGAAACTCGTGCCTGGCAGGTTATTCTCGAAATTCAACTTTTCAGACTGTTCTATTTATTCCAAAAGAATCTATCATTCTTGAATTCATGGTCTTGTGCAGCGTCATGCGATGCAATTTTTTTGGAAATTCGCAATTCAACGACATTGACGTTTGTGTTGTGTTTATACACTCCACATATGTTTTCATATTGATACATTCCAAAAATTCATTACTATTTCCCATCTTAGAATTAAATCTGCAAGAAAAATTGCATCGCGTAACATGCATGGCCTTAACTTTATCGACAATAACATTAGTGCCCGGCCTTTGCTTTGGTAGCCTGAACTCTAATAAAATTGAGCACGGGTACTCATTGCAGCCGTGCCGTGCCAATAAATCGAGTGTAGTGTAAACAGGGCTTTGAACACTTATAAAATTGGGTACGGGTGCCAATTTTAGCCTGCGGTTTTTAAATTCGGGCAAGGCGACGACGGCGAAAGACCGCCTGCCGGGTTTGGCTATGTATTTTAGCATGATTTTAGAAACCCGTTCACTAATCACTGGTGGGTGGAAATTGATGATTGGCTGCTAGTCTAATCCGCTGTCAATCAGGAGTAAATATTTTTAATTTGTAACGTTCAAATTTATAGGCGTCTGGTCTTGGCGCAATTTATTGACGTTTGCGTTCGCTTCGCTCTTCTAAAACTAAATAATTTTCGAAAGTTGAAACGCAAACTGATTCTTAAACGCGAGCAAGAGATAGCGTTAAAAGATTTACTTTTTGGGGAGCATGTTTCAGCCATTCTACCTACTAGTTTAATATACCGGTTCTACCAACTATAGTTACTTTATGTATAAGAAATATTGGCAAATATAAGTATAAAAGCTGAGCGTAGTAGCGTTCTCGTTACTTTATCTTCACGCGTATTAGTGCATGTATAGGAGATCAAATTATTCAAATAGCCGAATGCATGCTTTCGATGGAAACGTTTCAGAAGTCGCCAAGTCTCTACCGCAATATATTTATATATTTTATCACGCCGCCACTAAAGATGGATGGCACTTGATGTCAAACGCGCACTAATACAACCCTCTAAGGGGCTGTTTACATGAGCCCGGTTACCCGAGATTCAACGAAGCGTGAGATGATTTTGAGGTATTAAAATGAGCAGATAACATTATTCTGGCCGACGTATAATCACTGCAACAATAGCATGTGCTTGTTTGATGTCATAAAAACTTATTTCAATATCTCAAAGTCTTCTCACGCTTCGTTGAATCTCGGGTAACCGGGCTCATGTAAACAGCCCCTAAAGGCACACTGTTCAATGGCATTTCAGTTTTTCATCAAAGCTGGTACGAAAGTAATGAATGACATTGAAAAATATCGTCAGAAAAAAGTTGGACAGTATATTTCGGGTCTTGTGACAAATGGTGAACAAGTAGACATTTGTACAGATGTCGCTTACAGATTGACGCTTTGGTACAGTGATCAAATAACGTGCCTGGCTGAGCCTAGTAAGTTCTATTATATCATATTGTTTAAAGTGATTCCCACTTTCAAAGAGTATAGGCAACAGGCCAGGTAAGTCATTTTTAGTGTCGGCAAAATTCATTTCTTCACGCTGGCAACTTCTGCAAAAATGATCGACCCTGGAGAACAATTTGCCCGAAAATATCAATATTTCCGCTCAATGCAACGTTCTTTCGAAGGTATAATTGTTGGAACAGTGTGGACATGCAGCGTGCATCCGAATTTTACCCTAAAATTTATTCTCTAAAACTGGGATTAATATTAGAACATACACCGTTTACGAAATTGTTAGTAAAGTGTTTTTCAATGCTGGGTTCGGACTTTAATTTCTTTTTGTTACAACTTTAACATAATTCCAACTGGCAACTAGGCAAGAACACAATTTGGTTGATTCAAAGGCTGTCAAAAAGTGCCACTTCGTTCATTCGAGGGTCGTGTGGGGGCTAAACTCAACTATGTTGAATCAATGATAGAATTTCTTAATTTAATTTTCAAGGTGATGCATCGAAAACCTCAATTTGTGTCCATTCCCCTGCTCGAAGAATGGCTCAAATTGCAGTGGGCGTCATTTACATTTCTTTGATTGAAAAAGAAATTGAGACAGGTACAAATTTTCTGAATTTCTTCGAATGTCCAGACAAGAGAAATTATATTTCGATGGTATCTTATCGTGTAAACTCGTCAGTTTTCTTGATATTTGGCTCCATTTTTGCCCGATTCCAGGAAAAGCTGCAAAATTTGCTACACTAGCTGAGAAATTGGTCTGGTGCGTTGTCGCTCAGAAACCCGAAGATGGCAAGATTGCCAATCTCCAAGAACGCGCCGCCGCAACTATAGCGGAGTGGAAACAGAAAGCGGGCAAAGGTCCGACCGGAAATGGGTACCTTGGGAGTAAAGTTCCACCAAATTTTGTTGAGGTAAACTGACATAAACTCAAGGTTATGATCCAGCTTATTTTAATGTCATTGTTACAAAAGTCGCCACCATTTTGAAAGATCCGCTTAAGTGATTAACGAACGATAATCCGAGTTTGCCTGACCAATCAGTGGCCACAATTTCAAAATTTATCTTTAGAATTGTGGTCAATTTCGATCATTGCCTTTGTAATGACAATAAACGTTCTCAAACTGTAGGTGGAGATCGCCGAAAGTCTACAGAAGGATGGGAAGAAGACATGGATGCTGCGAGATATATTTCTCAAGTGCGGCATCATTGACCGTGATGGGAATGTGTACGAGGCAGAGTTTACAGACACTTCGGTGTTTAAATATTGCTACGGAACTGAAATGGCCGCAACTGAACGCTGCTTGGAACGCCAAGATGAGAAAAAGCCTCAGCCAAAAGGTATGAACTTCAAGTGAAAGAAAATACCTTTGCAACAACGTTTCTAGATTTTTTACCTGATAGGACATTAACAAAAATTTTTTGTTATCCATTATTTTTAGAATACAGTCAAAGCATACCAATTACGTAGTCCATAATTTGGAATTTATTTCACAATAGAAAATCTTCTCATTTTTCTGTATGGTTTATTTAAAATAGGATGAAATCCGAATCTTCGTAGCTTAAAAGTAGCTTAATTGAGTTTTAATGATACACTTTAAGGCGATTTGTTTCCTGACGAAGACGTTATAACTGTGTCCTCAATCAGAGGAGCGTCTGCTAGCTCGGGCAGTGGGGGCCAGTTTCACCTTGCCCCGGGAAAGATTGATGGAAAAATGAAAAATTGTTGGAAAAATGATGTTAGTAAAGCTCAACTAGAGAAAGTCGAACGCAGGACTGATAGTGTAAGTGAGAGACTATATATGTATGTAGACAACAAGGGGGGATTTCGTTTTAGACCAATCAGAAAGTTTGTTTACATTTTCAGTAACCCAATCAGAATGCATAAATTTTAGCCACTTCTGGCAAAAAGGTGCATTATTTACCATTTTACACGAAGTTTTAAAAATATAAACATTCTGTTGGGCTTTGCCTAAAAAAGGTAAAAATGTAAACGAATATGCCGATTATAGTTTAAAACGAAATTCCTCCGTGGAAACGTCAAAGAAATTTTTGGTCTTTTTTAGGCAGTTGTCATAACACAATTATGCAATTATTGCAATTATCTTACTCATTTTACAAATATACTTACTCATTTTTTTCAGCTCGAAGAGATCGCCGAAGAAAAAACGAAACTTTACCAGGAAACCTTTACAAATTACCAAGGCCAGCTACTTGGAAAATACAACGAATTGAAATCTAAAATGGAGGATCACTTCAAGAATGTGTTTGATAAGATGCAAGCGGACACGAGGAAAGAATTCGAGACGATGCAAAAAAAGTTCAGTCAGAAAGAAAAAGAACTCGACGAGGCCTTTCGAAAATGTAAGTTCGCAACCGGTCCGTATTAATTAAACAGCGTCTTATGAAAAATAGCGTGAGTTAGAATAGTTCGAGCTTGTTTCTAGAGCAATTTAAAGTAACTCTATTTTTCTAACTTTATACCAGACCGTTATGGTAACTACGTTTTAAATCATTTAACAAATAATTATAGGAAGACTAAACTACTAAAAGACCCTCCTCGTCTGAAAATTTGCACCTTAGAAAACGGAATTTTGAGGAATCAAATTGGATTTAAAAACACGAAGGAAACTGCTTGTTTGTTCGTCTATTGTCTTAGGATCTCAGGCGCTTACCTGTTGTACTTTAGTACAGACGGATTACTGGAATTTTATTTCAAGAACTCTGCATTCAAATATATCGTTATTTACATCTGGTTAGCAGAGAAAATGCAGTTCCCACGTTTCTGGCTATTTTTAAGCACTGTGTCATCGTGATCTTTTGTTTTCACAGCAAACCATCGACAAATTCCATCTATTTTACCTAAACAACATATACTAGTGCATGAAAACCTTCGCTGAGACGCTGATGTTACTATGTTTACGTTCAGCACAAGGAAAGTTGGATGCACGTTATGAAGAAACGGAACGCCGTTTGGATGAGGGCGCGAAGAAAACAGCCGCGGAAGTCAAGGAGATTATCAAAATTGTGAAGGCGGCGGAGGCGAAGTTCGAAGCACAGGCCTTGGCTTACAAGAAGGATTCGGACGACAAGATTAACATCATGGAGAATCATACAAAGAAACATGAAAAGGAATTAAAAGAGGAATGTGCCAGTAATTTTTCCAAAATGAAAGAAATGGCTGCCAAGCTTGAACGAAGGATACAAGCATTGGAACATGCGGTGAGTTTTTTTTTGGTAAAATGTCAAATACTGGCGTTGCGTACTGATCAGAATACTAGGAATAATTAATATAGACACCATTTTCAAACGCCCAAAGCTCATAGATTATAAATCGTTCTTTTTTCATTACTCAGTCTTAAACTTCACTCCTGATAATTCACTCCCAGTTTTCTCCCTAAAGTTGGTCATATTGTAACTTTGTTGCTGCTCCAAATTCACGATAACCATCCGTCCTGTAATTATATTTCATAAAATTATTATCTACATTTCGTATTTATGTTAAATATTTCAAAAAGACCTTCGAATTTTTAGCTTTTCCGCTTAATATTACAGTTTTATCGCGGTACTAGCCAGTTATACTAAACAACATTGGTCTTCGTTTAAACATGTATTGTCTTTCTTGACCATGCTTCTTGCGAGGAGCGTGGCGGCTATATTATTTTATAATGGAAACGCTGGATTTTTATTGGACTAGTATTTGTCGCTTGCGCACGCTCAGTATGGAATAAATAATAAATCATCATCTTTATGATGAAATAAATCAGTCGAAAATCGAAAAATAAAATTTTAAATTTTATGCAATAGTTAATGTACACGGGCTACGTAACCGAAAAAACACAGTAGTTTAAAGATGATGTAAAGTCCGTTCTGAGCATATATTATGCGCATAACAATGTTTGTTTACGTTGGTTATATAATCTTTACATGACGTATGCGTCGTTATAATTTTATTATTTTCTTCTCGCTCGACGGGCTGTGATCTGTGATGAATATGCTTATTTTTTATTATATTTTGAAGAAAATATTGTTATATTTTGAAGAAAATATAAAGCGAAGCTTGTAAATAAACCGGCCGTTATTTAAAACGTTATATATTTGTAATTGTAGGACAAGCGAGAAGGTGGCGTCTGTAGCGACAACAAATAGCCTCGCCATTTCGGGCCTTATTCAACAAATAAATTCTTGGAGCATTTCTTTCAGCATAATATTGCTTTTTTCTAGCAGCTTTATGATAAGATAAGTTATCGTCGTGACTCGCAATTCGAGCCTCTTCGCCTTGCGACATAAAATAAAATAATTTTGCTCCGAACTGCCGTTTGTAATACAACGCGCTAATATCGCATATCATTAACATTCCAAAAGTTGCTCCCCCACTGATGGAATGTGTTGATGCGCGGAATATATGCGCAGAATGGACTTTACCTCATCTTTAAGTAAGATTAACGAGTACTGTGGTCAGTCGCGCGGATGATTTTCGCATTGTTTATTTCAAATTAATTTAATTTCGATTACCCGTTAATTTGGATTTAGGAATTTATTATCTTCAAATGAGTTTTTAGATTATTTTAAGTTGATTATAAAAAACTATTGTATCGCTATTTTGAATTAATTAATTATTATTTAAATTTTGATTATTTTTATCAATTGATTATGAATTTATGATTGATTATCATGAATTTTGTAGTGCATACTTATGCATCCTTAACGTTTGTAGTTATCGCTGATTTTGTTGTTTGGTAATGGCAATTTTAATTTTTTTTTAAACGAAAAATTTGAATAACAATTTTTTTCATTCTCTAGGATAAACGCTGAAGTGCGCCTTATCTTTATTGCTCTTCAACTATAATTATTTCAGCACTAAAATTTATACTATATTATTAGCACTTTATACCATGACATTTCATAGGTGGTCGCAGCCATCTTCGTATTTTTGATAGTTATTCATTTTCGTTTTCTTTTTTCTTTTTTTTGTGCGGCCGGACAGTGCCCTGCCTTTTATGATTAATATTTATTGCACAATTTGCATTTTAAGAAACGTTAATGCACAAAATCGTAGTTCAAAGTCATAAACTGACATAGACTGTAATAACTGTCATTTATTTGGTAGTATAAATGGATATTGTTCCTCTTACTTGCTTTCAATTATTGCTAACAATTTATTGTTTTAATTCGGGTAAAATTAATTGCGATAAAATTAGGGCATATGGAGACTTGTGTCATCAAGCACTGTTGTCCATAAAATATAGAATGTATAGAATATAGAAGGTTCGTTTTCAGTTAATCGTTACCTGACGAGAAGTGGTGGATGTGAATTAGGCTAGAAGTTTATCTCGCCTTTCGCGTGAGATATAAAATTATGCAAATTCGTACGTTTACCGTATGCGCCCCGTAAGTCTATATCGTCCAACACTTTAATGTCGTGACTAGATCTAAACTACTATAACTAACGCCTACAGCACACTAGAGCTATCAGCTGAGGTAAAGGTTACTCGTGCTTGCTAGCTCAGTCGATAATTCACCATGTGCGGTTAGATTTTACTGAGTTTCACGCCGACACGAAAGTGATGTTCGTGAGTCATAACCCATGAGAAGTGTATTAGATTAACTAATATCTGCAGCAGCATCATGGGACACAAACACGTGCTTGATGGTCTGAGATTCCGCTTAAAATCTACTGGATTCGCTCGTAACGATATCTTCATTTGCCATTTAGCAAATTCTCATTAGTTTGATAGACTTGGCATTTTTATTTGGAATTTTGACATTAAAAACCTTGATTGCGTCCCAATACAATATAAGGAATTTTAGCCTCTGCGATAACAATCTTGTATTGTTTAAACGTCGCCTAAAATTTACATTTTAAAAGCTTAAAAGAAGGACGCAGTTACTAGCTTTGGCTTCAGATTTGGCTTCCACTACCCATACTATGGAGAATAACGTCGCTAATCTATTAGCTGCAAGCAGATTAGCTGCTGGCTAATAAGAAATACCTCATTCTAAGCATTGCCATCTGCATTTTCAAGGCGTAACCGCAAACAAAATGTAGCGTCCATGATTCAAATACTTATACGGATACAAAAAAATCTCGGCAAGTGCTGATAGGGTTGAAACCTACGTTTCTTTCACTTTTGATTTGAGCTTCAGCTATTTGGGGCTCTTGTTTACCAATTAAGCAAATGGGATTAAATGTATTTCGCTTTTATTTCCGTTTTGATGAAATGTGTTTAATATATGTTGTTAATTGTTAATTTTTCGTGGAATCCATGAAACTTTAAACGTTTTGTCCTCCGTTTAGCGGTTACTGTATTTGTTTTATCAAATTGGTTTGCCATCCCTTTCATTCTCGATAATCAACATTGAACATTCCTGTTTCATTATTATTGCGTCGTTCTGTATTCATGCATACGGATATTTAAATTTTCTCGTGTGTACAAACGACTCTAGATATTTGTAGACTCGTAATTGGAGACGACTGAAGCTGAACGTTGGAAATCACAGCGGGTTATCTTGCATTTATATAAGGCGAAGAGGTCACGGTATTAAAGCAAAACTGAGCATTCTTGCACATCAAGGAAAGAGGAGAGTGAATATACCAAGAATTTCTTCCTGGGGAAATGGCTGCGGAAGGTAAATTGCATGTAATCTTCGTGATAATCGGTGGCTATGACAAGTCATGAATACTTCCTGATTCTCATGCGGATTTCTTGCTCGGTTTGGCCTGTACTAAATTTGCTCACGTGCCGAATGTGATTTTGAACTCTACATTTGAAATTCGCATGTTTTGCTACAAAGTTAGGTCTTCGACTGAAGACACGGTTTTCCATGTGTATTTTGGATGTACATATAGATATAGGGTTGTATAAAACTGATTTATAAGGCGACTCGAGAGAAATTTCGCGATAGTAAACCAAATAAAATATGCCTGAATAATAATGAAGTACTATGATGTGGATCAAAGCTGTGGATGAAACAGGTCTGTGCATGAATATCACGAAACTGACGAAAGTGGTCGCAAACAGCGTATACGTAGGTCATTTTTACTATAACTGCACGTGGTTATTTTTAGTGTTTACTAAATCACTAGAGTAAAGACTGATTTTTAGTGTATACTAAATCGCTACTACACTAGAAAGTAAAGTTTTTGCATACAACAATCGATAGTTACGAGATAGTTGCACTTTGTCGCTAGATTCAAGTTCAGCAACAGTACTTGTGTTGCTTAGATATCTGGGTCAAATTCTGAGCATATTTCTAAAATACGTACAGCTTGGAAATCCGGACAGATTTTTTATCTAATGTGTATATATATATAGCTATATGCATGTTTATTGTATGTAGGTTGTTTTGTCGCAACGTAACCGTCGAGCACTATATTTTGTTGTACGAAAGGGGCCTATTTTAGCATTGTATTTCTGTATTAAATTTATCTTGGTTCAATGTTTACTTTGTGTTTATCGTAGACGTAGCGAAAGCGATGGAATGTAATTTACCATCCCAAGAAAATTGGCTTTGCTTTGTTAATAGGAATTGGTGTTCGGGGAACTGTCTTTCTGCGAATATAGGCAGAATTTCGCAGAAAACGGTTTCGATTGATTTGTCAATCGATTCGAGGAAATATACCTCTAGGAATTAGAAGAATATCACGTTACAAATATTACGGCAAAGCTCTGTTTGACAAACAAATGCCGTATATTTTTCATTTCATAGCACTTAGTGCATATGCAAGCAGCCATATCTCCTTCGATGCAGGGACGCCCTGTCAATTATTCACCAATTATTCTGTCTGTTGGTTTCAACAAAGTCCCTCAATGGGGCTTCAATTCAACTTGGATTTTAATTTGAAAGTCATTTCTTGTGTTAATTATATTTTTTACAATATTGCATGAACAGATTTAAACGATCACTATGGCAATATGAATTGATGCGGAACTAGTGATTCGAATGTAAATTATGAACAATTTATTAAAATAATAAGTTTGACACGTATAATGCTTCTCAATTCAATTTACAACATTATTTTTTGATGTTTTTGGAAAATTTTAGAAGTGATGACTTCGTAAGCAGTAAGTTTCCTTAAATTATTATTTGTTCATTAGTTCAAATAATTAATTATTTTTTGCAGCTAGGGATTCTCCTTCAGTGTAAAGTTTTATACATAAAGTTGTAGTGTAAACGTGGCCAAAAATTTACATTTTCATAGCTGAGAAATCAAAGGAAGCAGTCATTAGCGTGATCAGATTTGGCTTTTATAGACCTTTTAAATTTGTATGCAAATTAACCATTTCAAATCACATAGTCTGAAATGGCTACGTTTTACTGGCTCATTCCTTGGTCAAAACATCTGGGACGCATGCAAGCGAAAACGGTCTATTCTATTCCATTTACAACAGTTTTTGTTGATTTTTTTGAAAAATGTTACAAACGATGGCTTCGTGAGCACAAAGTAGAAATTTTAATTAATATACCCCTTCATTAGTTCAAAGAATTCATGATTTTTTTCGGAAGCGAGGCGCCTTCATCGTAAAGTTCTAGACATTCCCAGGTGATTAACTTCAAGAAGCCACAGCTTCTTTAAATATTTATATATCTATTTATTATTAAATGTGTGAGAGAAGCATTTGAGTTAAAAAATCGAAAGCGAATGGAGCTATCTTTCTGATTCAATTGTGTTGAAACAACCCCACTGCTCCACTCTACATGAACTTGTGCGTGAAAGATTTTGATTTCGATCCACAATTATATGTTAACTCATCTATTAACTGTGATTTAATGTGCAGTGTGCATGGTTCCTTTACCTTTTCACATCCCTCTTTCACTACTCTTTGAAAGAAAGTCACGGAGCAGGGTTCCCCATACGAAACTGTGTTTGAGTTCACTGATTCGAAACTGTGGTTCAAGAGCTGTTCTTTCCTCACCACGCGGTGAACGTTGCCCAACGTATGTATGGGCTACAGCAAATCGATTACCAATGAATTGTAATGTCTTCAGTAGAAATCAACAATTTAGAGAGATTTGCTGAATTGCTGGAGTAACACGCATCCTCTTTTCTTGTTTCCCGTTCTCTGCTGCAATTTTATCCAGTCGTTAAGAGTGCGATAAAAAGTCGTCTTATTTCAAATAAGGAAAAATTTTGTTTTAGAGCAATCCGCAGATTTTCATTTTCACTTATCTCAGCCATTAAACTCATGAATTTAGAAGTCACTGGAAATTGAATTTTTAAAAATATTCATGCATGCAAGATGTCGAATTCTTTATTACCTTAATTGAAAGTATTTCAATATAGGTACTACATTAATTGATATGAAAAATCAGTATTTTGGCTTTTTAGTTTTAGTATCTCTAACGTGAATATTTATATTGTTATTTTCCTGTAAACTCTGATAGTAAAATCCTACTTTTTAAATATTTTTTGGAGTCGCATTTAGAGTTGGTTTTAAAGGCAACGACCTATGGCAGGCTGCTTTGAAAGGGGATGTAAAGAAAGTTGATAAACTAGTTAAAACTGGAGCTGATATCACGTTCAAGAAGGAAAACAAGCTGATGATTAAAATGGTTAGAGAACTCGAGCAATCCAATGCGAGTGATCCTGCAAAGTTGTATTATTACGGACAAATAAAGTTAATTATTGAAAAGAAACTAAATTCATCGGTACGTATCTTCAATGAATCTCAAAGTAGTACGTGGCTGTTTTGATCGGGGGCTTAGCTAGAAGCTTAATTTGAGGGGGTGTATATTCACTTATGCCCGACTAATTTCTTTTGTACGCTATTGTTTCTACGGTATATAAACATGAATATTCTGATTGGCCAATTAAATATTCTGGCACTAACCATAGTTATAAGTCTACTGCCTTTTTACACAAACGGCGCCATGCAGAGCATTCATAATTGTCCACTGATCTTAATCTATCAAAATTAAAAAATCGTACATAAACTCGTTTTATCCTCAACAGATTTTGACCGATGTAAGTGCAGGCGATGTCAATCGCGTTCGTTCCCTGGCCGAGAGTGGTGCAGATCTGTATCAAGATGGAAAGGTCATTTTCCAGGCAATTGGTTCGGCCAAGGATAGCCCAGAAATTGTCGCAATCCTGCTTTGCAACAACTTTATGAACGAACAGTACATAGAAGCTATTCAACCCGATGGCAAAACTAACGTTGGTTATCTTCTAGCCGAAGCACAACGTAAAAACAACGGCAATTCAGCGAAGGCTCTAAAGGATCACATTAATTTTGTCGTGGTGAGAGAATCTGAAGCGGGTAATCTCCCTCGCATCCAGGCCCTCATGAAACTCGGTCGTGACATCATCAATTTAAACTTCAAGCGATCCGACGGACACACGGCATTGATGATGGCGGTGATGAAGAAACGCGTGGAAGTCATCGGTGTGTTGCTAAGCCACGGCGCTGACGTATCGCAAGTTAACGCTAAGAACAAGACCGCGCGAGACATGTGTGGTAATGACGTGCGATTGACCGCCATGTTGGATAAAGTTGGCATGGTAAAGGAATTGCGAGAAAAAATAAAAAAAAGTGGGGCGGAAACGACATCAGAAGAGATCGGCAGCTATTTAGACAAAGGTGTCCAGGTAGGTCGTTTCGTTATTCATAACATCATTTGCACTCCATGACTTCCACTCAGACCATTTCTAGATCATGATTGACATCAAACCAGAATATACAGGAAGTTATGTTGTTCAAAATGTGCATACTAGTACTATACGAATGGTAATGGTATGACTGTGAAAAATCTCGTCACGAGTTACATGAAAATATATTTACCATAAAATACGAGTTTGATTTCCACATTCTTCTTTCTTGTCTTATATCCCCGGTCATATTTTTATGTTAAAAACATAAAAACTCTCGAATTTTATACATAACTAAATTTATACGGGTGAAATGATCCAAATACTCCAATTTGTAATCCGCCACTGCATGCGTGAAATAATTTTAGGGTATTGGGATAAATCTATAAAGAGACAAGATAAGCACATGCTCTTTCATCAAAGTCATATGGGATAGTATTGTCAGCCCCTAAATGGGAGAAATGAAGTATTTCTCACTCGGATATTATTTCGTTTCAGGTAAACAGTGTGGATGCGGATGGTAACAGCATCCTTTCGTTGGCCGTCCAATACAAATGTTCCAATGAGGTTCTAATGAACCTTATCACCACCTACCATGCCGATCCCAATGTTCTCAACAAGCGAGGCACCGGTCCTGTGGAGATGGCTCTCGTCTACAGAGACGAAGAGACATTGAAATGTTTGTTTGAAGCAGGAGTGAACATCAAGCGTGGAAAGAACATGTTGCTGCAGTATGCAGAAGGTAGTTATGCTTGCTCTACAAAATCGTACGCAACAGACTCTTTAAAGCTGATAGCTTCAAATGACATGGTTTGTTGTGATGCTCAATTGGAGGCAACTTAATTGTTGTTTGCGCGATATAAATAAGTAGATTGTTTTTTGTTAAAATGGAAGTGATTTTAGCCAATTTATTAGACTGGATATGCAGGACATTGATGTCAATCATCTTCCATGGCTTTCCACAGAAAAAAAATTACCCCAAACTGATGGATTAAGAAAGTATAACATGTTCACAATTACTTCATTACCCCACAGCAAATGGTTTTCCTGGCTCAGTGAAGATTATCAAAGAGGAGTTGGGAAAATATCTATGGAAAGCCGTGGACGATGAAGAAGTGGAGGAAATTAAAGTGATGTTGGAAAATTGTGGAGCATACGTGGATGAAATTTGTCACCTGGAAGGATATGAAGGTACGTAAGAGGGTATAAGAGGTCCAAATGCACGGACAACCAGAAAGTCAGAGGAAGTTTCGTATCGATGCATATACTTTCAGGTGAAAAAAGGTACTAAATTTTGATGCAATTCCTGCAAACTGCACTTCCTGCCTAGATTATCCTTTTTGCGGCTTGCTGGGATTAATTGTTTTCAGGATATCTTCTTGGGATTATTTCCTTTATTGAAGTAAAGTCAGACGAACCCTTCTTACTTCACCCTTTGCATTCCAGGTTGGACGACATTATTTCTGGCCGCACACAAGAACAATGTCGAGGTCGCAAAACTTCTGTGTAACGCACAAGCGAATGTTGACATAAGAAGTGAAGATGGGAAAACTGCTCTTTCTATCGCTGTACAGACAGGTACGCCGCGGTGAATTTGCTAAAATATTCTTCATACTTTGTTTTGTCACCTAAAGACAACAGATGGCAAAAATAAGACTCCCAGAGATAATGATGAACTGCGGATATATATGGGTGAAAACCGCAGGAAATTAAAAAGTATATTCACAAAACGCCCAAAACACAGTTTGCTCAACTGGTGTAATGATTTTTTATGATTGAGTCCAAGGTTCCAAATGCAGGCATTAGGACTGCAGCAATTTTTATTTTGCTGCAAGAAAACCGGCACCCCCTTCCCCCCACCCCCGCGGAGTCCTAATTTAATTTCTTTGTTTCATTTTCGTAGGTCGAAAGGACGTTCTTCTTTACCTAATCTCGGAAGGCGCTTCGGTGAATGTCGCCGACACAAGTGGCAACACGCCTCTTTTACTGGCAGTGAAAGGCGGCAATCTTCCACTTGTTCAAATACTTCTTCATGCCGGGGCGAACCCTTACCACGAACAAGGGAGCGTCTCTGTCTCCCAGCTGGCCTTGGAATCATCGAACAAGAACATAGTGTATATTTTTGAACACCTTGACTTTTTAACCGCCATTCCTGACTGGGAGGAATCCCCGTCAAAACAACGACCACCTCCCAAGCTTGAATTCTTCCGATCCCCCATCAATTTCGATCCCAACCCACCTCAAAAGGTTCAAATTATCTTGCGAGGAAACGAGAAGACTAACAAAAAACTAATGGACGCAGCCAAGAATGGGAAACCAACTCAGGTACGCGATAAAATAATCTTAGAGACGGGTTTGCCACGGAGTAATTGGTGGCCTGGTGGGGTACGTATGTTAGCCTATTCCGGGTGTTTAATGGGCCTGACCCCGAAAAAAAGTCGCAGCCCCTACGGAAAAGTCAATTTGATTACATGCAATTCAAAAATAGTTCATTTCTTTCCTAAATGAGAGCAACTGCAATGTTGCTTACTGTAAAATAGCCCATTTTGTGACTATTTCTGACCAGGGTGTTAAATATTAGCAAAATATATGATCCAAGAGAACACATTTTACATCAACCTATCAACACTGTTTGTACATATCCTATTCATTTCATTTCATTTTATCAACCGATATTCAGATCAAAGAAGCCATCGCGGAAGGCGCCGATATTCGCTATGTTGACAGCAAGATGAAGCGACCTCTTCAGTACGCTCAAGAAAAATTAACAAAACTGAACCAAGAGGTGCTTAGTCCGGTCGAGGAGAAACGACGAGCCCAGCTTACCGGTCGAATTAACTACCAGGACGTCGTGAACTTCCTGACGAACAAACTGAATGAGCTAATGTGGAATGCCGTGCAACTCGAGAGCCTGGAACGAGTGCAGACTCTGCATGAATGTGGAGCGACATTGAACTGGTGTGCACCTGAACGTCCACTGGGTAAGCAATAGTTCGATGTTCCTGTTGTGATTTTGAGTGATGTTTGTTTACTAATCATCTTTATCCTCGGCTCACTTTCAGGCTTACCTGGTCTGTTGGCATCAGCGCAGGACAATCCAGAGATCATGTCTTACCTCATGCACCACTGCCCACAGAATTTACCAACACTTAGAAGCGCTGACCAACAAAACCGCACGTTGTTATTGTTGGCTGAAAGTAAAGGATTTAGAAAGTTAGCCTCGTGGATTCGAGCAAAGATGACTCAAAGTTTACACGTAAGTTCATGTCTATTTCACTGTGGCCACCCATTGCTAAAGGCGTGGTTGACTATTCATTTTCCTGCATTTTGATTGGACAGGATTCACTGTCTCTGAAGTGGTTGTGACTATAGCTTTTTGTTGTGGTTTTTCAAATAAGAACTTTCAAGTAATTCTAATTTTTTATGAAATTTTGTGCTAAAACAAATAGCCTTCGGCTCAGGCTTGGTGATTACAAACCTATATTCACTTCGCCTTCGGCTCAGTGGATATAGGCTTGTAATCACCTCGCCTTCGGCGACTAATTGATAAATAGTGCTTCTGTATTCGTTTTTTTAATGATAAATATGCAAAGTAATAAATTAATGGTAAACCAGAATCGTTTTCTTACCAAAATAATTTGTTTTGACCACCTTTCGATCACAAGACCATGGTCATCTTCTTCGCCTATAGAAAACCGCATTCTAGTGCTCAAAAGTTTGTCAAAATAAATTTTTTTTGGTCAAGGAACGATTCCGTTTCATCATACCTAAAATGACCGCGCTTTATTCGAGTTTACCTTAATTAATGACCCGAAACCCTTTTTTTCACGTTCCAGTTAGCGTTGGCGAACAACGACCTGGCTGCAGCAAAACAGATTTTAATGATGGGTGCCGGTCCAGAAATAATGAGATCAGACGGTGACACCCATCTGCATCAAGCAGTTGAAATGGGTGATTTAGAGTTGGTTCAGTTGTTGGTCAAAGCTGGTGCTGATTGCTCTGTCAAACACCAAGGACATTCGATGGCTGATCTCGCCCGCATCAAGGTAACTTGGTAGAGTTTGATTCCGTGTACCTGAGTGTCTATAGTTAGGTAGATCAATTATTCACGATGAAAAATACGGTGAAATTTGGGAAGCTCTAGCAGAATTGCTACAGCCCATTATTAAATATGTTTATGCCACAGAACGGACGTAATTGATTCAGAAACATGGCTATATGTTCATGTTTTTCTGCATAAAAAAAATGAATAGGAGCTTTCTTGTTCTTCGGCATGCAAACAACTTGTTTCAGATGCGGTTATCTTTCACACATAGAATAGGCATATCTTGCTAAGACACCAGCTACTGTCTAAAGTGTGTAACAAAATTTGTTACTTGTCATAGTTACCATTTTGGCATTCATTGTTTTTTGTTTATTCCTAAATTGTATATTGATATTCCTTTATTCATCATTTTCCTTGCTCCTTACAACAAAGACTCCTTCAAGAAAATCATCTTAACATTGATTGAGGGTTCACTTTTTGCACAGGGTCTTCTTCAGATCTCGAGATTATTACAACAGTGCTTGAGAACTCAGCAATTGTTCAGCGCTGCTGCGGCCGGTGACCTTTCTACTGTACAAGAGCAACATTTAGAAGGAGGGCATATCGACTGCCAATCGTATCAAGGCATAACTCCGTTGAAAGCTGCTGTTAACTCTGGAAATGCCCAGGTAAATCCTTTCAACCAACGGCGATGGAATATTTAGACCCAAATTTGATTGATCATTGCTTAATAGTTCCATGTTTAGTAAATCCTAAATACATAGATTTAAAATCCTTTAGATTAGGTTGAAAATAAAGCTAGATTTAGGATTAAGGTCGGCATACTTCGGATTAATAGTTATTACCACATTCCATGTGCAGAATCCACGAACTTATTCCTTAATCTAATCCTTTAGGATTAGTAGTTGGGTGAGTTTAAGGGTTAGGTTTTTTGATTTAAGATAAGATTATATTATGGAATTCTGGACTTTGAATTACTACCGTATTTACGTTCAAGCTAGTATATACTCACGGGTTGCTGCCTTTGGAATATCTGTTTCAAACTAATCTGTTCATAACCAATCGTATTAATTATTAATGCAAGTATGTTTTATCGAGAGGGGAATAGCATTCTTTATAATTTCCTACTTGCTCTTGAATAAACCCAGACATTCCAGCAAAGCTCGTCTTTCACTTTACTTTAGTTTTCGCTGTCAATATCGTCTGAAATTGATAGGAAATTGAACGAAGTTTTTTTATTTAGTTAATGCACTATCTCATTTCTCGCGGTGCCTCGCTGGTGCGGTCGAGAACATCTGTTGATCCAATCGGAAAACTAGAAAGTAAGTTAAAATAAGCTTTCGCGTGCTTATATTTTGAAGTCAAGACCCTACTTTGAAAACTAGGCACCAAGTTTCCCATGTTGCACCACGTATTTCAATAGCCGTTATTTTTTTGCCCCGTTGGACACTTAGCAGTTTATTTTCTGACGTGACTTTCTTTCCTCAGATCTCAACTACAACATTCCGTTGAAGGACTACATTCAACGTTCTGTCGACGAACAGTTTCTGGCCTCTGTGATCGAAGGAGACATGACCAAACTGGAATACCTACTACAGCTTGGGGCCAGTATTGACTACTGCAATCCGACCTCAAAGGAGACGGCGATATCCCTGTGTATCAATTATCATAGCGTTGACCTTCTTAAATTCTTGGAAAACCGAGGAAGCGTTCTTACAAGTCCTGCTGATGCTAAAGGTACAGTACTGTGAAATGTGTTTATCACATACATAGTACAACACCTGAACAACTTCACTTATAAGTCCCCTAAAGCTGGAATTGCATATAATAGTTATCCGTTGACTACATAAGCCCACACGAAGGCCGGAAAAACGAATCCCGCCATTTGTTTCCGACGACTTGTTTCATGTAGAACCAAACTCATCACCTACAAAATTAAACTATAATTGGACATAGATCTTAAGTTTAGTCACGTAATATTCTAGCAATGAGGATATTTTTTTGCCTTTGAAACTTTCACATCGAAATCCTGTCGCAGAATCGGCAGTGGGAGTCAAGTGTTCCCAATATTAGGAATCAAAACAATCAGTATCGCTATAATCTTATGTCAAGACGTTTTGCTAACATTTAAAATGTTAGCAAAATAAAAATTCGCATGTTAACGCTTGCCTCGCTTATGTCACAGGTAATTATGCCTTGGGCATAGCGGCAAGCAGAGGCAACACCGCCGTCGTGGAGTATTTGATACAAGAGATAAATATCAACAAAACTATTCGGAATCATGAAGGGAAAACTCCGCTCGATATTGCTCAAGAAACTGATCATCAAGAGGTCGTCAGGTATGGAGAGTTCGATTTTTCACAATAGTAGATACAAAAGTCGTGCGTTTATGCCTGAAATTGTTCTGAACCAAACGTTTTACTTGTTGCGACTTCACCCTCATTCATGTGATTAAAATCCAAAGTAGGGAAACCAGTTATTTACGTTTAACAAAAGCAGAAAGGCAGTCTTTAAAATTCCCACGTAACTTCAACTACTCATGTTCAGGAGAGAGGAGGGGCATGTTTAGGAGAGAGGATGAACGTGTTTAGGAGAGGGGAGGGGCATGTTTAGGAGAGGGGAGGGACATGTTTAGGTGAGAGGAGGGGCATGTTTAGGAGAGAGGAGGGACGTGTTTAGGAGAGAGGAGGGACATGTTTAGGAGAGGGGATCGAGGGGCATGTTTAGGAGAGAGGACGGACGTGTTTAGGAGAGAGGAGGGGCATGTTTAGGAGAGAGGAGGGACGTGTTTAGGAGAGAGGAGGGACGTGTTTAGGACAGAGAAGGGACGTGTTTAGGACAGAGGAGGGACATGTTTAGGAGAGAGGAGGGACATGTTTAGGAGAGAGGAGGGCAGCCGCGTTCCTTTTAATGTTCTTTTTCAGTAAAGCAGTCTAAAAAGCTTAGATGACGCATTAACTCAATTTAACTCCAGGTTATTGGGTGGTGAAGTTAAAGAAGACAAAAGCAAGAAAGTATATCAACCTCCAAAATATAAGTTGGAGGAACTGTTGAGTGCCGTCAAGAACTGCAATATGACCATCATTAAGGAATTCATCGAGGAGATTTACTCCAGACGAGACGAAAAAGTCAATAATTGCGCGGAAATGATGAAATTTAGTGTACGACATAAGCAAAAGGAAGTTGAAAAGAAACTGTATCGACATTACCAAGATCTAATCGAGGACACTTCAGAACATAAACTAACTGGGTCAGCGGAATCTCAAGTAAGTTGTATCTGTTGAACTAGCATTGATCTAGACTTTGCGTATCGTTGAATTGATTTTTGCCAGGCAAAGCTAAGTTCGTAATAGCGAGTTTATTGAAATATAAATTTCGACAATTTCAGGTCATCTTGACTGGTTTTCTACGAAGCTTGAGCGCTCAAATCACTGGTTATGCTTTGGATCCCAACGATCCTCGAAGTTATGATTTTTTCTTCACGAACATGGATGAGAAGGTAAAATGAGAAATACGTGAAGAAGTATTTCATATCGCTAAACTGACCAGTGCCACCATAACTATATGCAAAATGTTTAGCCTAAGATGCTCAAATCAATTTAGACTGAAACCTTCTGGTAGATATTAGGTAATCTTTAAAATCAAGGGGGAGGCTTTCTGCATGCATCCGACGGAGTCTGGTAATACAAATATACCAGTTCTGGTTCCACTGGGGTCAAATATGTGCCGCTTGAACCCGCCTAAATATAACTATGTGGTCACTGAAATTATCAATTGCGATAATTCGACTATTTTATTTACAATAGTTTAATGAACAGGAATATTCTTGAAATTTGTATGAGGCAAAGCAAACGAAGCTAAACGTAGACATTTTGTTTTGATGCATTATCCATTTATGGCGGAACTCCCTGTAAACGAAATAAAACAGCTGTATGAGGTTGGATACAAGTGGAGAAGAGCTTCCAGACCTGCATCTAGAGCAGTTTGTGCTCTCGCTACCACCCATGTATAGTTTTGCATCAGATAAAATGTTCTATAAACCTTTACAATTTTACCAATTTAGGCAGAGGAAGCGCGAAAGAGGATTTTGGTTGACGATCTAAACCAGCTGAAGGCGCAGTTCCAAGAGGATCTTATACGAGTTCAGGAGGAGTTGACTGGTCTGAAACAACAACGCGAAAGCATGCAGGCCAGAGATCGAGAGTATTTCGAGAGAATTGCGCAAATGAAAGTTCAACTCTCCGAAGAAAAATCCGCAAGGTACAGAGTTTAAGGCTTAGCTTTTGAAACTTATTTTATACGTGCTCTTTATTTTGGGAAGGTATTAAACTGCATCATTATATAATATACTATTATTGGATGAGGCTGAGCATGATATCAAGAATTATTTCAAACTTTGACCGAGGCCTGAATAATTCTTGATATGCGAAAGCCGAATTCAATAATCGTTTTCCTCGTTTAATGTGACCAATGTACTGAACACCATGATTATATGACTAATTAAGTTGCCAATCTACTTAACACCATGCCTTTGGATCAGCGGGGATCCAAAAAATGAATATCCCTCGCTATGTCGTCACAACCGCTGAAAATATGAAATTTAACCAGATATTGAGATTTATTTGGAGGGTTTCGACCAATCGGAAACGGGAATACCGTATGAATGTAAAATAATACATGTTATACTCTTGTTTTTGCATGCTCTGTATTTTATTAAGTCCCATTAAAAATTATTATGATAGCGAAATCTCTTGTTTTTTCAGAGAACGCGATCGTATTCGGCAGGAGATGATAACACTGCAGGATGATGTGAAAACTCTTCACGCGCAGCAGAAGATCTTGGAGGCCCAAGAAAATCGGCAGAACAAGCATTATGAAGTTTCCAAGAGATTTGAAGCCACACATATAAACCTTCTGCATTTTTATCGAACTGTGTATCTCGGTGTGGAAGAAATCTTCCTCGGTGCAAAGGTTTGTGGTGAAAAATGATATTTTATGCGAAATAAATAAATAGTAGCTTTCTGTGAATTTGAAACCAAATTATTTTCCTTATTCGGTGCTTTTGGGTGCGAAACCTTCCCAAACCTTTCCTTCAGAGAACCAAAGAACAGTGTTATATTGACGTTTTGTTGTCTCTTTCAGTCCGTAGCAAGCGGGATGACCATTGCAACTGCGGGTAGTTTGGGAAAGACAGCAAAAAAGATTGAAACAGTCAGCAGTATCCTTGATATTTTCAAACTTGATCCATTGGTTGGCGCCACGGTAGCGAGAGTCACTAAGGTTGGCAATCTTTAAAAGCCTTGTTCCCAGTGCAACGTCATGCGATACAATTTTTTTGAGACTCGCAATGCAGCGACGTTTGACGTCTGTGTTGTGTTTATACCCTCCACGGATGTTTTCTTATATTTTACTAATTTACATCCGTCAAAAATACACGTTACTAACTTACATTTCTCAACAACAGGATTGAAAGGAAAACTGTATCCTGTAGTACAGCGACTTTAAATTAATTTACTATAATACCTAAATTACAGTTAATTTCCAAATCGCAGATATCGGCACCAAAATTAAGGCGAGGGCACTTTAGTATCACCTTTTAATGGCCTACTGTTTAATGGCATTTTAGTTTTTCATCAAAGCTGGTACGAAAGTGATGAAGGACATTGACAAATACCGTCAGAAAGAAATTGGGCAATATATTTCGTGTCTTGCGACTGTAGGTGAACAAGTAGACATTTGTACAGATGTCGCTTACAGATTAACGCTTTGGTACAGTGATCAAATAACGTGCCTGGCTGAGCCTAGTAAGTTCTATTATATATTATTTTATTATTTCAAGTCATTTCTATTTTCAACGAGTATAGGTAACGTGCGTAAATCTTTTTAGGTCGGCAAACTTTGAGATTAAGGTTCGATTTGCTAAAGGCTAGCAATTTCTGCAAGAATAATCGACCCTTGAGTACAATTTACCCTAAAACATCAATATTTCCCCCAATGCAACGTTCTTTCTGATGTGTAATTGTTGGAACAGCGTGGGCATGAAGCATGTATCGTTGTATCATTATTTACTTTCTCTAAAACCGGGGTTAAGATATTGCATCATAAACCATTGACGAAGTTATCAGCAAAGTGGTTTTCATTCCTGGGTTGTAACCAAAAACATTATTTCAACGGGCGAGAACACCGTTTGGTTGATTCAAGGCTGACAAAAGTACCACTTCGTTCAATCAAGGGTCGTGCGTGGGCTAAACTCTACCATGTTGAATCAGTGATATTTAATTTCTTTATTTAATTTTCAAGTTGATGCATCGAAAACCTCAATTTGTCTCCATTCCCCTGCTCGAAGAATGGCTCAAATTACAGTGGGCGTCATTTACAGTTCTTTGATTGAAAAAGAAATTGAGACAGGTACAAATTTTCTCAACTTCTTCGAGTGTCAGACTAGAGAAATTAATCGTGTAAACTCGTCAGTTTCTTGATATTTGGCACCATTTTTGCTGGATTTCAGGAAAAGCTGCAGAATTTGCTACACTAGCTGAGCAGTTGGTCTGGTGCGTTGTCGCTCAGAAACCCAAAGATGGCAAGATTGCCAATCTCCAAGAACGCGCGGCCGCAACTATCGCGGGATGGAAACAGAAAGCGGGCAAAGGTCCGACCGGAACTGGGTACCTTGGGAGTAAAGTTCCACCAAATTTTGTAGAGGTAAACTGACATAAACTCAAGCTTATGATCCAGCTAATTTTAATGTCATTGATACAAAACAACTCGCCGCCATTTTGAAAGACCCGCTTAGGTGATTAACGAACGATAATCCGAGTTTGCCAGACCAATCAGTGGCCACAATTTTCAAAATTTACCTTTAGAATTGTGGTCAATTTCGATCATCGTCTTTGTAATGACAATAAACGTTCTCAAACTGTAGGTGGAGATCGCCGAAAGTTTACAGAAGAATGGGAAAAAGACATGGATGCTGCGAGATATATTTCTCAGGTGCGGCATCATTGACCGTGATGGGAATGTATACGAGGCAGAGTATACTGATACTTCGGTGTTTAAATATTGCTACGGAACTGAAATGGCCGCAACTGAACGCTCCCTAAAACGCCAAGACGAGAAAAAGCCTCAGCCAAAAGGTATGAACTTCAAGTATAGCAAAATACATTTGCAACAACGTTTTGCTACCATTTTCTCGATTGCATTGCAAAATAATGTTGAAAGACTATACAGGGTGTATAAAAAAGGCAACACTTAATGAATTATTCATATTGTTACTAAGCACAATAGTACAAAGTACTTCCTATTGTCTATGTCACAAAGTGAATATCATTGAATAGTTAAATGTGGTTGCCTTTTTTGATACATCCTGTATATAACCTTTAATTTTTTAATAGAAATTTTTGTATCGAAAGTCTCATGGGACAAAAACATTAATTATTTACCAAAGGTCATGCATCATTTTTACAATACAGTCAACTGATGTATATCAATGACGTAGTCCAACAGAAAATCAAAGGCAAAGCCGATCAGAGTGCCAAAATACTTCATGTAAAATGGTAAAAAATGACCTTTTTACCGGAAGTGGTCAAAATGTATGCATTCTGATTGGGTTACTGAAAACGTAAACAAACTTGCTGACTGATCTTAAACTAAATTCTCTTTGTTTAGAAAATCGTCTGTGTGATTTAGTTAAAAAAAGATGAAACTGTAATTCTTTGTTTGTTTAAAAAGTTAATCGAGTTTTAATGTTACACTTTAAGGTGATATGTTTGCTAACGAAGACGTTATAACTGTGTCCTCGGTCGGAGGGGCGTCTGGTAGCCCGGGCAGTGGGGGGCAGTTTCACCTTGCCCCGGGAAAGATTGATGAACGCGTGCACAGCATTTTGGAGAAAGAAAAGCTAGATCGTGCTGATATGGAAAATTGTTGGAAAAATGATATTAGTAAAGCTCAAGAGGAAGTCGAACGCAGGACTGATAGTGTAAGTGAGAAGTTATATATCTAGGTATGTAGACAACAAGGAGGGATTTCGTTTTAGCAAGTTTGTTTACATTTTCAGTAACCCAATCAGAATGTATAAATTTTAACCACTTCCCGCAAAAAGGTGCATTATTTACCATTTTAAACGAAGTATTGAAAATTTAAACATTCTTATTGGTAAACAAATATGATAAACAAATAAGGTAAACAAATATACCGATCAGTTTAAAACGAAATTCCTTCTTGCTTATATCGGCTATTAACTCTATTCATGAAAGCCCTTTGGTGGAAACGCCAAAAAAATTTTTGGTCTTCTTTAGGCAGTTGTTATACCACATTTGATACGATTTTGAAATTATCTTAGACAATATACTCATTTTTTTCAGCTCGAAGAAAGACAGAGCCTGCTTGAAGTTGAATTACGTGACAAGGTTTTAAAGATTGAAGAGATCGCCGAAGAAAAAACGAAACTTTACGAGGAAACCTTTGCAAAATACCAAGGCCAGCTGCTTGGAAAGTACAACGAGTTGAAATCTAAAATGGAAGACAACTTCAAAAAGGTGTTCGATAAGATGCAAGCGGACACGAGGAAGGAATTCGAGACGATGCAAAAAAAGTTCAGTCAGAAAGAAAAAGAACTCGACGAGGCCTTTCGAAAATGTAAGTTCGCAACCGGTCCGTATTCATTAGACAGCGTCTTATGGAAAATAGCTCGAGTTAAAGAATAATTCAAGCTTGTTTTTAGAGCAATTTAATTAAAGTTACTCTATTTTTCTAACTTCATACAAGACCGTTATCGTAACTACGTTTTAGTTATAGGATTGTAGACTAAACTAATAAAAGACCATCGTCTGAAAATTTGCACCTTAGAAAACAGAATTTTAAGGAATCAAATTGGAATCAAAAACACGAAGGAAACTGCTTGTTTCTCCGTCTATTGTCTTAGGATTTTCACAACCATCGATAAATTCCATCTATTTTACCTAAAAAACATATACTAGTGAATGAAAACCTTGGCTGAGACGCTGATGTTACTATATTTACCTTCAGCACAAGAAAAGTTGGATGCACGTTATGCAGAAACGGAACGCCGTTTGGAGGAGGGGGCGAAGAAAACAGCCGCGGAACTGCACGAAAAATCCAAAAGGTTTTGCGAAACTCTTCGTAAGGAGACCGTTTCAAACTTCCAGTTCGCAAAGGAACAACTTGATCAGTTCGCGGGCGACAAAATCAAAGAGATTATCAAAATTGAGAAGGCGGCGGAGGCGAAGTTTGAAGCGCAGGCCTTGGCTTACAAGAAGGATTCGGACGACAAGACTGATATGGCACGAAAAGAGCTGATTAACATCATGGAGAATCGTACAACCAGACATCACAAGGAAATGAAAGAGGGATGTGCCAGTAATTTGTCAAAAATGGAAGAAATGGCTGCCAAGCTTGAACGAAGAATACAATCTTTAGAAGAAGTGGTGAGTGTTTTTTATTTCAAAAAGGATTGATGCTTTGTGGTAGAAAGTTTAGAACTATTGCAAATGATGCAGTCTGATCATCTACGCCAGTCTATATATTTAACGAGTAAAAACGATACCGGAATGTCTGAGTTTCTGCGAAGAAACAGAGTTGACTATTCAAGGACAACGAGAGCGAGTTGTCCACTAATTGTTTTAATTTAAATCTAAACATAATACTGGTTTCAAGGCTTATAGAATATTTGAATCGTTTCTTCATTGCTCATGCATTGTTGAACAAAAGTTTCTAAAACTTTTTTACAAATGAATGCGACAAATTTTGCAAAATGACTGTTAGTTGTTGAGGCTTTCATTGAAATACAATCAGGAAGTTGCTGATTACCAGTCTTTACAAACTCCGCGCAGTCGCATAACTAACAAACCATCAAATTTCATAATTCATATATATAACATTGAATTTTGACGGCTTGGAATTAGCATTTATTTTGAGCCATCTCAATATAATTTCAAATCTGTAGCGGAATTAAAACCGTGGGCCTTCGTGCAGGCCCAAATTAAAATTGCAACCAAACGTCAGATTTTGAGAATACGTTAAAGGCAAACCAATTTAACCTATGAAACTATAGATTTTGAGACAGAAATATTCAGCTTAGTGCATGTGGCAGTCTTTTTACCTAAAATATGTCTATCAATTTTTTATTTATTAATGAAAAACGGCTTTTATGAGCACGAAAATTGGAAGGATGAAGGATGGACGACACATGGATTATATTAAAATATGCATGGGCGTGTGGCTCCGTTGTTAGTTTTTATGCTTTGTCTACGTGCATAAATCTTTCCAAATTTTTCTTTTTCTAAATTCCTGGGTGAATGGTTGAATTTTTTAGCAAACCAACTAAAACATTATTATGCCGAATATTGTCATTGATTGATTTTCGTCGATAAATGTGGTCCCTGGTATCTTAGTAATTAACATAGCCTGCGTTTTCTCCTCCCATGCAGCCGCCTCCAATATCACCCAAACCGGAAGGGTCCACACGGTGGTTCTCGTCCTCGGAGGTACTGTTAACTGGTCGATCGCGTAGATGAAGTTTGAATTGATTATTTCAAATAAATTGCATCAAGCTGATTACTGATTATTTTGAATTGGGTATTGATTATCTCGAATTACGTTTTTTGTTTATTTTAAATTGATTACGATAAATCTGAATTAACCACTGATTCTTTCGAATTAATCTTGTTAAATTAAAGATGTTAAATTAAATTAAATTAAATTCTTCTTAAATTGAAGATAGATTATTTTTATGAATTGATTGCGGATTACTTTGAATTTAATTGTTGACTATTTCAAAACAAGCATCGATTTTTAAATCAAGTATTTACCATTTATGTGATTTGTTTCTTATTTTTTTTTAATAATTGATGATTATTCATTTCGAAGGGATTTTTTAGTGCTTATGGTTTGTAATAGTAATTCTATCTTTAAACGGAGACTTGAATAACAAGTTTTTTCTCTCCTCTAGGGTAAACCTTGAAAGTGTGCATTATGTGTGTGGCTCTACAACTTTTAATTTTTTTAGCACTAGAATTTTTACTATATAATAATCACTTTAAGACGTGGAATTTTTCATTTTGAAAGTGATCGTTTTCGTACATTAATAGTGATGGTATCCAGCCTTCTAATTGCATGATTGATATTATTGCATAATTTGTATTTCAAGAAACGTTATTGCACAACGTGGTAGTGTAATTTCAAAGTGACAGCTCTTTTTCCATCTGCAAACAGGACAAAATAGCCTGCTTCGGACTGAATTTTATATTTGCGACCCGTATATATCGCTTTGCAATGAGCTGTGTGTTTCAAAACAGAAGAAATTGAAAGTACATACATCTAAAAAGAGAAAATGTTTAGGTAAATGTAAGACAAGCGTACCTAAGTTTGCAGCAATTCACAAGATTTAGGCCCGTTACGCTTTGTCGCGAAAAATACAATTAAAACAATAACTAATGGGATGATAACGATCAATTGCTTTCACTTATTATTTTCAATTGGTTTCTTTTATTCAGATATAATTTTTTTTAATTCAATATTTTTTGAACTATTATTGATAAGTTGATTTCCATATCGATTATTTGCATAATTATATAATTATAACGTATTGATTATTTCGAATTAATTGATTTATGGATTTTGGTAGTTATAATCATTGAATATTTCGAATTATGTGTTTTAACCTTTAAAGTTTTTTCATTAAAACTGTACTCATTATTTTCAACTGATCATTTATTTTGTACCTGCGTTATTGAATAGCATCTGCCTATGGGTCATTACTGAGATAAAAACACATCGTAAGCCATTTCTCGCGTATAAGCGACCAATTTCGCTGAAATTGACGCGATTTAAAAATAAAAACTGTTGTGTAAGTGCGTTTATTGACTTAAATCTACTCAAGAGAATGTTCTCTTTTAAATGGTTTAATTTTTATTAAAATCGGGCAAGTATTTGCACAGAAAATGCAAGTGAAAGTGAGCCAACCATTTTTAAAGGTCATCTGATCAGATGAAAAAGATAATCTTATTAGAGTGCCAACAGAGTCGCCAAGAAGATAAACTTTTCCATTCATTATATAATAAATTATGCAAAAAAATTCCACCGGCAAAGTTTTTAGCGAGATGCGTGAAATAGTTCGCCTGCTTATTCTAAATAAATTATATATATACAAACAATTCAAAAGAAGTCGCAGAGAAAAAGTGCCCGCGGAATCAGGCCTGTGAAGTTGTTGACTAGGGACGAACTGATTGCAACACAGCTGAAACTCAAATCGTCTATGTTATCATGCCAACCCCTCCCTCTACATGCACCGGGAAGATACGATGTCGCTGTAAAAAGAGTCTTGTATTGACTGGATTTCCACTTGCAGAGAAATGTTCGCTAGCGAAATATTTGCACATTCTTTTAAAATGAGAACAGTCAAGCTGAACTAATGTGTCTTCAAAAGAATATAATTATGCAAGTATATTTTCGCTTCAAATGGAAATCCTCCTTTACGACTTTAAGTAATGATAGCTACTATTTTTATTTTGCATAATTTTTACATCATATTTTACATCATATTTCACATCATATAAGCACATTATTTAAGTTTCACTAGAGTTGCACGAAAGAAAAACAATTATTTAAGTCAATGTAGCATGTTTATGTAACATATCGCATGGTAGAGCTTCATTTACATACGTAGAGTGAAATTCCGCGATTCGTCTTTCCGTATTTCTTGCATCTTCCTGAGCAACATGTCAAGTCCAAGGTGACTCTGCCTTTATTTATGCGCTTACAGAAAGTGCCTTTTCTGGCATTGCACTGCAAAAGAACAACGATGTAGGATAAAATTTATAGAAGACCAGTTTCTCGAGATTCAACATGCAGTGTCACACCAAGTTTATGGGGTCTGTACGTACCTATATGAACAAGCTTTGCTATTGGTTGATGATAACAATAAAACACAATGAACCATAGAAATTGATGAACCGAGAGAACGAATCATCAACACTGTTCACTATTGTTACAAAAAGCCAATCACAAAACTCGTTCATATTAGGTAGATATACTTACTGATACTTACTGTAGAGAGAAGAAATTTTAATTAGTATAAGTTAAGAACGAGTATATAACTTCTTTGGAAGTGGCTAAATAACATATTCTTCCTTTAATCTGCAAATTGTTTAAATTAATTGGAGATTGGCATACATACGAGACCTGCTTAATCGCAACTGGTATATATATTCTGCACCGGACAATGGACGAATAGCGCTTTCGACTAATTTTTGATCGAAGTAACAAGAAGAAAATAAATCACCACAGTAAGAAAGATCTTACTTAAATTAGTGCAAATGCTAAGTTTTGTAAAATACGGAAAATATAGCCAGTTGAAGTTGAATTTGGCATTCTTTTGTATTACGTGTGGAAATGTGTAACTAAATTAGTTACACACTTCCGGCTGTAATACAGAAGTATACAAAATTCGTAACCTTTGCACGGCTATATTTTCCGAAATTTACAACAATTCGCAGCTAAACTTGTAAGTTTTACTAATTTTAGTAAGCTCTTTCAGAAAATATCGCCGGGGAAGAAATTAGTCTAAAGCGCAATCGTCCATTGTTGTTGTTATTATTGCGATATACTTATGTCTAATAGGTTTTCAGAAACAAACCCCCACACCGTTAGTCAATTTTATGTCTTAATTAAATTCAATTAAATTCGGAATTGTGATTGCATATATTTTGTACGTATGCGGAAAGCAAAACTCTCTGCCTACCTTTTTTCTTCTATTTCGGCGATTCCCGCTATTATGTGCCCAGCCAGACATCACTGTTGACGTGGTTACCAAGATCAACAAGAGAATGATGACAAGACGTGACATGTTTGTCATGTTTCCTTTTATTCCTGTGTCAAAGAAGTGCTTAGCAATTCAAAATCTCTCTGCCTATAGACCCGTAGGTTTAGTCTTTCCAGACCCTTTTATGCATGGGGAGCCTCGTTGGAAAAGGGCTTGTACTATCATAAATAACTTATCAGCCATTAAAATCCCTAGAATCTTATAATCTACAGTATTTTTCACCATTTTCGGTAAGAATGTGTCAACTTGAGAACCCAACAAAGTCATTGTCTAACAACAATGTATCAAAGTCAGTTACGGCATTATAACATAACGGCCAGTTTTCGGAAATATTTGAAAAAGTTCGATGAGTCAGGCTATTTAAAGGGAGGCTTCTGACCCAGGGAGCGCACATTCACTGAAAAAAGGATTTGATCAGTTATCATGCATATAAGAGTGCTTTCCATTAAGCGGCCAAAATGGCCAAACCCGTCATATATTTTAAATTGAAATAGAGTATTTCGTTAAGAATATAGCGGTGAAACTTTATTTCCCGTGCTAGGCAGATGTAAATAACGATATATTGAAACACTAAAATACCAGTAATATGTCTGTACCGAAATACAACAGGACCGGTCTAGCCGCTTTTTCCATATAAAGGAAAGCGCCCTAGTCCTTTCTTAATCTAAGCCTTTAGTTAACTTAAAAATTTTATAATCTACTGTATCTTCATGATTTTCTGTGGAAATGTGAGTATTAAAATCGAACAAATCCTCTTGCATAAAACAACATAATTATCACTGTCGGGCTGCGTCATTTTAAAGATAACAGCCAGTTTTGAAGTATTCGAAAAATTCAACAGTTCTAGAGTTGCACTTTGCTAAAACATAAGAATTTATGTCGTCTTAACTGATGCAACAACCGTGTTTTTTACTATATATGGGGGCATTGGTGTAGTAATTATTAGTAATAATTATTCGTAATAAAAATCGTCAACAAATCTTTCGAACAACAGTCTACTTGCATGTCATTTATATATTGTATCAAATCTGATCTCAAGGAGTTATTGAGAATGGTTTTGCTCTCGAAAACGTTTGTGAAGATATTGACAAGACAGCCCTGAGTATACAATATATATTTTGTATTCTTTTTGCAGGCCTGTACGATACGATGAATCCAATCGACAAAGAGTTTCCTGCATAAATTGCCAAGGTAACCATGTATGCTTAATCCCATCCAAACGTTTTATCGAATAGTTGAAATTCTATCGAATAATTTTGAAACGGAAAGGCAAGATGCAACTCGTAATCCTGTCTTACAAAGAACAACGCTATAAAATAAATTAGTCCTGCCTCTTCCAATTAATGTTTTTATTTGACGCGGTCATTAAATATTCGGAACTCAATCACCAAGTATGATATAGATTTACTGTTCTATAACTTGTATTATTGCTACAAATTGAATCCAGTACAAAGGCCTGTTCGAGGAACTTTTTAACCATAAACTTATCCTGCTAAAAATACATTATCTTCGCTTTTTCAGCTCAATCAAATGCTTATTTCCCACGCAAATGCATTGCATACGCAACGCTTGCATATAGTATATATTATATGTAATGCTAACAACTATTCTTTCGACCACGTCCACTAAACCCTGTCCAAACAGAACGAGTTATGTTTCCCGTAACCCCTATAAATCTTATACGTTAGATTATAAGAGTTCGAACGGTTAGATCGGCAAGACACACAAGACAATTATCGTTTTCCCTATGAAAATAGTAAAGTTGTTTCATTCACTGTCGATTCCCATGCAACAAGTTATCTTTAAGGAATTAGTTTCACACATTACCTTGTTCCTTACAAGCAATTTTTTGTCGAACTTAGCTATCTCTTTATGTCACATATTCTCAGCGGCTGTAACCCAAGATTTCTCAATTGAGAAGTGCAGGTCTAACCCAGGCCAAATGATCATCAATATAATATTAAGCGACCAATCAGAATACTTGATATAAAACAGTTTAATCTTGATTTGGTTGTATTTTATTTGTATTCAAGAAAATTTCGCACTTCACTTCGGCGCAATTTTTTACAATTATGCGAAAGGCGTGCGTAAAAACTGTTGTGTTGGGAAGAAATGGAAAATCGTCAATAACTACACCGTTAACTGTTGATGTAGAAACAACAGCTTCAAATAAGCATTCGACAAGCCTCCACGCAGATTTGCATAGTGACGAATCGTGCGATTTGCAAATCGATCATAACGCTCAAACGCCTCATGAATTACCAGTCGTTGACGATTTAGAAAATGAAGAATCGGCCACACAAAGAAGAAATGTTAGTAATTATGTCAACTGGGAAAAAATTCGGCCTCAATTGCTGAAAGCAAAGTTCGAAGATGCGATTTTACCGAGTGGTGTCATGTGTGGTGTTTGCTCTCAAAATGAAGCCAATATTCGCTGTAAATATTGTGGTCCACGGCAGTTTTTTTGCGAGAACTGTGCTATTGAACAACACGAAAGTCGAAATAAGTTTCACGTGATGGATAAATGGATGGTATTGTCTATTATTAATGTTGATTAAAAAAACTTTAAAAATATGATAATATTTGCTAGCTTTTAAAAGCTCTCCTCCGTGGCTTTCTATAAGGAGAAGCCAATTTAATGGCATAAACGTACGTCAAAGATGTCGTTTCATTCTATAATTTCTAATTCTATTTAATAACTATTTGCAACCTACATGTTACATATTTTCAAGATTTGTATGTTGGTCTTTTGCAATACTGTAATATGCTATTTTCACACATTCAGTAAGACTTAAAAAGTTAAAATTCAAATGTGTTCAGGCAAATTAAACCTGCTTTAAAAAACCTACATTCTTTATTTCTTAGGAAACTAAGTTCATCCCACTGTTTCCAGACAATTCTGTAATTGAGTGGGCCCACAATTGTGGGACACAAATTGTCAAGTTGTTTACACTTATTGATGCATTTGGTAAGGAATTTGTTCAGTATTCTTTGTTTGCATTAAAGCTACTAAATCTACAAGGTCAAACTTTCCAACAACTTAAGTATCAAGTTGCATAGGAAAGCTTACCTAATTAAGCAGAGGTTTTATTTCTCCAAACTTTTAAACAGATTAGCCATCCATAAATACACAAACAAAAGCTGCATGCTAAAATTTCAACAAAAGTTATATTATTATTGAGCTTTTATAACCAGAAACCCCATGCCATGATCATTAATTAACCCTCAGATATAATGCAGTTGCATGGATTAACTAAACAAGTGTGTAATTTCATTTTTTCTGCTGTAGAACAATATTGTTTAACAACCTTGTCTATTGTATGTTGGAACAATAGATATTATTTGGACTGTGAGAATTAACTGCAATAATTTTAATTTAATTATTGATTGCTATTGAATATTGCTACTACTTTCTATGATTGTTAGGTAATCAACACTTGAAGCGAGTGGCTTTTTGCAGTTGTGAAAGCCATGCTGTGACACTACTCCGGTTGCATTTCTGGCCTGGCTCTCCAGAAAGGCCTACTATTGGCTTTCATTTTAGAATTATGGATTTAGCTGAAAAGTTGTTTCTACATAATCAGGTTCCTTTGAAGGATTTTTCTGAGGATATATCATGGAATTACTTCCATCACTGCAACCTGTTCATGTAAGTATTCAAAACCCTAAAATATAATATACAGAATTACTTTTCAATCATTCAGTTGCATGTATTCCACCCTTATTTTTCTAATTAGTTTAGAGCCAAAATATCAATTTTGGAAGGAAAAAAATTTAGACTGAAAAACTATTTTCTACATTTCAGGTTAAATCCTTTTACCGCACTTTAAATTCTGGATCTTTTGAGGAATACAGGTATGTACACTTTATTAAGTCATGCCTATATTGATATATACCCTCTCTTTTACTGGCACACCCCAGTTATATTATACTTTATATTATACAATTTGCAATTAGTATGATTAGTACAATTATTATAATAGTATAAAAGATATAGGTACCGGTATTTTTTTTTCTTTTCAAGATATTTTAAATACAAATTAAAATATCTGGATTCCTATATCCCAGGACTATATAACGGTGTCATTTGTCCTATATGCCCAACGGTAAGAAATAATTACTTTGTTACAGTATTTATATTTTTTATTTATTTAATCAAGGTTTGCCATTATTTTGCCATGAAGGGCTCTACAACAGCTTATCTCCAAATATGTTATAGTAACTGTCATGCATGTAGTAGTTATAGGTTAAGAGAAGAAACTCTTAAAAATAGATGAGAACCAGCTTATCTCAACTTACATTAATTAGTGAAAAACACTGATATAATTTACTTGTAATTTACATTAATTAGTGTTTCATTTAGAGATTTAGATACCTAGGTTGCATTGCATGGGATACCAATAGTGATGCACTGTATATATGTTCACCCAGTGTGGTACTCTTTCATTTCATCAATGAATATATGTTTAAGGTCAATTCTATGTATATACCTATAGGAAAGTGGAACCTTAATTGAATGCGTTGATGCATGTTTTGGTCTGCCAAGAAGGAAAGGGAAAGGTGATATAAGCATTTCTTCACGCCACAAGACATTGTTGTTCAGCGATCAAGATGATGTTGATAACTTTGTTGATAATTATGAACACACAAAAGAGAAATCACAAACACAGGTAATTGTTTAAAAAGACGTTTGATTTGTTGCAAGCAATTTGTTAATGTGATTTGCAAAAAACTGTTTTAATATTATTTGTTTTTAAGGACTGTCACAGATTTCATGCTGGTGAAGTAATTTCAGCAATTAGAAGTAAAGGCAAAAATAAACTTTTTGATGAAAAAGGAGTGTTTGGCAGGGTTTGTCGGCATGACTTTCCAAAAAGCTTACTCAGCATCAAACATGGTGAAAGGTACATTCTTTTATCACTTACTATTTCAGTGGTTAGCTATATTGTGAATACCCTGTTTTTATCATGCTAGACCAAATTCCATAATAGTTTTTAGAATTCTTATTAATCACATTTGATCACTATTTATATTCAGTTGTGTCAAGAATAGTAATTAGCATTAACATCTATAAGGTTTTTTTTACAGTAATCATCAACCACTTTCTATGTACCAACTATTTTAATGCACAAAAAACATTTTGTGCGAATTCACCTTGTAAGTAAATTTCGCATCATTTTAGAATTTCCTATGCTGTATATGAGCTAGAAAAACTAAAAGCTGGCATTTCTGCAGAATCACTCAATTATGTTCTGATGTACGACATTGCCTGTGTTTTATCAAACCACCTGCAGGTTCTGTGTATAATTGCATTTTATTATTTTTATTTGGTATTTTCAAAAATCAGCATGATTCAAGAATTAATGATAATAATGTTCTAAATACAAGCATGCAATTTTTTTATGAAGGGCTCCGGCCAGCAGTCTTTGCTGTCGAATACAACTCTTGCAATACCAATATTTCATTGTTATGGGCATAAAGCCTCTTGCCAGGTAATTGTTTAAAAGAATTACATTTATGCGAAATAAACTGCATCTTTAGGACTTTGGAACAATTCCTTTAAGGCGGATTTCAAAGTTGTATGGCAACCGACCGTTCAAGTCCACATTCAATTTAGGTCAAATATAGTCCACGAAGAAAGGCGAATGTTGGTTTAACCGATGGAGAAGGCGTTGAGCGTTTTTGGTCATTTCTTAGACAGTTTTCCTCAATAACCAAAGAAATGTCTGTTGATAAAAGGAGTGATGTGCTAACTGACGCTACTATCCATTATGGTGAACATCTTGTTGCAAAATTTGGTAATATAATAGAAATTCAGTAAATCATTACCACTATTCGCTGTTCTTAGTGTGGATTCTCTAGGGTGCGGCCCAAGTTTATCTTTTTTTCATTACAGTCACACAACACAAAGAACCTCAAATTTTTTATTGCTAGTATGATCTTTTTTAAATTATAGGTCCTTCTCTAAAGTCGAAGCTCGTTAGGGCGCAGTCTTTGCTGATCACTGTTGACCAAGAATTGAGCAATTTAATCGCGAATTTGCCAGGTACGTTTTTCACAAGCGACTCGAATTCAAGTGCTTAAAATAATGACATTTTCTAGCAAACGCCTACCGGTACATATGACATGGTTACGTTCGTGTTTCTTATTATGATAGATGAGTGTAATGAGGCTAAAATTCGGAGCTGGATCAAGGAACAATTTGAAGAAATTGCACCAGTTATGGAAGGTAAATAGGTAAAACGTGCGGTGATATGCTGATGGATTTAACTAAGTGTACTTCCCACTTTTATAGTATACCTTTTTTAAATGGGATGTGTGGTTTTTTGTATATGAGTGAAAAGCGGACTAGTTTTCCTTTTGAAGCTCTGAAAAATTATTGCTAATAACCAGAATTCCGTTTCGATAGAGATACAAGCTGTTTGGGGAAATTGAGATCTGTGTTTTTATACAAATATCAACAATAGCCTACTAAAATAAAGTCTAATATTTTATCGCCTAGACCTTGAATACCAGTGGGATGAATCTTATGTGGATTTACTTCTTTCAGCAAAAAAGTTGCGGTAACAAAATATTTTATGCAGAGAATAACAATTTCGGAATATGGCACTGCATATAACTTAGTTCACACTTATAAATGCTTATTCTGGTATGACGCTTATTCCTATGACATTGCTAGACATTTCACTTGTGACAGGATCTTCGCGGTGTGCAAATGTATTTTGTTCTTGATATTTGGATTTTGTACTTTTTTCAGAAACGAAATGAGTTTTTCAAGAGAGGAAGAGCCGGAAAGGATTCCCAACATTGAGAGAAGGATAAGTAGGTGGGACATGCGGCTATACAGTGATAATTAAACAGACTGCTGTCTGTTCAATTATTAGTTGTTATTACATCTGCTGTTGTTATTGCAGGTATTCGTATTGCAGCTGTACTCTTCCGTCTGGCTATTGTTATTAGTTGATTCCTAGTTGGTTTTTTAGGAATGAAAAAGCGTTATATTCCCTGGAGAAACGTCATGGTGTTCGAACAAGATGGAAGAAAAAAGAAAAAGCATATCAAAATGCGTATACAAGACTTATTGCCAAGAAACAGCAAAAGTTACTTCATACCCTTCATAGGATGGCGTCGGAGAGAATGTTTTTATTAGAACTTAAAGCAAAATATGCTGGTATAGAAATATTTCTTTTATGCTCTTTTACTTATCACACTACAAATAATGTATGTCCGAATACGCCTTTTCTTCCGTGAAGGTACTTCTTTCATTGGTGTTTATCTTTTACATGTATCTCCATTTGGATTTCCCTTGTTTTACTTAGTTGCCTCCGATTCTACTGCTTTTTTCAGATGGTCAAGCTATTGCAATAAAGCTTGGCAGTCAAATCGATCGCGTGGTCGCCAACATCACTCGGAACGTAAGCTTGATTAATGGGATGAATGAGAACGATGAGATTTCCTTTGATGATGTAAAGGATCCAAACGGGGAAGTATATCATGGTATTATCGAACCCAATATTGAAACAGGAGTACCATCAAGAGTAAAAAATAGAGTGGTTGATCTTTTGTGTCTTAAAGATAGGTGTGAAGAGGAACAAAATATGGTGAAAAAAGAGATGTCTACATTTATTTCATTTTTCACCAAACAGATTGAAATAATTCAATCATTTATCGATCGTGAAGTTTCCAGCGACGACCAACTTGGTTTGCACTCCCTCGCCATTGAAAAGATGATGTTTTATCAGCGCCAAGTAAACGTAGTGAATGAGTTATGGTCCGGATTTAAAGTTTTACCTATCACTACAGAGGACGGTGAGATGGTGGAGCCCATATCAGCCTTATATAAAGAAGATCTAGAATTTTATGATGATGTCGAATATATGTAAATACATACTATACTTAAACTTACCCAATGCTGCTAAATAAAGTCGTAAATAAATAGTCGGTGTCAAATTTCATTTGGAGGGTGAGCTTACTAAACATGTTGTGAAGATGTAACATTCTTATACAATGTGGGTAAAACTGACCCCTGTCTTAAAAGTTAAAAAACGTAAATAAAGTCGGTGTCAAATTTCATTTGGAGGGTGAGCTTACTAAACATGTTGTGAAGATGTAACATTCTTATACAATGTGGGTAAAACTGACCCCTGTCTTAAAAGTTAAAAAACGTAAATAAAGTCGGTGTCAAATTTCATTTGGAGGGTGAGCTTACTAAACATGTTGTGAAGATGTAACATTCTTATACAATGTGGGTAAAACTGACCCCTATCTTAAAAGTTAAAAAACGTAAATAAAGTCGGTGTCAAATTTCATTTGGAGGGTGAGCTTACTAAACATGTTGTGAAGATGTAACATTCTTATACAATGTGGGTAAAACTGACCCCTATCTTAAAAGTTAAAAAACATAAATAAAGTCGGTATCCAATTTCATTTGGAGGGTGAGCTTACTAAAGATGTTGTGAAGATGTAACATTGTTGCCATAGCTTGTTCCTTTTTCTTCTTTGCGCAAGGAGTGACCACATGCTGCAGCTATGACGCTATAACTTATATGGGGCGATTGCCATTTCATTATATATACAAACAAAAATGGCTCGTTTCCCTAGAATTGCGCTACGAAAAGATAATTAAATCGTGAATGAAATCTTTGAAGCACAGCATGATACTATAGTTAAAGAATAACTACCTACTTATATAGTACAGTTGGTAATACATTGATGAAAGAAGGGGCGTGTATGAAGATGTATTGAGACTAGTGTATATCACAGTATATACAGGGCTAATTTTAACAAATTTTAACTTTAAATAGTAAAGGTCTTTGAATGAAGGCCCTTTCCTTCCTACCTACTGAAAGTATGAAATATTTCTACGCTCTTACCACTCTTGATATCTTCATATTTTTAACCTAAATAATTCCGAATAATTTTATAGGGAAAAGACGGTGTCTGTCGAATTTCAACCTGCCCCCAGTATGGAAATTACATGAAACGCTTGGATAATCATCTCTCAGTATTCCATAAGGGTACAACTAGGGCAATGAACGACAGCCTACCTCACCCGGGCGCTTACAAAAGTGCTTATTTGGAAAATCTTCGACAAGGAAAAACAAATTATGTCATTGCTAATCTTGGAAAAAGTAAAGACCTCAGTGACGGAAAAATTTCAGCCAGAAAATCAAGTGTCGCCAGCACATCAAGTGTCGCCAGCACATCAAGTTCCTCTACACATAAAAAATGTATTGTAAAAAGGCGTTTGTTTTCCAAACAAAGTACGTCTACAAAGCAAAAGTTTGTTAAAAGAGGCAATTTTGAATTAAAATTCAGAAGTAAAATTGCAACAGCATCTGAGGACCAAATGAATCAGAATTCTTCCGACCAATTGGTTTCGCTTGAATCATCGAATAATTTCATTGGGGAATGGTGTGCTCATACTCTAAGATTTTTGATCCACAATACTTACTCGTTCAAACTTGGATCTTTACTATCTTTTATAAGAGAAAATCAATCATTGGAAGACTATCACAAAACCAAACTATGCAAAGATGTGTTTGGCGAAGTGCCATTAGATTTTCTAAAGGCCCTAAATTACCACAGAAGGCCGTTAAACAGCTACTTTCAGCGATTAAGATGTCTTCCAAACATACGTCAGAAGACTGTGGATCTATGCATGGCTTGTGAGACAACAGGTGGCAAATGTGTGTGTCCAGAACTAGACACAGCCTTTTTTATTTTCTGCAGAAAACCCTGTTTAAAGGAAAGGTTTGACTGCAAGAAATGCAGTAACTGGGCGATTCATACACACGTGTGCTTTGATTTTTTCTCATGCACCGTGTGTGACAAATATTACTCTAGCACAAAACCGAACTGTGGAAAATATTATGTTTAAATATATCGATATAAATTTGTAACCTGAAACCTTCCGATATTTAATTTTTGCATTTATATATATATATATATATTGCATTTAATAAATACTGCATTTTTATTCGGTATTTATCGTGATAAATGACTGAAGCACATGATATATATTGAGAAAATATTTAAACTGGAGTCTATGAAGTACATGAGTCTACGATGAACCAACCAGAGCCCGAGCTAGAAGCCTTATTGGGGGAGGGGAGTGCATGTGTATTCATATCATTCGTTTTATGCCAAACTGATCATGAATACTATACATGATTATATCTCCCCCCCCCCAATTAAGCAATCTAGCAACGGCCCTGGTACCAATTGACTATAATAATTAACCCTGATAAAAAATTTGACATCATTTCCATTCGCAAGTATTTTCATTACGTAGTTTACCTAAAACTCCTTCGATCGCAAATCTAAATTGTTTTGGTAACTTAAAATTTTCAGTAGCTGCTTCCTCTATTGAAAAATATAATGGTCCATGAGCAGAACGAATAAGGTTCTTACCCGTAATAATGTCACTATGCAAGAATGTGTATGTGTCATCATCTACAAGATCCAACCACTGACCCCGTATTTTGGCCGAGGATACACACTTGGCTATACGCAATGGCTTATCATTCGTACGAAACAGCCAAAATCTTTCTTCTGCAGTCGTGTGTACAGGTAAAACTATGTTTTCAACCTGTCTTGAATGTTGCATGTTATGTCCAACTGCTAACCATGCATCAGGTGAAAAATAACCTTCACACAAACCATATAAGTTTGCCTTCTCTTCATCACTTAAATGCAAATCAACCACCTCAATCTCCTCCTCCATAATTCGCTTCTCAGAATCGGCCAGCACCCTTTGCGCAGCATCTTCTCCAGCAATTTTTACTAGTAAAGGTTTCAAAACATTTACAGTTCCTTGTAAATCACCATTGTTACCAGAAACTGCAGTCGGGTAAACATTCAATGGTTCGTTGAGAGTTGGATCTTCAATGATGAATTTTATTTTGTCTGCAGCCTCCATGATTTTCTTTAGTTGCAAGGAACCATAGTTATATGGTTTCTTAAAAGAAATATCTTCAGGGAGACCAACAACTCTGAATCCACATTTCGAGTACGGCACCCGGCAGCTCTTTCCAACCGCTTCACCTTAAATTTAGAAATAATTCTGATGTTGTAAACATTATACTTTTCGGTTATCCAGTCTAGCTCTTATGAATCATCTCATGAATCATTATAGTATATTGCTAATAATTGCGCAAACCACTGATCATCGGGTGAAGTATGTATTCATCAAAGTTTAGTTGTACTGTAATAGATTCTTCAGGGCTGGTTGTATAAGAAGATGGTTAACCTTTTAACCTACGATTTACCTACGCAACCTATACAACCAGCTGTGATTGTTAAGTTACAGTATTTGCAGCCCTTTAAAGTTTAAAAACACATTAGCAGTTGTGAACAATTTTCTGACAAAAGAAGACTTACTGTATTTCTTGTTAAAGAGATCTTGCACATCATTTCTGCGGTACTTCTTAACAGAACTACCTAAGGTCATGTCATTGGTACTTTAGTTATAAACATAGAATCCCATTGGAATTGCTCTAAAATTGTCACAAAATTATTTTACCAGTGGCCTGTAGAGAACTTACCAAAATACTCACGAAATTTTATGCCAATATCGGGGTTGCAAGATAAAAAATGATTTCCTTCATTGGATCCCAGTTGGAAAACAGTGCCTACATTGTTGATCATCAAAGATGAAGTCTGGCAGCCCAAATCCTCCAGTATCCTGATCTATGGATAAACACACATCTAATGATCACATAATGATTGCCCCGTTTAATTTTTGTTCAACTTACAGTTTAACTATTGCACTGGCCAGTTTGGTAGTGTGGGGCTTTTTTGTCATTAATCATGCTATTTATCATACTTTTATGATGTATTATTTCTTTATCTATTTTGGCACTAAACTAAGGGAAATACTAATCTCTGTATGGTGCCTTAGAAAGCCAGGTGCTCTTATTTCTTGTCCTAACCCTACATTAACCTGTGTTATTCTCATTTAGCCAGATCCACAGTAGCCAAGCTTACCTGTTACTAACATAGAAAATTCTAGAAACCAAGATAAATGATAGCAAAAGAATGGGATGGGAGACCTAGTGCTCAACTATTCTAATTTAACAATATTACAAGTGCCAAACCAAATAAAGGTTTCCGCTATGTATACCTCCTCGACTAGCTTTTTGCAGTGTCTTTCAATAAGCTTTCTCTTTTGCTCATCATCCAACACTTTTATATCAACTGAGCTAAGGGCTTTAGCAGTTTCACCATATTTCTTTTTTTCATCCTCATTTTGCAAATTCCACTTTTCTGCAGCTAGTTTATTCCTTTCAGTATTAGACAAGCCTTTACACTCATCTAAATTAACACAGATATAAAAACTATTTTAGATACACGATAAAAAACCACATCAACCAACATTTTTGAAGAACTGTTTTTTCATCTCATCCAATAAGAGAAAACTCAATATGATGACTATACATTTTGCCTAATATTTAGTTCAATTGTTTTTTCATTTTAGAAATTTGAGCAGCATATTAGCTACTAAATAACATTTAGACATTCAACCCTTGTTTTGTAATCTTTCCAACTCAATTACCATTTCAATGTATTGAATATAATTATGAAGACTTCCTCTCTATTGAAGCCTTATTATAGGGCAAGTGAACACACATGACAGGGCAAAAATTAGGTTTAGGAGATACCATACCAAGATCTAATTTGATTGTTAATGCCTGACCTAGCTCCATGCAATAAATATTGTTAATTTCAAAAATTAAATAAAGACAATTTCACTAACCAGACTTGAAAAACTCACTGCAAAATACATTGTATGAATGTGGTCCTTTTATGTGTTTGGCCCTCTTCAATGTAGATGTTTCATCAAAGGTTTGGCTGGTTGAAGGTTGTTTCCTTTTTTGGTTACCAATCCATTTCTAGGAATAAGCAATATACAGTGTAGTACTCATATAAAATTGTAACCAATATATAATAATATAGTATACAGTAATTAGAAGGAGCACAACAACACAATTTTGAAGTACAAGCATAAAATCTTATTTATAGTTATTAAGCAATTCAAACAACTTTTTAATAAACACTGTTTATGCATGTTACACTTTAATATATCTATTGAAAAAGACACTCTGGTTAATTCTTTAAGATGCACAGATAATCTGGGTTTACCTTAACTTGCGTTTTCGTCAGGCCCGTTTCTTGCGTAGCTTGATCGACTTTGCTGTCATATAAATGACCTGTTCCAACCATTCCATTACCATATAATCGCTCCAGAACGATTCTTTGAGCATCCGTAATACGATTTCTTTGACGTTTTGACGGTTCCATATTTTAAATGTCGAAATATATCAAAATAATACTAAAATTCTATCGAAGTGCAGTCGCGACGAGTAAACAAATTAGCATACACACAAATGCGCATAGAAAAGCACCGTTTATTGGATCAAACGTATTTGACCTTTGCCCTTTGCGCATAGCTGGCCATTGAATGATTTAGATGATCATTTGGCCTGGGTTAGACCTGCACTTCTCAATTGAGAAATCTTGGGTTACAGCCGCTGAGAATATGTGACACGGGTGGGTCATTCTGCGAAAGACTCAAGACTCGATAAGTTCGAAATAAAGGCAAATAAAGAGATAGCTAAGTTCGACAAAAAATTGCTTGTAAGGAACAAGGTAATGTGTGAAACTAATTCCTTAAAGATAACTTGTTGCATGGGAATCGACAGTGAATGAAACAACTTTACTATTTTCATAGGGAAAACGATAATTGTCTTGTGTGTCTTGCCGATCTAACCGTTCGAACTCTTATAATCTAACGTATAAGATTTATAGGGGTTACGGGAAACATAACTCGTTCTGTTTGGACAGGGTTTAGTGGACGTGGTCGAAAGAATAGTTGTTAGCATTACATATAATATATACTATATGCAAGCGTTGCGTATGCAATGCATTTGCGTGGGAAATAAGCATTTGATTGAGCTGAAAAAGCGAAGATAATGTATTTTTAGCAGGATAAGTTTATGGTTAAAAAGTTCCTCGAACAGGCCTTTGTACTGGATTCAATTTGTAGCAATAATACAAGTTATAGAACAGTAAATCTATATCATACTTGGTGATTGAGTTCCGAATATTTAATGACCGCGTCAAATAAAAACATTAATTGGAAGAGGCAGGACTAATTTATTTTATAGCGTTGTTCTTTGTAAGACAGGATTACGAGTTGCATCTTGCCTTTCCGTTTCAAAATTATTCGATAGAATTTCAACTATTCGATAAAACGTTTGGATGGGATTAAGCATACATGGTTACCTTGGCAATTTATGCAGGAAACTCTTTGTCGATTGGATTCATCGTATCGTACAGGCCTGCAAAAAGAATACAAAATAATATTGTATACTCAGGGCTGTCTTGTCAATATCTTCACAAACGTTTTCGAGAGCAAAACCATTCTCAATAACTCCTTGAGATCAGATTTGATACAATATATAAATGACATGCAAGTAGACTGTTGTTCGAAAGATTTGTTGACGATTTTTATTACGAATAATTATTACTAATAATTACTACACCAATGCCCCATATATAGTAAAAAACACGGTTGTTGCATCAGTTAAGACGACATAAATTCTTATGTTTTAGCAAAGTGCAACTCTAGAACTGTTGAATTTTTCGAATACTTCAAAACTGGCTGTTATCTTTAAAATGACGCAGCCCGACAGTGATAATTATGTTGTTTTATGCAAGAGGATTTGTTCGATGTTAATACTCACATTTCCACAGAAAATCATGAAGATACAGTAGATTATAAAATTTTTAAGTTAACTAAAGGCTTAGATTAAGAAAGGACTAGGGCGCTTTCCTTTATATGGAAAAAGCGGCTAGACCGGTCCTGTTGTATTTCGGTACAGACATATTACTGATATTTTAGTGTTTCAATATATCGTTATTTACATCTGCCTAGCACGGGAAATAAAGTTTCACCGCTATATTCTTAACGAAATACTCTATTTCAATTTAAAATATGACGGGTTTGGCCATTTGGCCGCTTAATGGAAAGCACTCATATGCATGATAACTGATCAAATCCTTTTTTCAGTGAATGTGCGCTCCCTGGGTCAGAAGCCTCCCTTTAAATAGCCTGACTCATCGAACTTTTTCAAATATTTCCGAAAACTGGCCGTTATGTTATAATGCCGTAACTGACTTTGATACATTGTTGTTAGACAATGACTTTGTTGGGTTCTCAAGTTGACACATTCTTACCGAAAATGGTGAAAAATACTGTAGATTATAAGATTCTAGGGATTTTAATGGCTGATAAGTTATTTATGATAGTACAAGCCCTTTTCCAACGAGGCTCCCCATGCATAAAAGGGTCTGGAAAGACTAAACCTACGGGTCTATAGGCAGAGAGATTTTGAATTGCTAAGCACTTCTTTGACACAGGAATAAAAGGAAACATGACAAACATGTCACGTCTTGTCATCATTCTCTTGTTGATCTTGGTAACCACGTCAACAGTGATGTCTGGCTGGGCACATAATAGCGGGAATCGCCGAAATAGAAGAAAAAAGGTAGGCAGAGAGTTTTGCTTTCCGCATACGTACAAAATATATGCAATCACAATTCCGAATTTAATTGAATTTAATTAAGACATAAAATTGACTAACGGTGTGGGGGTTTGTTTCTGAAAACCTATTAGACATAAGTATATCGCAATAATAACAACAACAATGGACGATTGCGCTTTAGACTAATTTCTTCCCCGGCGATATTTTCTGAAAGAGCTTACTAAAATTAGTAAAACTTACAAGTTTAGCTGCGAATTGTTGTAAATTTCGGAAAATATAGCCGTGCAAAGGTTACGAATTTTGTATACTTCTGTATTACAGCCGGAAGTGTGTAACTAATTTAGTTACACATTTCCACACGTAATACAAAAGAATGCCAAATTCAACTTCAACTGGCTATATTTTCCGTATTTTACAAAACTTAGCATTTGCACTAATTTAAGTAAGATCTTTCTTACTGTGGTGATTTATTTTCTTCTTGTTACTTCGATCAAAAATTAGTCGAAAGCGCTATTCGTCCATTGTCCGGGGCAGAATATATATACCAGTTGCGATTAAGCAGGTCTCGTATGTATGCCAATCTCCAATTAATTTAAACAATTTGCAGATTAAAGGAAGAATATGTTATTTAGCCACTTCCAAAGAAGTTATACTCGTTCTTAACTTATACTAATTAAAATTTCTTCTCTCTACAGTAAGTATCAGTAAGTATATCTACCTAATATGAACGAGTTTTGTGATTGGCTTTTTGTAACAATAGTGAACAGTGTTGATGATTCGTTCTCTCGGTTCATCAATTTCTATGGTTCATTGTGTTTTATTGTTATCATCAACCAATAGCAAAGCTTGTTCATATAGGTACGTACAGACCCCATAAACTTGGTGTGACACTGCATGTTGAATCTCGAGAAACTGGTCTTCTATAAATTTTATCCTACATCGTTGTTCTTTTTGCAGTGCAATGCCAGAAAAGGCACTTTCTGTAAGCGCATAAATAAGGCAGAGTCACCTTGGACTTGACATGTTGCTCAGGAAGATGCAAGAAATACGGAAAGACGAATCGCGGAATTTCACTCTACGTATGTAAATGAAGCTCTACCATGCGATATGTTACATAAACATGCTACATTGACTTAAATAATTGTTTTTCTTTCGTGCAACTCTAGTGAAACTTAAATAATGTGCTTATATGATGTGAAATATGATGTAAAATATGATGTAAAAATTATGCAAAATAAAAATAGTAGCTATCATTACTTAAAGTCGTAAAGGAGGATTTCCATTTGAAGCGAAAATATACTTGCATAATTATATTCTTTTGAAGACACATTAGTTCAGCTTGACTGTTCTCATTTTAAAAGAATGTGCAAATATTTCGCTAGCGAACATTTCTCTGCAAGTGGAAATCCAGTCAATACAAGACCTCTTTTTACAGCGACATCGTATCTTCCCGGTGCATGTAGAGGGAGGGGTTGGCATGATAACATAGACGATTTGAGTTTCAGCTGTGTTGCAATCAGTTCGTCCCTAGTCAACAACTTCACAGGCCTGATTCCGCGGGCACTTTTTCTCTGCGACTTCTTTTGAATTGTTTGTATATATATAATTTATTTAGAATAAGCAGGCGAACTATTTCACGCATCTCGCTAAAAACTTTGCCGGTGGAATTTTTTTGCATAATTTATTATATAATGAATGGAAAAGTTTATCTTCTTGGCGACTCTGTTGGCACTCTAATAAGATTATCTTTTTCATCTGATCAGATGACCTTTAAAAATGGTTGGCTCACTTTCACTTGCATTTTCTGTGCAAATACTTGCCCGATTTTAATAAAAATTAAACCATTTAAAAGAGAACATTCTCTTGAGTAGATTTAAGTCAATAAACGCACTTACACAACAGTTTTTATTTTCGCCAAGACGAGAAAAAGCCTCAGCCAAAAGGTATGAACTTCAAGTATAGCAAAATACATTTGCAACAACGTTTTGCTACCATTTTCTCGATTGCATTGCAAAATAATGTTGAAAGACCATACAGGGTGTATAAAAAAGGCAACACTTAATAAATTATTCATATTGTTATTAAGCACAATAGTACAATAGTACTTCTTATTGTCTATGTCACAAAGTGAATATCTTTGAATAGTTAAATGTGGTTGCCTTTTTTGATACACCCTGTAGATAACCTTTAATTTTTTAATAGAATTTTTTGTATCGAAAGTCGCATAGGACAAAAACAATAATTTTTTACAGAAGGTCATGCATCATTTTTACAATACAGTCAACTGATGCATATCAATTACGTAGTCCAACAGAAAACAAAAGGAAAAGCCAGTCAGAATGCCGAAATACTTCATGTAAAATGGTAAAAATGTATGCATTCTGATTGGGTTACTGAAAACGTAAACAAACTTGCTGATTGATCTTAAACTAAATTCACCTTGTTTAGAAAATCTTCTGTGTGATTTAGTTAAAATAGGATGAAACTGTAACTCTTTGTTTGTTTATTAAAACGTTAATCGAGTTTTAATGTTACACTTTAAGGTGATATGTTTGCTAACGAAGACGTTATAACTGTGTCCTCGGTCGGAGGGGCGTCTGGTAGCCCGGGCAGTGGGGGGCAGTTTCACCTTGCCCCGGGAAAGATTGATGAACGCGTGCACAGCATTCTGGAGCAAGAAAAGCTAGACCGTGCTGATATGGAAAATTGTTGGAAAAATGATATTAGTAAAGCTCAAGAGGAAGTCGAACGCAGGACTGATAGTGTAAGTGAGAAGTTATATATGTATGTAGACAACAAGGAGGGATTTCGTTTTAGCAAGCTTTTTTACATTTTCAGTAACCCAATCAGAATGCATAAATTTTAACCACTTCCGGTAAAAAGGTGCATTATTTACCATTTTACACGAAATATTGAAAATTTAAACATTCTTACTGGTAAACAAATATGGTAAAATAAATGTAAACAAATATACCGATTAGTTTAAAACGAAATTCCTCCTTGTTTATATCGGCTATTAACTCTATTCATGAAAGCCCTTAGGTGGAAACGCCAAAGAAATATTTGGTCTTTTTTAGGCAGTTGTTATACCACATTTGATACGCTTTTGCAAGTATCTTAGACAATATACTACATTTTTTTCAGCTCGAAGAAAGACAGAGCCTGCTTGAAGTTGAATTACGTGATAAGGTTTTAAAGATTGAAGAGATCGCCGAAGAAAAAACGAAACTTTACGAGGAAACCTTTGCAAAATACCAAGGCCAGCTGCTTGGGAAATACAACGAATTGAAATCTAAAATGGAGGATCATTTCAAAAAGGTGTTCGATAAAATGCAAGCGGACACGAGGAAAGAATTCGAGACGATGCAAAAAAAGTTCAGTCAGAAGGAAAAAGAACTCGACGAGGCCTTTCGAAAATGTAAGTTCGCAACAAGTCCGTATTAATTAGGCAGCGTCTTATGAAAAATATCTCGAGTTAAGGAATAGTTCGAGCTTGTTTCTATAGAGCAATTTAAAGTTACTCTATTTTTCTAACTTCATACAAGACCGTTATCGTGACTACGTTTAAAGTCGTTTAACAAATAATTATATAGGATTGTAGACTTAACTACTAAATGACCTCTGGTCTGAAAATTTGCACCTTAGAAAACAGAATTTTAGGGAATCAAAAACACGAAGGAAACTGCTTGTTTGTTCGTCTATTGTCTTAGGATTTTCACAACAAACCATCGACAAATTCCATCTATTTTACCTAAAAAACATATACTAGTGCATGAAGAAAACCTTGGCTGAGACGCTGATGATGTTACTATGTTTACCTTCAGCACAAGAAAAGTTGGATGCACGTTATGCGGAAACGGAACGCCGTTTGGAGGAGGGGGCGAAGAAAACAGCCGCGGAACTGCACGAAAAATCCAAAAGGTTTTGCGAAACTCTTCGTAAGGAGACCGTTTCAAACTTCCAGTTCGCAAAGGAACAACTTGATCAGTTCGCGGGCGACAAAATCAAAGAGATTATCAAAATTGAGAAGGCGGCGGAGGCAAAATTCGAAGCGCAGGCCTTAGCTTACAAGAAGGATTCGGACGACAAGACTGATATGGCACGTAAGGAGTTGATCAACATCATGGAGAATCGTACAACGAGACATCACAAGGAAATGAAAGAGGGATGTGCCAATAATTTGTCAAAAATGGAAGAAATGGCTGCCAAGCTTGAACGAAGAATACAATCTTTAGAAGAAGTGGTGAGTGTTTTTTATTTCAAAAAGGATTGATGCTTTGTGGTAGAAAGTTTAGAACTATTGCAAATGATGCAGTCTGATCATCTACGCCAGTCTATATATTTAACGAGTAAAAACGATACCGGAATGTCTGAGTTTCTGCGAAGAAACAGAGTTGACTATTCAAAGACAACGAGAGCGAGTTGTCCATTAATTGTTTTAATTTAAATCTAAACATAATACTGGTTTCAAGGCTTATAGAATATTTGAATCGTTTCTTCATCGCTCATGCATTGTTGAACAAAAGTTTCTAAAACTTTTTTACAAATGAATGCGACAAAATTTTGCAAAATGACTGTTAATTGTTGAGGCTTTCATTGAAATACAAACATTTTGCTTTAACCAATCAAGAAGTTGCTGATTACCAGTCTTTACAAACTCCGCGCAAGCGCATAACTAACAAAACCATCAAATTTCATAATTCATATATATAACATTGAATTTTGACGGCTTGGAATTGGCATTTATTTTGAGCCATCTCAATACAATTTCAAATCTGTAGCGGGATTAAAACCGTGGGCCTTCGCGCAGGCCCAAATTAACATTGCAACCAAACGTCAGATTTTGAGAATGCGGTAAAGGCAAACCAATTTAACCTATGAAACTATAGATTTTGAGACAGAAATATTCAGCTTAGTGCATGTGGCAGTCTTTTTACCTAAAATATGTCTATCAATTTTTTATTTATTAATGAAAAACGGCTTTTATGAGCACGAAAATTGGAAGGATGAAGGATGGACGACACATGGATTATATTAAAATATGCATGGGCGTGTGGCTCCGTTGTTAGTTTTTATGATTTGTCAACGTGCACAAATGTTTTCAAATTTTTCTTTTTCTAAATTCCTGGGTGAATGGTTGAATTTTTTAGCAAACCAACGAAATGATATGCCGAATATTGTCATTGATTTATTTTCGTCGATAAAATAAATGTGGTCCGTTGTAACTTAGTAATTAACATAGCCTGCGTTTTCTCCTCCCAGCCGCCTCCAATATCACCTAAACCGGAAGGGTCCACACGGTGGTTCTCGTCCTCGGAGGTACTGTTAACTGGTCGATCGCGTAGATGAATTTTGAATTGATTATTTCAAATAAATCGCATCAAGCTGATTACTGATTATTTTCAATTGGGTATTGATTATCTCCAATTACGTTTTTTGTTTATTTTAAATTGATTACGATAATTCTGAATTAACCACTGATTGTTTCGAATTATACTTCACAAACTCCGGTCGAAATATATGGGAAAACAAATGGTAAAGCTTGTCTTACCGTGCTCTAACTCACATTTCAACGTTTCCGGAACCGGAAATGAAGAGAAAAGAAAAAGAAAACAAGCCCGGGTCACATGACTCGGCCTATAAGTACGTGCCCCCCCGGCGCCTCATCGGCTTTTTCTTCCGTGCTCACTCACGTGTAACACTCTGCATTTTTACGGTAAGTCTTTACGTTTATTTCACGTTTTTATCTTGCCTTCAAGCCTTAGTTTTCTAGGATGTCTGATAATTCAACTCGGAAACGTCATCGTAGTGATCATATGTCCTCTCCCAGCGAAAAATCTTCGCCAAAAGACTCGGAAAATCGAGCTCATCGCCACAAACGAAGGCGGGAAAATAACACCGAAGCTCGTGTTAACGAGGAAACTTTGACCAAAATCCTCGAGAGTGTCAACGATATGAAGCAACAATTTGTGGCTTGGACCACTCGTGTATCGGCCATTGAGTCGAAATTGAGCGACAATGCTAGCACAACCTCAGCAGGTCTTGGCGAATTCGACGATGATCAATTGTCAATTCACCCATCGGACTCGCCGAAGGAATTCGACAACAACTCGGCCTTTGAGGCACCTTTAGTTGGCTCTATGCCACCTTTAGACGGCGCTGAGCCGACAAATATAAACGATAAATTTAACCCGAACACTGTCGTTTCGGCAGAAGAAGCTTCTTGCGAGTTTTTTGACCCTGAGAGCTCCGCTCGACGACGATGGTCTCCCTCAGACCACTTTGGCAAATTTCTTGAGAAAAACTTGCGCAGACGCCTAACATTAGACCAAGTTAACGAAATTATCGGAGACAATTCTCTCCCTGAGATCGACGCTTGTAATGCTCCTTTACTGGACAAACAGATTTTAAATTACATTCCCGCTAATCGCAAAAAAATTCGTCGAACAACGCGACAAAGATTTGGCGCTTATTCAACGTGCACTACTAAACTCAGCAGGCCCTCTTTGTTGCCTACATGACCGCCTTGAACATCAGGCCACGATTTCTAACGAGGAATTATTGAACACTCTACAGCAATCGCTGTGCTTGTTGGGCTCTGCCAATCATATTGTGACAACAAATCGTCGGAAGAAGATTTTGGGTGCGATTAATCCTGATAAGGCACAACTAGCTGATCGTGAATTTCCCAATGCTGGGAAAATGTTATTTGGGGACGATTTGCCCTCCCTAGCAGCTAAGCATTCCGAGTTATCGCGGAGCCTTACTAAAAACTTGCAAAAGCATCCATACAATGTAAAACCACACCCTACAGGTGGTGGTTCCGCGGCACTAGCCCGCCCAGCAAACAAATATAATTTTCCGGAGCCTACCCAACACAGGTCAACGAGGCCTCAGCGAGGCTCTTTTTCGGCTAATGTTAAGCCCCAGAATTTTCGTGGCAGGCGGGACCAGTACAATCGCAACTGGCCCCGCTAATGTCTCAGCGAACAGCTCGGCTGCCCCTTTTCCTTCACCAGTGGCAAAGTATCACTCAGGACCAACAGGTTCTAAACACAGTTCGGGGTTATCAACTGGAGTTCCTGTCGGAACCGCATCAAAAAGTTATTCCTCCAACAAAGTGCACAGAGGACGCAATGGACGAGGAAATAACAAATTTGCTAATCAAAGGGGCTATCATCCCCGTAAATTTTTCCCGAAAGGGTTTCTACAGTCGGATGTTCCTTGTCCCAAAAAAGGGAGGCTCATTTCGACCCGTCATAGACCTCAGTCAGTTGAACAAATTCGTAAGAACGAACATTTTCAGATGGAAAACTTGCTATGTGCAAAACAAATTATCAACCCAAGAGATGTTATGGTCAAGTTAGACCTCAAAGATGCATACCTAACCATCAGCGTTCACCCCGACTCACAGAAATATCTGAGGTTCATTTACCAGGGCCAAGTTTATCAGTTCAAAGCCCTACCATTCGGTCTAAATACGGCACCACGTGTGTTCACCAAACTGCTCAAACCAGTCGTAGCTTTCCTCCGCACACGCAACATCAGACTTCTGATCTACTTGGACGATATTCTTCTAGTAGCGTCATCCCCGGTGATTTTACAGCAACACACACAGGTTGTGCTAAATTTGTTTCGCGATCTGGGGTTTATAATCAACTACGAGAAGTCGATTCTTGTCCCAACTCAGATCCTGGAGTTTCTAGGATTTATAATCAACTCAGTCACCATGAAGTTCTCTTTACCTCCAGAGAAAATAGTGAAAACCTCCCTCCTGTGCAAATCCTTGCTGAGGGAGAATCCAACATCATTACACACGCTATCTCAACTGTTGGGTTTCCTAGAGTCTTGCCGGCCAGCGGTTTGGCTTGCTCCTCTCCATTTCCGGCACCTTCAGTCGTGCCTGATCGAGCGGGTAACGTTAAACAATGGGGGTTACCAGGGTTTGGTGTATCTGAGAAGATCAGCCCTGGGCGAACTGCAGTGGTGGATTCAGAATATCCATCGAGTCAACGGAAGTCCGATTCGTCCCCCTGCATCCGAAATGACTATAACAACGGACGCCTCCAAGATGGGCTGGGGCGCAACGTGCGGGAATTCTTCAACCAACGGACGTTGGTCGCACGAAGAGAGACTCCTCCACATAAATGTTCTGGAACTGAAGGCAGCCTTTCTTGCAATACGATCATTCCTGAAACATCAGGCGAACATAGCAGTAAAACTCCGCCTAGACAACACGACAGCTGTCTCGTACATAAACAACCAGGGCGGAACCCGCTCCCCAGAGTTGATGTCTCTGACATTAGAACTATGGAATTGGTGTCTACAACACAATATTTTCCTGAAGGCGGAATATCTCCCGGGGGCCGAGAACGTCCAAGCGGACAAAGAGTCGAGAGTGTTCGTCGACTCGAGCGATTGGAAAATACAGTCAGGGATAATAAAACCTTTCCTGCGAAGCAGAGATATCGATCTGTTTGCAACGAGACTAACGAATCAATTACCACGCTACGTAAGTTGGCGCCCGGACCCCAACGCTTATGCAACGGACGCATTCACACTGGATTGGGGCTCCACGAGGGGTTATGCTTTCCCCCCGTTCAATCTGATCCCTCGAACCCTAATGAAAGTCAGGGACGACAATGCAACTCTCCTCCTGGTCGCCCCCATTTGGCAAGCACAACATTGGTGGCCCCTGTTATTACAACTGGCAATACGCCTGCCAGTGTGCCTTCCATCCTCCCAAACACTCCTGGAGGATCCGTCCAACCTAGGGGCAATCCACCCAATGTATCCAAGACTCCAGCTAGCCGTTTGGCTCATCTCCAACAACGCTGCTCAGCAGAAGGTTTTTCGGGAAGAGTTACCCGATTATTGTCCTCTGCTACACGACAGTCGACAAATAAGGCCTACGACTCCGCATGGAACAAATGGATTAGCTGGTGTGCTACAAGGCAAATCGATCCGATTTCAGCAAATATCAGAGATATATTAAGTTTCCTAAGCGATCAATTCGATAACAATCTCCAATACCCTACCATAAACGTCCTTCGTTCTGCCATATCATCCGTACACCCATGGATAGATGGCAAGCCGGTTGGGCAACATCCTCTCGTTATGCGACTAATGAAAGGCATTTCTAATGAACGACCGTGCAAACCAAGATATTCTTCAACATGGGATGTGTCCAGGGTAACCTCGTATTTGTCTTCACTGGGTGATAATGATAAGTTATGCTTAAAACTTTTAACTAAGAAGCTTCTGATGTTACTAGCCTTAATATCACCAGAGAGGTCCTCTGTTCTATCGGATCTCGATGTCCAATTTCTAAAAATTCAACCCGATGGTTTCGTTTTTACACTTACTAAACCGCGAAAGACAGGGGATCCAAGGACTCTCACCACGATAGCTTTTCCATGCTTTCCGGAGGACAACACGCTGTGTCCTTTAAAATGTCTGCAGTCTTACATGATTGCTACAAATGATTTCCGTACACTACCTGACCGGAAGAAACTGTTTCTTTCGCCACTACGTCCGCATCGACCGGTTTCCAAAAGCACAATCGCCAGGTGGTTGTGTGATGTAATAACAGCTTCTGGCATCGATATTCAAAGCTCATTCCACCAGATCAGCGTCAACTTCAACCGCGGCTAAAAAACAACTACCACTAAATGATATTCTCAAAATGGGCGATTGGACATCTCCTTCAACTTTCCAACGATTCTATTTCAAACCAACGATTGATGACAGTTATGCAAAAACAATACTCATATCATAACTTTTTCTTTTTCAGTTACATGTTCGAATCTAAACAAAATTAATGTTGGCTAGCATTTATTTATTGCATTTTGTTTGTTATTTTTCCATATCGTTCAATAAAACTGCGTTTTCTTGTTATTGTTTTTTGCTAGCAGATTGGTTTTGCCCTTCCACGTTGAAATCTACCATTTGTTTTCCCATATATTTCGACCGGAGTTTGTGAAGTATAATTCAAATTACACAAGGGCCTCTTGGGCCTGTTAGTGTAATTATGATTATACGAGCAAACGAAGGGAGAAATATATGGGCCCATCCCGTACCGTCTAGCGGTATCCCATCCCTTATATTTCTCCCTTTTTTTCAGACGTGTTAAAAATAGCCGATGAGGCGCCGGGGGGGCACGTACTTATAGGCCGAGTCATGTGACCCGGGCTTGTTTTCTTTTTCTTTTCTCTTCATTTCCGGTTCCGGAAACGTTGAAATGTGAGTTAGAGCACGGTAAGACAAGCTTTACCATTTGTTTTCCCATATATTTCTCCCTTCGTTTGCTCGTATAATCATAATTACACTAACAGGCCCAAGAGGCCCTTGTGTAATTTGAATTAATCTTGTTTTCTTAAATTGAAGATGGATTATTTTTATGAATTGATTGTGGATTATTTTGAATTTAATTGTTGACTATTTTAAAACAAGAATCGATTTTTAAATCAAGTATTTACCATTTATGTGATTTGTTTCTTATTTTTTTTTAATAATTGATAATTATTCATTTCGAAGGGATTTTTTAGTGCTTATGGTTTGTAATAGTAATTCTATCTTTAAACGGAGACTTGAATAACAAGTTTTTTCTCTCCTCTAGGGTAAACCTTGAAAGTGTGCATTATGTGTGTGGCTCTACAACTTTTAATTTTTTTAGCACTAGAATTTTTACTATATAATAATTACTTTAAGACGTGGAATTTTTCATTTCGAAAGTGATCGTTTTCGTACATTAATAGTGATGGTATCCAGCCTTCTAATTGCATGATTGATATTATTGCATAATTTGTATTTCAAGAAACGTTATTGCACAACGTGGTAGTGTAATTTCAAAGTGACAGCTCTTTTTCCATCTGCAAACAGGACAAAATAGCCTGCTTCGGACTGAATTTTATATTTGCGACCCGTATATCGCTTTGCAATGAGCTGTGTGTTTCAAAACAGAAGAAATTGAAAGTACATACATCTAAAAAGAGAAAATGTTTAGGTAAATGTAAGACAAGCGTACCTAAGTTTGCAGCAATTCACAAGATTTAGGCCCGTTACGCTTTGTCGCGAAAAATACAATTAAAACAATAACTAATGGGATGATAACGATCAATTGCTTTCACTTATTATTTTGAATTGGTTTCTTTTATTCAGATATAATTTTTTTTAATTCAATATTTTTTGAACTATTATTGATAAGTTGATTTCCATATCGATTATTTGCATAATTATATAATTATAACGTATTGATTATTTCGAATTAATTGATTTATGGATTTTGGTAGTTATAATCATTGAATATTTCGAATTATGTGTTTTAACCTTTAAAGTTTTTTCATTAAAACTGTACTCATTATTTTCAACTGATCATTTATTTTGTACCTGCGTTATTGAATAGCATCTGCCTATGGGTCATTACTGAGATAAAAACACATCGTAAGCCATTTCTCGCGTATAAGCGACCAATTTCGCTGAAATTGACGCGATTTAAAAATAAAAACTGTTGTGTAAGTGCGTTTATTGACTTAAATCTACTCAAGAGAATGTTCTCTTTTAAATGGTTTAATTTTTATTAAAATCGGGCAAGTATTTGCACAGAAAATGCAAGTGAAAGTGAGCCAACCATTTTTAAAGGTCATCTGATCAGATGAAAAAGATAATCTTATTAGAGTGCCAACAGAGTCGCCAAGAAGATAAACTTTTCCATTCATTATATAATAAATTATGCAAAAAAATTCCACCGGCAAAGTTTTTAGCGAGATGCGTGAAATAGTTCGCCTGCTTATTCTAAATAAATTATATATATACAAACAATTCAAAAGAAGTCGCAGAGAAAAAGTGCCCGCGGAATCAGGCCTGTGAAGTTGTTGACTAGGGACGAACTGATTGCAACACAGCTGAAACTCAAATCGTCTATGTTATCATGCCAACCCCTCCCTCTACATGCACCGGGAAGATACGATGTCGCTGTAAAAAGAGTCTTGTATTGACTGGATTTCCACTTGCAGAGAAATGTTCGCTAGCGAAATATTTGCACATTCTTTTAAAATGAGAACAGTCAAGCTGAACTAATGTGTCTTCAAAAGAATATAATTATGCAAGTATATTTTCGCTTCAAATGGAAATCCTCCTTTACGACTTTAAGTAATGATAGCTACTATTTTTATTTTGCATAATTTTTACATCATATTTTACATCATATTTCACATCATATAAGCACATTATTTAAGTTTCACTAGAGTTGCACGAAAGAAAAACAATTATTTAAGTCAATGTAGCATGTTTATGTAACATATCGCATGGTAGAGCTTCATTTACATACGTAGAGTGAAATTCCGCGATTCGTCTTTCCGTATTTTCTTGCATCTTCCTGAGCAACATGTCAAGTCCAAGGTGACTCTGCCTTTATTTATGCGCTTACAGAAAGTGCCTTTTCTGGCATTGCACTGCAAAAGAACAACGATGTAGGATAAAATTTATAGAAGACCAGTTTCTCGAGATTCAACATGCAGTGTCACACCAAGTTTATGGGGTCTGTACGTACCTATATGAACAAGCTTTGCTATTGGTTGATGATAACAATAAAACACAATGAACCATAGAAATTGATGAACCGAGAGAACGAATCATCAACACTGTTCACTATTGTTACAAAAGCCAATCACAAAACTCGTTCATATTAGGTAGATATACTTACTGATACTTACTGTAGAGAGAAGAAATTTTAATTAGTATAAGTTAAGAACGAGTATATAACTTCTTTGGAAGTGGCTAAATAACATATTCTTCCTTTAATCTGCAAATTGTTTAAATTAATTGGAGATTGGCATACATACGAGACCTGCTTAATCGCAACTGGTATATATATTCTGCACCGGACAATGGACGAATAGCGCTTTCGACTAATTTTTGATCGAAGTAACAAGAAGAAAATAAATCACCACAGTAAGAAAGATCTTACTTAAATTAGTGCAAATGCTAAGTTTTGTAAAATACGGAAAATATAGCCAGTTGAAGTTGAATTTGGCATTCTTTTGTATTACGTGTGGAAATGTGTAACTAAATTAGTTACACACTTCCGGCTGTAATACAGAAGTATACAAAATTCGTAACCTTTGCACGGCTATATTTTCCGAAATTTACAACAATTCGCAGCTAAACTTGTAAGTTTTACTAATTTTAGTAAGCTCTTTCAGAAAATATCGCCGGGGAAGAAATTAGTCTAAAGCGCAATCGTCCATTGTTGTTGTTATTATTGCGATATACTTATGTCTAATAGGTTTTCAGAAACAAACCCCCACACCGTTAGTCAATTTTATGTCTTAATTAAATTCAATTAAATTCGGAATTGTGATTGCATATATTTTGTACGTATGCGGAAGCAAAACTCTCTGCCTACCTTTTTCTTCTATTTCGGCGATTCCCGCTATTATGTGCCCAGCCAGACATCACTGTTGACGTGGTTACCAAGATCAACAAGAGAATGATGACAAGACGTGACATGTTTGTCATGTTTCCTTTTATTCCTGTGTCAAAGAAGTGCTTAGCAATTCAAAATCTCTCTGCCTATAGACCCGTAGGTTTAGTCTTTCCAGACCCTTTTATGCATGGGGAGCCTCGTTGGAAAAGGGCTTGTACTATCATAAATAACTTATCAGCCATTAAAATCCCTAGAATCTTATAATCTACAGTATTTTTCACCATTTTCGGTAAGAATGTGTCAACTTGAGAACCCAACAAAGTCATTGTCTAACAACAATGTATCAAAGTCAGTTACGGCATTAAAACATAACGGCCAGTTTTCGGAAATATTTGAAAAAGTTCGATGAGTCAGGCTATTTAAAGGGAGGCTTCTGACCCAGGGAGCGCACATTCACTGAAAAAAGGATTTGATCAGTTATCATGCATATAAGAGTGCTTTCCATTAAGCGGCCAAAATGGCCAAACCCGTCATATTTTAAATTGAAATAGAGTATTTCGTTAAGAATATAGCGGTGAAACTTTATTTCCCGTGCTAGGCAGATGTAAATAACGATATATTGAAACACTAAAATACCAGTAATATGTCTGTACCGAAATACAACAGGACCGGTCTAGCCGCTTTTTCCATATAAAGGAAAGCGCCCTAGTCCTTTCTTAATCTAAGCCTTTAGTTAACTTAAAAATTTTATAATCTACTGTATCTTCATGATTTTCTGTGGAAATGTGAGTATTAACATCGAACAAATCCTCTTGCATAAAACAACATAATTATCACTGTCGGGCTGCGTCATTTTAAAGATAACAGCCAGTTTTGAAGTATTCGAAAAATTCAACAGTTCTAGAGTTGCACTTTGCTAAAACATAAGAATTTATGTCGTCTTAACTGATGCAACAACCGTGTTTTTTACTATATATGGGGCATTGGTGTAGTAATTATTAGTAATAATTATTCGTAATAAAAATCGTCAACAAATCTTTCGAACAACAGTCTACTTGCATGTCATTTATATATTGTATCAAATCTGATCTCAAGGAGTTATTGAGAATGGTTTTGCTCTCGAAAACGTTTGTGAAGATATTGACAAGACAGCCCTGAGTATACAATATATATTTTGTATTCTTTTTGCAGGCCTGTACGATACGATGAATCCAATCGACAAAGAGTTTCCTGCATAAATTGCCAAGGTAACCATGTATGCTTAATCCCATCCAAACGTTTTATCGAATAGTTGAAATTCTATCGAATAATTTTGAAACGGAAAGGCAAGATGCAACTCGTAATCCTGTCTTACAAAGAACAACGCTATAAAATAAATTAGTCCTGCCTCTTCCAATTAATGTTTTTATTTGACGCGGTCATTAAATATTCGGAACTCAATCACCAAGTATGATATAGATTTACTGTTCTATAACTTGTATTATTGCTACAAATTGAATCCAGTACAAAGGCCTGTTCGAGGAACTTTTTAACCATAAACTTATCCTGCTAAAAATACATTATCTTCGCTTTTTCAGCTCAATCAAATGCTTATTTCCCACGCAAATGCATTGCATACGCAACGCTTGCATATAGTATATATTATATGTAATGCTAACAACTATTCTTTCGACCACGTCCACTAAACCCTGTCCAAACAGAACGAGTTATGTTTCCCGTAACCCCTATAAATCTTATACGTTAGATTATAAGAGTTCGAACGGTTAGATCGGCAAGACACACAAGACAATTATCGTTTTCCCTATGAAAATAGTAAAGTTGTTTCATTCACTGTCGATTCCCATGCAACAAGTTATCTTTAAGGAATTAGTTTCACACATTACCTTGTTCCTTACAAGCAATTTTTTGTCGAACTTAGCTATCTCTTTATTTGCCTTTATTTCGAACTTATTGAGTCTTGAGTCTTTCGCAGAATGACCATTACCGCAGCGGCATCAAATCCACAGGTTTTAAATCGCCGGAAATTTGCAATAACTGTTGCCAAATGTAAAATTTAAAAATATACTTTGATTGTAAATTAATTTAGAGCGGCTGGGTAAACATTCAAAAGTTTTAATTTTTATTAATTTTTTAATAAGATACATAATAACACAATTTCCTCGACTGAGTAAGGGGTCGATATAAGATTTCAATAGATGAAAATCTAAAGTAATGAGATATAGAAATCGCAATCCCTTTGCTTCGTCGCTACTAATAGAATACCAGAGATACTTTGTCTTTGTGATTAGTCATCAACAATCTGATTAGTCATGTTATACGATAACCGACTCACATCATCACAACAGTTCGACTTCTTAACTGAGCTTAGAATTAAAAGCATCATAATAGCATAGAGTTGGACAAAATGCACCCGAAGGAAAGGGGAAGGTCGAGATGAATGCGAGGTTTTTAAACTCCCCACGATACCAATCCGCTATCGTGTGACTATACAAACCGTGTAATTTATACAAGGTCAGAGAGCAAATCAAATATAGTGGGTGTCAAAATAGGAACGGATAACCGCCTTTCTTAGCCTGCATGACAACACAAAAAGGGTAAAGTGTTGGAAACGCTGCAGATATGTACATAATGATATGAAAATGCAGATATATATACATGCATGATGATATTTGGTCTTTGAATACTTGACGTGTTTAATTTTTACTGAAACATAATAGTTTATGAAATCAAATTTTTCTGAAGCCTATTTAGGTTTATCTATCCATTCAAGATTACAATAAATCCAATTGATCAGTAATTGCTATATATTCCCTGTTTCCATACAATATAATAATGTTTGCCACATGCCTTACGTCATATAATTACTCTCAGGAAATGCATGATGTTCTCCTTGGAACAAATTAAATGTTCAGGTCGCTTTTATTACCCTTGTAAATACTGTCCTTTCTACTTTCACGCCAATGGCCCCTATGTCTCTTCTATTCGCATGGTGTATGATGGATCGTTATGAAAAAGGAAATTCAATGTAAATATTGATATCTTCGGGTAAGACGGATTGTCCGGAAAAATAATTTTCCTTTTCACTCGTAGATTTCTAAAGTAAATACTCATAATTCATGTCGTGCAAAATTCAAATATATAGTTATTAAAAGGCAAGCGGTTTAACAAAAGGAATCGTGCATCAGCACATGCTCTAGACAAACTTCACTTTAGCAATGTCAGTTTATTTATTAAGTACATGTTCTTAGTCTCATATCAAGCTAATCTTCGACGTCAAAAGGCTTCAACGAGATGAAAATCATGAAATCCACGAGTTTTTCATGGCATTAGGCTCACCTGTGACATTTTCAGTTTTGTTTGTGATGTTTAATGAAATAAGGCTGAATATCATCGATCGTGTCATTATTGATTGAGGTAGAAACATGTTTGGTCGATTTTCGTAATTGATTTTAATTCGGCGTGATGCAATTACAGTCCTAAAGTGGTCGGATGTTGCCGCGAGGTCTTTAAGCGATTCTTTCAAGTACCAAATCATTTATTTTTGCATGTTAGTGCGCAAAACGCGCGAGCTGCATGGCATTATTCTGGTATGCTATGAACTGTACGCGAGATAATAACCAGTTAATCGAAGACTGATTAAAGCTTGTAATTCCAAGTTTAGAATCCAGGAATATAATTTCACATTTAATCCTAAACTTGACCCTATAATCCTAACCAAACTACTCGGAAACACTAGAGGCATAAGTGGGGTACTTGTGTATTCATATAAAATTTCAAATGTAAAAACAATATAATCGCTACTGGGTTGCCAAATTTGTAACTTTTGGAGGCCAAACTCTATCACAATGGCCCTTTCTATGGCATATTTTGTTACTTTTGTCACGACATATTTACATACATGCATTATCTTCAAAGGAACATGTGCTTTACAACAGCGTCTGCGCAACGGTTTTTCATGCTTGAAAACATTGTTTGCATGGTTAGACTACTGCATGTTTTTCTGAACAAGAAATATACCTCGATATTTATTTAGAAATATACCGAACCAAATTATGTTCTTATAAATAATATAGCAATCTCACCATATATATTTTATATAAAATATAGCAGCAATCTCACCTTGAATCTCACCTTTAGTAACCTTTACCAAAATTTCTTATAGAAGTGGGAAACTATAGCAACTTAAATTGTTTTATGAGAAACTTAATTCTATCAGTTTCATCGATTTGGCTAGGGAAAGGCTAAGTAATTCCAGGTTTCATAGCGACGATCAATATTGAATATTAATATAGACAAATATAATATATATCCTATTGGATTTAGGGTTTGTTTACATGCTTTTACTTGATTGAAAATATTAAAATACACGAACATAACAATTATTCCGGCCTACAATAGCGTGTGCCTATTTGGTTTTACATGGACATATTTTGTATTCTCAATGTTTAACATTCGACACTAGTGCCCGCGCGCGACTGTGCATCCATATAATTATTATGAACACACAAGGCCAAATCTGTCATATTCAAAATGGCTGTCTCTGTTATAGTTCATTGTTTACCGGATGAAAAATACTTTACAGGTCAGAGTTTTTTGTTGAATATTATCGCTGTATATATAAGGTAATATTTAACAATTCACCTCCGAAGAAAGAAGTTAGAAGTAAATAAAAGGTAACTATCACCGCTTATACATACAGCTCAATTATAATTCTGTTCGATCGAGCGGTAATCTCTGGTTTAACAAGGCTGAGTTCACAAGGGTAGTAAACTTATTCATTCAGAAGAACTGTTTCCAATATATTTTTAATACTTGATTTATAGACGGCATGTTTATCATTCTTTTATAGTGATTTACAGACACACAAATAATGCAACACACAATAATCTCGGTAAATTTCTTGACAAAGCAATAGTTCATTTGTACTATGTTTTGCACTTATAAAACTGGTGTCCCCCGACCGATTGAAAACTAAACGCACATGATCTTCCACTGCAGCATTTTCTTTCATTTGTTGTTTTTCCATTCGGATCCGTTCTTTTGCAATACGTGCCGGGGGGGCGACACTAAATAACAAAAAATGGGAAGAAAAAAGCTTACCTTACTTAATGTTTGCAAGTCGTAAAAATCCATTGTGTTTTTTTTTCAAGTATATTTTAGGACAGTATGCGAAAGCCGTTTATAATTTCTTTTAAACAAACTTTCCTTTTTCAAAAAGTAAATTCAAAAACTTCATTTTTCGATTGCGGTTAACAGGCAACCATGAAAAATATTGAAACATACCTAAGTTTAGTGTGCAGTGATAACCAATTTGTTCAGTGATAAAAGAAGAATGTGCAGTAATAATTGATAAAATGAGAAATTGCAGTGATAAATGGTATTTTCTCAACAGACCTCATTCTGCTGAGATGGATTCATCAGTAATTGTCCCCAAAAATGCTGGAAATTAGGTCATAGGGACTGAAAAATACCGAAAAATTTCTACAGAAACCCTACAATTGGCCCATCTTTGAATTTCCAATTTCCAGTTCGGGCCATTTTTATCATGCTCCCCTCTCCTTGTGATGGATGATACGTGCAGTGATAAAAATTCTTGAAATTAGCTATGTATTGAAATCACACTTTTTTGACGTGGAAATTAGCTAAGTCAGTTTTGCGCATCAGTTCTGCTCATAACAATGCGAGGTTGTCTACATTTAAAATTGCCTGAATCTCGTTTATTTCGAATTTTTCTGCACATAAACAATACTTTATACTTATTTAGTAGCGTAACAAACTAGTTTTGGTAGAAGTTATTCAGGCAGCACATCCCATTTTCAAAAGTGTACAAGTTCAAATATAAACTCAAACCGTTTGTTAAAATACGGACTTGACTTTCACTTTAAAGTTTGAAGATACTTTTAGCAGATTGCATTAGACTATTTTACGGTAATTGATGTATTTTGACCAACTGAATGAAAGGGCTGTGAAATAGCAATCAGCAATCTACAGACCACAATACAGTGTTTAATTGAACAGTTAATGAAAACACAACACAATACATAGCAGCAGGTGAGAAAAATACAACAAGTCGTAAGGGAAATTGTTTGTCTGCCAAAAATCTATAAACAGTTTATTATAATAAAGAAGTGATATTTTTCTGTAACATTTGTATAATATAATATAATATAATATAATATAATTAATATAATAATTAATATAATATAATATAATATAATTTGGATAGTATAATTGTATAACATTTGTATAATATCATGTATAGCTACTAAAATTTTCAGCATAAAAACGTTTTTCAAAAGTCGATGAAATCTTCTTTTAACAAGAAGCTATAAAATATACTGTATATACATTTTTACGACGTTATAACTTCTGAATAATAAAATGCAAGTATACTCACGCGATTTTTGGTCCTACTCGAGCGATAATGGCCTCCAGACCAGGAGGCCATTCCTGTGGACGCGATTAACAACACCAACGTTAAAATTACGACAATTCTTGCCATATCTCTCAATTCTCTGTGTGAAGTGATAATATATAGAGTTGTGTTAGATATATGTATATGTAGATTAGAGATGTGATTTACTACAACTGCCTCAAAACTTATATACACACATTTCTGATTTCTTTTTTTGTACAATGGGAGTCTCGTCTTCTTAGTCAGCTTAGGAATTTTTTCTAGACTTTTGTTTATATTGAACACGATTAGGATTCTTACTTGGGCTCTTAACTTACTTCCCATAGATAGAAAAACACACGCGCTATCCTAAATATCAGCCAGTCATAATATTTCACTGTTTATGTAATAGAATATATGGCTTGCATTATGAGTAATATCAACCTCCTCAGCTTTGAAAACTCCGCATTGGTTCTTTCAGAATGGACTCTTAACTTGAGTATCGTCACTCTATATGCTCGCGTAATGTTTAAGTAAAAAAGGTCTTTAAAACACTAAATGACCGTTTAAGTATATACGTGTGTCAGACGATATTTGATATCAATCCTAATATGCCTGCTATAGTGCTTTATTATCCTAACGAATTATGACGCGAATTTATTATGACGCGAATTTATTATGACGCGAAATGCAAACCGCGATTCGACGTTCTGGCGCCGGTTGTATGAAAGCCGGATAGTGCTATCCACCGGATAGTTGTTTTTATATCGCTTTAAAATCGCACGTTGTTGGGAATAACTTTGATGAAATCTTAGTATTCCTAAGGGCTGCTTTCCAGTTACGCGTTTTTATACGCACGTACACGCACGGAAAATTTTGAAATGTTTCTACATCTTTATTATTTAAATCCAGGTCTAAAAGTGCATACTAAAATATACGGGAAACGAAGGGCGCTTTCCATTAAGCGGCCAAAATGGTCAGACCGCGGTCATATTTTAAATTGAAATAGAGTATTTCGTTAAGAATATGGCGATAAAACTTTATTTCCCACGCTAGGCAGATGTAAATAACGATATACTTGAATGCAAAGTTCTTAAAACACTCTAAAATCACTATCCCGTGGACAGCGCTGTCCTGCTTTCATACAGCCGGCCGGCCCTGGTTTTGAAACCGTTAGACGTTTGCTTTTGACGGTTTCAACAGCTGGAAGTGTCTGCATGCATGCATGTGCCAATTTTCCAGCCTGTTTTCAAATCCATAGATGTTCTTCGAGAAAGCGACTACAACAATTCAATACGTTTGGCGGTTATGGCGGTTTATCTTGACATACTTGTGTGTGAACAACATTCAAGTACAAAATACCAACAGTATTAAAAGTGCAACTCCATATATTGTTATTGTGTCCTCAAATTTTGTCATTGCCATCACATTTGGAAGATGGCTTACTACGGATTTTTCATCATTTCCGCTGTTTTACCTGTAGCTTATTTGTTGAATTTAATTGATATAATGTCGCGAACGTGGGCGTAGGGCGTGGGGCATGAAAGCAATGACGTAATCGCACATGAAGAATATCACGCAATCAACGGTTGCCAGATGACTGTCTTAGAACACTTTTTACCTAAGATAGTCATGCATTCATGTTCCGGTTTCGCATTTTTCATACCGGCTTGGTGTGTGCTTTAACTCAATCCTAAACGTAAGAGTTTCGTACCGTTTTCCGCTTTTTTACGCCCAGAAAAACTTAACATTTTAGGGCTGTCTTCCACTGTCGCGTTTTTCATAAGCACGTAACTACACGTCCGTACACGCCCGTACACGTCCGTACACGCCCGTAAAAGTCTAAATCCTTCTATATGTCATATTTGAAATTTTCTATATGTCATATTTGAAATAGATTTTCCAAAGTTTTTCATTTTTCAAAAGCAAATAAATTTTGAACTATCATTGTATTCTTGTAGATTACTTAACGATGATACATTTTGACTTCTCTGGCGTCCATAGATTCCAATTTTTGCTTCCAGACATTAATTTATGTGCTCCTAAAAACTGAAAATTTGCGTCGCGTTGCCGCACCGCGTCCGCGGTCTGTGTGGGCCTTTAGGCGAATAAAGTGAAAAGGGAAATAAATCTTTCCGCATATTTTATAGTACTCATTTGTGGGCCCATGTGTTAAATGATAAAAAAGAATGGATTTTTTTTAACATTTTCGCGTGTAAAAAAACGCGTAAGTGGAGAGCAGCCGTTCTAGGAATTATTCTCCTATTTTTTTAGATATGACATATATTAAGGATTTAAACTTTAATGTACGTGTAGCTACTACGTGCGTATGAAAAACGCGGAAGGTGAAAAGCATCCCTTATACACTTATAATATAAATAAATAAACTGTGAATAAATCAAGGAACTTAGTTTTCCGCATTGTTGTTGACCTTATGATGTTAAATGATAAAAGATGCATCCACCCTTTTCTGAGCATAAATATTTAGAATTTTTAATATCCTTTTCCTCATAAACATCTTTTTTTGACAGAAATAAACCGGTTAGCTAAAATTATCACAAAGCGGCGTGAAATTTAATGTGTCATTATTGATGCTCAAAAACTGAGCTGCGGAAGGGGTGTGCAAAATTCATTGCTGGTAATATATCTATGCATGCGTAAATAAATCACATTACATAAAATGCGCTTAACGGGAAAGCGGCCCTTTAGGTGGTTTACAGTCTGTGTTGTGTCTAGAGTCTATCTAGTTTCTTTTCATATTGAAGTACTGTAGACCTATTTCTAAGAATTTTATGTTCTGCCGAAATGTTAAACATGCTTTTAGGGCCTGTTTTATACATGGAGCGAGTTATCCCGACTAGGCGAGGTAAAAAGCGCATCACATCAAAGGCTTAACCTGATTAGTCTTTCATCATATGCAGTTTGCCTATAGCCGGGATAACTCGCTCCTTGTAAACAGGCCTTTAGTTCACTATAATGAATAATTAAGGGTAAGGTTTGGCTAATTCTAAATTATGCATGCATGTAGTCCCTAATGTTATGAGCAGAAATAATTGATACACAGAAGCCGCTTGCCTGTAATCCTCAGTTTAATTCTTGTATATTTGGATAAAAATTTGTTAAAATCGCCAACTTAAACTAATTAAAGAGTAGGAAAATAGGAGGTTCTTATATACATGCTTTATTTCTCACGTAAATAATTAAATTCGAAATTGAAATTAGCATCTCCGGCACTGTTTGCAGTGCGGTTAAGCGCATGAGAATTTATTACAAGATATGGAGATTTGAAACTGAGTATCTAAGGTTTACACATTATTATATTTCGCAACCCAGCTTTCCAAATTTTGCTAGGTTTCTCCTTCATATGTGGCGATGAGTATTTCTAGCTTCAAATATAACTTATAATAGGGGAATAATCCATTCATCAACTCTATATCGTTAGCGAAGCTGCCTGTTTAAGTGTGACAAAGCTATATTTTTAATCTGCGGTGGCCGAATTGGTGAATTTGACTTTGTAAAGTATATGACAACATGTGAAATTTAACAAAAGTCTTGTCACCATAATACTGAACAATTTTCAAATTTAGTTTTCGCGTGATATTAAGAATTATCAGAGCCGAGTTTTGTGTCATCAGCATGCAGAAACCGTAGACTGAGTCAGATAACGCTAACCTATATCAACACCGCGGAAAAATGTCTGCGCACGCGCCGGAATATCAAAATATAATGGTAAATCTAAATATCAACTTTTGGAACAAAACATGCCCATTTTTTTGATAAAATATAAGTTAAGAAAAGGCAAAAATATACAAGACGGCCAGACAGAACATAAATTAAAAGCCTTCTAGCATTTTGAGTATCGAACGAACTGGAATTCACGGTAAATTTTCCTTTTTTTACAGGGTGGCTTTAGAATATTTTTCGAAAACAAAAGTTTAAACCTAAAAGTTAAGAAAACCCGCGGAAAGTTAAGCTTTCTAATCTATTTAAATTGTAAAATACATCTTAATTTTCAATCATTGAGAACACGCAAACGTCTCGTATCTGGCGACATGTTTTTTTTTAATAAAACGTGTCTCAATTAAAAGTTCGGAAACTGTCGTTGCTTATTTTATAAACAAAATGTTTGAGACGAAAAATTTGTTAACAGTCACCTTTTGCAGGTGTTTTTGTAGGATGCCACTTCTAGGACTCTCTGGGCGTTTTTTCTCTTAGTTTCTATCATGCAATGTTTATTTATGCCCTCGAAATATGGATTTGAAGACACGAATGAAATGACTCCTTTTTGCCGCCATTTTTAGCCTTCGGAAACGTTCGGTACCGCTTTTTAATTATTTTTAATCTCACTTACAGGCAGAATTGACGCGTGCGCAGACGTTTTTCTGCGGTGTTGCTATTAGCTATTCTGTAATCTGATCAGTCGAGATGCCCACCGTCTATCAGCAAATTTGTTTTCTCTGCTGTGAATAGCAAAAACCTAAATACATAGCCGATATAGCTCAGAAGTGATGGAGAAGAAATTAAAACACTTTTTAAAAGTGCTGTTCCCAGAGACACGCTCGCGTAGCTAATATATAATATTGTTATACATCACACCGAAACCTCATCCATTATTTATTCCTTATTTACCCCGAACTTCTATGTAAAATGATTTCTGCCCTATCTATGTATGGTATTGAGCACTCTCTAGTATTTCGTAAACACAACGACATCAGATATGGCTTAATTACTCCGGCGCCAGCGAAAATTCGCCTAGATCTTGTTTTGGTTTTGGTTTTGGTTTTGTTTTGGGGTTTTTTTATTATTTTTATGTGAAAGTGTTAAAAGTGGGAGATATAATAGTATTTGAAAAGTGTATGTGACCGTATTAATCTACGTCACAGTTTTGTCTCCCAAGAGTTGTGGTGCACGTACAGCTCGAAATCTTTGGCTAATTTTCCGACGCACTATTTGATTTCGCTCGCATGATACGACAATTCCTGCAAGAGGAATAAATAAACCGTTCAGTTTGATGCTGTTCGATTAAGTTTAGATTTAATTGGGTTGATAATATATTTAATACATGTATATTTTGGTCCTATTTTAATAATATATATTCGCTGCTATTTCGCCGTTCAACAAGATGTGGTCGTGTATGGGCGCGTTGACACGTCGCAGTTTCCACAGGATTGAAGATTGATTATAAGCGCGAATTCCAAAGTGTAAGACAAAGTGAACGTATCGTGTGGTTTATTTACATTTTTGAACAATTGAACTTCTATACTTTTTAAATACGATGTTCTTCTGAGTGTCGCGATTGAATAACATTTAGGTTCTCAAGGCATCTATAGATTTATAAATGAGTATGAAATGTATTGTTACTCCGCCTGCGTATGCGCAGTGGAGTCTTAAAATGCCATGGTCTTTTTTCCTTTTCGTCGTTTTGGGCGACAGAAGTTGGCATTTCTACAGGTAACCCAAAACATTTTGACCGAGAAGCCCTGGGTTACATGGTCCACGGATGAATTAGGTACATCAGTTGGCATGCAGGCGGAGTGAACGCCTTGAGCAGGCGTCTTGTTTATCTTCAGAAGCTTTATATTGAAGACTGCATGGCACGTGCGTGGCACGCCTGAGTTAACACCAGAACAGGCGTTTTGTTACCATTTTAATTGCGCAAGCCATTTTTTAATTAACTGCTAATATTAAGATCTTACTGCTATGCACCTTTTTTGATATCTCAGTGAACCTATTAACCGTAGTGGATAGCAAAATTGCTAGCCTTAATGCTATTAATCGTTGCGGTATATATACACCAAATAATTACTCATTACTGTAAATTTCATTAGATTTTTCTGGACATATGAAAATTTAAGTGAAAATTATGAAAATTGCATGACTGCTAAAAACTGGCTGCTAAATTTCAAACACTCAGCTATATTAAATCTTATACATATACATACTTCATCAGTGGTAAAGCAAGTTTTCATTACGTTTTCACTGAGACATATGAAAATTTATGTGCGCAAACCGTTTCTTAATTGACGGTAAAAACTATAATAACAGCTATATCACCTTTGTTGAACCTATTCACGGCAGTGGGAAAGGCAAAATGTCTAGGCTTGATAAGTTTTAAACGTTAGGATGTGCACCTTATATGAATTATAATGTCTTCATTATCGCATACAAATGTATTCTATCCTATTCTATATTAATGATCATATTCCTAGACATATGAAAATTTAAATACACATGCATGTAAGCCGTTCTCTAAAGGCGGCTTGATAAAAACTAACGTTTCAGGTATAATAAATCTTATTAAGACTTCAAAAGCGTAAGTTTCATTAATTTTTTCCAGACATATGAAAATAAGCAAGCTGCAAGCTGTATTTAAACTCAACGCTAAAACACATTGGAATATTTAAATAGCGCATGCATGGCAAAATCCTATAGGCTTGATAAATTTTAAACCATCGGGTATAGAATTTATATGACATATTCAGTATCGTAAATTTCATAATTTTCTTTAGACATATAGAAAAGTCATTTAACTACTTTCAATGTAAATTATTGCAAACTTCGAACATTCATTACAATCTGATAGAGCTTCTTCAGCGTAATACGATGTTCAACGTAGAAAAGCGTAATTTTTTTTTATAATGTTTATTAGGAGTTTAATTTATTGCAAAATTGATCGCTGTCGGAAAACGCTGGAAAGTAAGATACGATGCAAAAAACATATGCGTTTGCATTATGTGATTATGCGTTCTTTATAATTTTGGAATGACACCTAACGCACTAAATCGGGTTACTTACATAATATGCTGTTGTTTTTTCCAGGTATTACTACTGACTTATCTTTTAAATTTGTTATTTCTTACGGAATTTAGCACGAATTTGACGTTAAGTTTACCCTCTAATTTTTTTTTGCTTGGAAATAACGTCTCTCTCTCTTGCGTTCCGTTTTGCCTCATTCGAGTGTATATTAATATTCATATAACTGCTGAGCATGTTGTAGCTAGCTAAATAAGTTATATTCGCCTTTAGTACAAATATGAGACCGCGCCGGCTGGCAACCGTAACTGCCTCTCTATATACAAACTAGAAAACATTGTTGCGATTTGCTTTTATATGTCCTGCTGGACTAAGACGTCAGGAAACATGTTAGAAAACTTACACTCGGTGTTTCCCTTTTCAATTTTTCATAACTACAATTTTACAATCATATTCGCAAGCATGTTTTTAGGCTTATCTAAGCTTTTTCTACAATATGATCGATGATACTTTCTTCAACAAGACAATTTATATATACGCCTAATTCAATGTATATATATAATTCAAATCTTTATTAAAATTAAGTAAGATATTACCGTACCTTCTTCGCCTTTCGCAAAATATTTTCTCGAACTTTCTACATATACTTCCTCGCTCGTTGCGAATACTGCAGCGTTGCGTTAGGAAATTCTTGTTTATATAAACCCAAAGCTCGGAAATGATGATTGATTATGAACGCAAGCAAACACATCTGCCTGCATGCGTGGTTGGTCGCTAAAATATTAAACACTATTTTTCAATTATCTGCCTGCATATGTGTCTCGCGTTTAAACATGCATGCAATATTTAATTTGCGACTGATTTATCCTCAGTGTTTCCACAAACTATACAAATATAGGGAAGCTTCGTGCCCAGAGGGATGGGTCGGTAGAAAATGTTAGCGAAATGAGAAAAACTAAGGAATTTCGAATAGGATAAAGACAATAAAAGTATTATATATGTACTTATGATGAACATAGTGCTGACCACGCTATGCGGAATTGTACGTGTATAAGGAACTATTTAAATTGTTAAAGGTCTGCGTATTTGAATTTGTCATGCATGCATCATATATAATTCACATTAACAGGCACGTATGTATCCAATGCATAGGAGTATAACTACCAACATGAAGGAGGAACTAGCTGCGTATCTCTTACATTATTAAGAAGCGCTTGCCAAATATAATATACTTATATTGACCAGTTTTAATTAACACAACAAAGCTATATATACACACCTTTTTTTATTTAACGGGTATATTCAATTTTAAACAAAATTTCCAATAAACTTCGTAAAAAATTAAGGACTTCTTATAGTTAAGTCAACTCGATTCAATATGGATGCTCACGAATGATTTCATGCATAAGTAAGATTTTTCAAAGATCATTTATGTGTAGCTATTCATTTATTTTGAATTTAGCTTCGGATTCATTTGCCTCTCGTGCATCCACGCAAAAATTCCGCCACCCAAAACTGGCCACAAACCTTTCCTGACGAATTTATTAATCTACGCACTCCTAAACAGAATCTGAACGCAAGGCCTGTTTCAGACGTCGAACTTTTCATGCTCCGAAACTAATGTTAACAAGACGCCTGTTCTGGCGTTAACTCCGGCGCACGTGCCAGTTTTCAATATAGAGCTTCTGAACATAAACAATACAGTTCATATTCGCATTTAGATGCCTTGCGAACCTAAATGTTCGATCGCGAAATTCAGAAGCACATCGTACTTTAAAAAGTATAAAAGTTAAATCGTTCAAGAATGTAAATAAATGGTATAATACATTCGCTTTGTCTTACACTTTGCCTTTGGAATTCGCGCTTATATAGTTATATTAAATCTTCAATCCTGTGCAAACTACGACGAGTCAAAGCGCCCATACACGACCACATCATCTTGTTAAACGGCGAAATAGCAGCGATATTACTAAAATAGGACCAGAATCTACACGTATTAAATATATTCTTACCCCAATTCAGTCTAAACTTAATCGAAAAGCATGAAAAGAACGGTTTATTTGTTCCTCTTGGAGGAATTGCCGTATCATGCGAGCGAAATCGAATCGCGCATCGGAAAATTAGCCAAAGCTGTACACCACAACTCTTGGGAGATAAGACTGGGACATAGATAAATCCAATCACATACACATTTAAATACTAGAATGTTTCGCGCCATTACACACTTGCGACGACGAAAAATAATAAAAAAAAAAATAAAAAAAAAAAAAACAAAAACAAAACAAAACCGAGGCGAATTTTCAACTCCGTCGCTGACGCCGGAGTAATGAGCTAAAGTCTTTGTTTAACTTCATTTACATTCGATTATAGGCACATGAAAAGTTCGACGTCTGAAACGGGCCTTAGTTTCATGATATGATGATGTGTAATTTTATTTACTGCGAAGTTTTTTAAGCTTCGAGAATTAGAATTTTATACTGAATACCGAAGAATCAAACAATTTTCTACACCTACATCAACGGCGTCCTTGAATGCCATTTGAATTAAGGCCTTGGGGATTTATGTTTTTTAAAATTACAGCAACACACAATAAAGGAAGTCGATCTTCTATTAATTAATTTGCTTTCGAAAACACACAAGACAAATTAACGTGTGACAAAGCCTTATGCAAGCAAGACGTGGTTAACTTGCTTTCATTTGCTTTGTAATTAATCTAACAGGTAAAATGTGTATGTTTGCATCGACTGTCCTCAAACATGCACCTCAGTCCACTGTCGATGTGTAAATTTGCTTAAAATTATACCACGCGCGAGGAGTGTTTGAATTATTCCTCAATTTGATATATTTGCTGTGATTAATTAGTAAGCGCGGCATTATGACATATTTTTATGAGCAAACATATATTATTGTATAGAGAGTTGTATTATATGAAACTTGCAAATAAAGCGGGATGAAGAATCAAATAGAAAGACCTTTTTTCTGTCGCTTACATGTAGACGCACTTTCTACGTGCATTTGGGGTATTTCATTGAATAAGAAGGCTCAATGTAACGGGTATACTACTTTCGCCATAAACTAAATTAACAGTAATGTCACTATAGCGCGACGGTAGTAATTTTCGTATACGTTAGAAGTCGGTATGCTTCAGAAGACCGTATAGTTCAGAAGACCGTATGCGTGCGACAAATCGCAAAGTTTAACGTACTTTTTCTTTCGCATTCGAACTTCTTGCAGACGCGATCGGGAAAATTTTAAACGGAAACTGTTTTGAACCGGCTGTGGTTCTATACGTTATTTCGACATTTGTAGAAATGTCCAAATGGAGAAAATTGTAGTCCTTAAGGCGGATTTCCATTCAGAAAATGTAAATTACATGGCTTTTAATCTTGCACATTGTCCTAGTTGCTGAAACGGGATCGTGATTTTCACCAATTTGAGGCTGAGCTATAACTGCCTCGCGAGGTCGTTTGCTCAGCTGATAGCTCTCGTTCGGCGGGCTTTAAGTTGGCTGGTTGAAGTCCCCGGGTACATAATTGTTCCAAAAAAATTTTTCTCATACAAAAATCTTATGAAACCTAACATTGTTTATAGCAATTACATGTATATGTTGGTGTTCAAGCAATTATGACTTCCCTTTTACTTCCCTTTGATTGAAATAAGATGCCAGATATTAGAACGCCACGCCATCCGTTTGTAAAATTATATTTATATTGCATGCAATTCATATTTGTCGTTCTGACTGCGAGCGTGCCCGCTGAGTAAGCTGAACGGTTAGATATCAGATAAAGGACTCGATAATTTGCATTCTGTATAATAATAATTTAACGTTTGATATTCTACTATAATAATGGAGCATTTTCAGTCTGAAAGTCATTTATATATTATAAAGCACACTCGACATCAACAACCAGCCCTCAGAACAATTCTCAATAAACTTATCATACTAAAACAAACCCTTTTTATTTAAACCCAAAATTCGGCAGGCGGTACATTTTGAAATTTTATTAAAAATAGTTAGTGATATAATTATATGTATAAACTTTCTATCGAGACTAAAACAATTTTGCTAGATTAAAGAAATTCTTTTACGCTAGCCGGACTTAAACCAGAAATTATCAAAATGACTTTGTAAACGAAGATGCTTTTGCTTTTTGTAATTTTCCGTTTATTTTTTGCTTCTCGACTGTTTTTCAGGAATTTTTATGCCATTATTGGTTTCAAATTGGTTAAAATGTGTTTTGTTCCGTTTACAAAAACTTTTAATTAAACATATCGTATTGCGCACGGACGCCATGCAGTGCAAGATAATCTGGTAATCTTGACCGCCCATTGCAGGAATCAATCTGTTTGCCCGATAAGTCGAAGCACTAAAGCAGACGCTTCCTTTTTAAGATGATTTATAACTAAATATTCTTACGCTCATTAAGGGCTGTTTATATGAGCTCGGTTACCCGAGATTAAACAAAGCATTAGATGATTTCGAAGTATTGAAATAAGTCTTTACGCATGACACCAAACAAGCACATGCATGCAATATAGTTAGAATGACTACATGCACGACTGCCAGAATCATGTTATATACTCATTTCAATACCTCAAAGTCATCTTTCGTCGAATCTCGGCCAAGCAGGATCATCACACAGGCCTTTAAAATCACAAATAAATTTATCTGATCTGGTATCTCTTGGATCAGCGCTTCATATTCATAGTGCATGTAGCTATTTGCATGGTCTGAAAGCAATTTTCGTACTTTTTTTCTCGTATAAAATATTTAAGGCAATATTTGAGGCAGATTATGCGTGCACAGATGCACTGTTTTTTAAACATATATATATATATATATATATATATATCTATATATATATATATATATATATATATATATATATATATATATATATATATATAACCTAGTGAATACAGGTTATTATTAAAAGGAGATTTTTTATTATATCGCATATTTTGGCGGGAAAACGCTCAAAACCTAAAAACTTTTCGGCGTACCACTCAAAATCCATTTATTTTACCGTTATTCTTTAGATTATGTTGTGAACTAAGTTTTGAACTGTATTTGGTGAATGCAAAACACCAAACAAAGGAGTTATTACAAAATATAATGCGGCGGCTATCAACAATGTTATAATGTCAACGCCATTATAACTGAAATGAATACAAAAGAAGCTTCGATTCAAGTGTCATTTTCTTTTCGGCGTATCCGGAGAAATCTTTTCATTTTCACAATATTTTGAGATTATACAGTAAACATACTTTGTGGATGCTTTTCAGGTTTGCAAAACATTTTTAATGCTGAAAATTTTAGTGCTGTTGCATGAAGATATAACTGAGGTTTTGAGCATATATTACGCGACAAAGAAAAATATCTCCTCTTAATTAAATTCGTCCCCGAAGTTGACTGAACAACTTAGTTAGACGCCCCCATGCAATATCGAATCAATAAAGCTGAAATGTTTTATGCACATTCGCCGAAGGCGACAGGCGTGTATGTATAACAAAGGAGAAATATGTCACGGAAAAGTTGGCAGGGTCTTCGGCGTACGTATATATATTTATACATAAGTTAAGGTTATTTATTTGCTTTTCAAATGACATCCATGCATGTACGCGTCATTCTGTTAAAAAATGAAAAGTCGATAAAAATTACATTCTTCCGCCGATGGGAATTGGACATTTTTCTTTTGAAAATTTGTCAAACAAGGCTTTGAAATGCTAATTATCCGGCACTGAAACAGAAATGCAAATTTATCGCAAACTCCTTCTTGTGCAAAACAAGCGCCTTGTTCATTGAATTAAGTTGGCATTATCTTTTGTCTCTATGTGCATGCCACTTCGAATTCCCATAAGCAGAAAATCTTGATTTGAAGCAACCATACACACAAAAAACAGGTGTGTAGAATTACACACCAAGGTGTGTTTGACTACACACCAAGGTGTGCTCAATTGCACGCCATGGTGTGTAATTTCTGCACACCTTTCTACGCGCTTTTAGAAAGCACACCTTGGTGTGTAAGGAAACACACCTTTGTGTGTACGCAAACACACATTCGTGTGTTCGAAAACACACCTTTGTGTGTTAGCGAAAACACCTCCTTTTGCACACCTTTTCTTTTACTCATTAAGGTGTGTAAAGTAACACACCTTTTCACTGAAAACACACCTTTGTGTGTTTGACAGCACACCTTGACCCATCCAAGAAACATCTTTTGATGTGTTATAAAACACACCTTTAAATTATTAACAATATGCTTGATTGGCCTTATTTATTACCTATAGTATTTTAGTGCGTCGATAAAAGCGTCAGCCTTACGAGGAATTACACAAGTCACAGGAAATTTCACGCTGTTCCATTGCATTTAAATTTAACTTTTTGCTTTAAATTCCTGTTATCTTTGGCCTGCGTTTCAGCTTTGATCAGTATTAAAAACTCTAAACATTATATAAGACATAGATTTAAGGGAATTTACAGATCGTTGTGGTTTACTTTTGTAATAAGAATGATTAACTTGGGTTGTTTTTGAATATCTGCCATACAGACTTGTATATACAGGTCAGTGATCTGATACGTCATACGCTTTTAACCAATAAGAATGTCGCGAGGTGTGAAACCCACGCGCACGAAATACAAACCACTGATAGTGTTTACATTTCCTTCTCTACTGTGACAACTGTGCTTCGAGTCTGTTACAAGTTTAAATTATGTTTATTGTGAAGGCGATTTTAAGATTTTTTTGGAGATGAACACACGAGAGCTTATGATGTTGTATAAAGAAGAAATTATAAGAGGGTAAGTTGTATTGCAGTGCTTTTCGAATCGTTTGTGTCAAACATTTGTATCAATTTCAATATGGCCAACGAGTGTAATCAATATGGTTGTCTCTATCTATTTGTAGCGAATAAATTGATGGTTCCGTTACAAACGATGCAAAGAAATTCAAGACTTCGAAGGTCCCGAATAGCTTGAAAGTGAAAAGTCTGCTTCATTCTAATAATTCAGAGACCACCGAAGCGCATGGCGACGCGAACAGATTCGACATCACAAGAGAGACTTGGTGAGTGTTACGTTTTATCTTTCAAAATTTAATTGTTCTAGGTGCTTTTAGAAGGAGATTTACACGTATATCGGTGTATACATAAGGCTGTTTATGCCATAGTTTATGCTTGGTATAAAGAAAGCATATAATTCGCTAGGTGTAATCTTGATGAATTGTTTTGTGTCTTAATTTATGTTTAATATTTTGTATTCCTTTTGGGGGTTAGTAACATTCCAAAGGACCAATTTTTGTCCTCACTATACTGCATTTGCTTTCTAAATGTTGTAAATATTAGATAGTTGATTTGACTTGAGTGTTCCAGAATGGTTTATGATTTTTAATACTATAGACTTGACTACTTATCCTGAAAGATAGCTATATATACATATTTAAATAAAACTTTCCCATTTTAAAGAAACTATAGGAAATGTGCCCAGACCCCAATTTTTCAAATTTCAACAGAAGGTTATAATTCATGTAATTATACCTGCCTATACCTGACAATACATCCTAAATTCTTTTACCAAAAATAAATCTTAACTCATAAATTGGGTATCATTTAGCATGTTCTATTAATTAACAGATGCTTGTGCACATCTTAAATTGGAAAATTCTAAATACCAGATCCTCTTATGCATTTATTTTATATTTTCAGGTGACCTTTGTTGATTATGAAATCATGAATAAGGCGATGATGTTATTGCAACAGTTGAGCAGGCACCATACACTCCAACAAACAAGAACAAGGTGACCAACAAGACAAGAAAACACCACCAAGTGTCAAGTCGAGACGACATCAAGTCAATAAACTGTTTATAGAGTAAGACATTATTTTAAACTAAACTGCATGCTTCAAGATATTTATATAATTCATTACTGTGACTTCATGTTAATTCTTAATAGTATTGGAACTTAAAATATATTTATAAATTAATATTGTGTTTGTGTGTTTTCTAGCCCTGTTTATATGTTACTTTTAGGAAAGGTGTGCAACTTTTTACTTAAACAATTTGTGTGTTCTCCAGCACAGCTTTAGCTGTGTAATGAAACACACCATGGTGTGTATGAAAACACACCTTCTTTGAAAACACACCTTAGAACGTGTTAAAATTTGGACAAGCCAAAAACACATCTTTTGGTGTGTTTTTTGACACACCTTTTAGTGTGTTCTACACACCTTTTGGTGTGCACAAAAACACACCTTGCTATGTGTTAACACACCTTTGAAGATGCTTTTTGCACACCTTATGGTGTGTTAAACACACCTTTAGGTGTGTTTCAAAACCCACCTTTAGGTGTGTTAAAATTTGGACAAAAAAGGTGTGTAAATTTAACACACCTTTTTTTAGTGTGTATTTAGCAGACGATAACTTGGTTATTTCTGGTCGTCTAGGCAAGTCTTTATTGCAATACAAAAATGATATCATTTACTGTAGTATTTTATAGCTACACAGCTAGCAGTTTGTAATAATAAACTTTATTTAAAGAGGGTTACAATAGTACATTTTTACCTAAGCGGTATTCTTCCAAATGGCCCAAATTTGTCAAATTGAATTCGATTTTTTTTTATATACACAATGTATAGTTGCATGTGGTTGGGAGTAAATACATAACAAATTACTTACCGAAAACGAGTTAAATTTGCTGAAGTATATCGCTGAATAAAGTTCAATACGTCGAACAATAATTGTTTTACTATAATTACAAAGGTGATTATCTAATAATTTCTTTTCTTATCATTATAAACAAATACAAGCGAAAAAATCAACTCAAAATAACTTCCGTTTTATGTGGCAAAAAGTTTAGCAAAATTCTGCAACGCGGACTAGTTTCTATTTCGTTGATAAGAGCATTTTCTTTAAGATTGCATGCGTCCACATCTGAAACTTTACATGAAGAAACAACGCTTTGCGCTTATCACTCAATAATCATGCCCCGCGTTTACACTAGTATACAGTTGCGGTTGTGCTTCGGTTGCGCTTCGGTTCTGACCTCGGTTCAACCGCGATCAAACCGAGGTTTGACCCAGGATAACCGCGGTTCTTGTTAGATTATTTCTGGACAGTACTGTACACTCAATTTATCGGCATCACACGGCTAAAAGGGGCACCCGTGCATATATTTCATTCGTGCTCGGACTTTCTATTGTTTTCCCTGAGCACTAATAAAATCGGGTACGGGTAGCAATTTCAGCCGCGCCGTGCTATTAAATGGACTCTTTGATATTCGGGGAATAACGAAATGTGTACACGCGACATCATTATAATCAATATTCTCGTTGACAAACCAGTGGGTGAATTACTCAGGGATTAATCCGCGGTTACAAAAGTAGGTGAAGCATATGCAGTCATCCACCGAAACGGCGGAAGGAGTTAAGGCGATTCTCCATTACCGTCCGCTTCAAACGCGCCTGCGAAGTGGCTTCGTCCATGCGATCGTGAAGGGGCTGAAAAACAAAGTGCGCTCCACTGGCCCGCGGGTGTAGCGGACGTTACGAAGGATCGGCTTTATGCGCAGCAGCTGCGAATGAGTTGGGAAACGGAACATTGATTTTATCTCGGTGACCAAGCGGAGAGGAAAATTAAACGTACAGAGCAGAATCCACATGCAAGAGAGCGTAAATAATATTTTCAATCATAATATTGGCGTATTTGTAAATGAACAGTTCAAATTCGTCTGTAGAAAATGCTAATAAGGGGCGCTGTAAAACACACGTGTTTTACATGTGTTTTACAGCGCCCTGATTGAACACAATAGAGGATATGTTATGCGTTAATTTATATTGCCAAACGCTTTCTTTCGTAGTCAGCCTGACATATCTTGTTTAAAATTACATTCAAATTAATCAAGGTAATAATTCTGGTCATTATTTCCGTTAAGATGGCAAACGTTATGGCTATTTAGCAAACACATATTCAAAAATCTGATAAATGATTGTACACAGACAAAGATAATTTTTTTAATAATTTTGTCATAGAAAAATTGTCGTGCGTACACACAGGTGAACTCTTTTTAGAATTGTATTTCAAACGATAAAATCTGATGTTCGCCAATACACAAACAATTGTATATATAGGTTCTGCATTATTTTTTTTAATTATAGCGATGCTTTCTAAGGGAATTACAGTTCATATATTTACATTTTTCTCTGAGTCGATATTTGGCCCTCAAAATATTTTACTTACTAGGCCTGCATACAAATATCTTGATCCCATTATTTGTGCGACTGTGAACACAGTTTCCTGAGCAACATCTTCTTCGATGGGTAACTTTACCCAGTACTCTCTGTCTTCCGCAATATTTGCTGTTTTTCTGGCACTAAAGAAATGGCACATACAGATCATGGCAGCACGTTTGAATCCTTTTGACAGGTCGATAATCATTATAAAGACCAGTGGCAGATAGGGAAAAGCATTTAGCGCTAGTCAAAATAAAATATCGCGGCAAAATATAAATGGAATGAACAACAATGAACAGCAATGAACAAAAATAAAAAACAATGAACAACAATGAACAACAATGAACAACAATGAACAACAATGAACAACAATGAATAATGAATGTTGTAATATAAGTTCGGACCAAAGAGCCGAGATTTATCTTCGTTTTTGGGGGCGTCATTTCTCATGAGGTTTAGAAACGTGCTCGTGTATATAGCTCAGTGGCGAGCGACTACTTACATCCCCTTCGGATGAACCTGCAGGTTTATATGCTTCAGCTTCATTACTACTTCCCCAACCAGGATAGGCTGAGGAAAAGCTTACGGCCATCAATATCAGGAAAACGAGGAAAATACGAACGCCGTTCGCCATCGTGACTGGTTTACTAGAAAATGAATAACTCCCTTAACTATGTAAGCTAACAAACAACCGTAAAATTTTAACATCACCTCAAAGTCCTACACAGAATAGACTTTTATATGATGACACAGAATAGACTGTGACATCTGCAATATTAAAAACGGCATACGCCAGAGTCTCCCGCAAGCCTGGTCACCCAAGATTCAACAAAGTGTGAGATGATTTTGAAGTATTGAAGTAAGTAAGTCCTTATGAAAACAAAACATGCGCATGCTATTGTCGAAATGACTACACGACCAGGATCAGGTTATGCACTTATTCAGTAAACAACTGATACATTCCCTTGTATAATTACTGCTTATCCCATACAACATTAAAACCTATCCCATCCATGGGAATAGCATTTTCCCACTCGAAGTAAATATATTTTACTCAACTGCATGGTTTAATTTCACTAAACTGATTCTGAGTATAGATAAGACTTAGTTAAGCTGATTCAGTTTAAGTCATCTTAATTGACGATGACATTCACTTTACTTTGAAATAAACCTAATGACTTACCAACGCTTCAAAATTCGAAACGACTTGTTCTATCAAGGCCTTCGATCAACACTGGCAATATGAGTTCAAAGCAGTAGCTTTTTTCATTTAGAATTAATTATTCCATCGTGCAGTGTAAACATATATAGATACTTTTTGCAATTAATATTTACCAAAATTATTACTCGGCTCAGCTGTGTTTAATAATACAACAAAAGATACATGATTAATATGAGAAACGTAGATTATGCTATATGCAAATTTACCTAATATCACTGATGTTTACTAAGGTGTGAAAACAGGACGCGTTGATCACATTGAAACAAAATATTATATTAGCTATATTAGCTGTATCAAAATTTCACTCAAAAAGCACCTGCAAAAATCACTTATATCACGACTTCTGTGAGAAAAAACTGCACTGTGTTCAACGAAGGGCCTGCGGAGGAGGCAGCCGTGATTTGATTACGAATATATTATAGGCGTGACACCAAATTGTGTATGTTGTAAGTTTTAAGAAAATTTTTGTTCTTTTTGCAACGCAAGTTTGTTTGTGAACAATCGATGGTTGGTATCGATAAGTTAGGATTATAGGATTATGGTTAACCAGTTTAAGTTTGGGGATATAGACGATATAGAAATTTTCTCGTTCAAATATATGCTTTGTACGAACTTTCGGATGCCAAAGCTGCAAAACAATGATTAATGTCAACATGCACATTGTATAAAACAAATTTTACATATTAAAATTTTGTCACAAGTTAAAATATTGAGAAATAGTCGCCATAAAAATCGAAAATGAAAAAAATAATATAATAATATGAAACTGTGCATAGCATGAAAAGAAATCTATAAAACAAGAGACCAAAAATAGGGGGGGGGTGAAAATGATTGGTATAGAAATTTTTTTTCGTTACTTTTTTAAAAAAACGTTTTAATTAGATTGATAAATCTTTCAATCATCATTATATATACCACGTTCTTCAACTGAATTCAAATAATTTATGCAAAAATTACTGTCTTTCACGACTGTGTTGATCAACGTACGATTCGATATGATTCCTAAAAGTAAATAAAATTATCTAAATCCATTCTATTATTCGCAAAGCCTGTGAGAAAGGAAATTCTTATTCCCCTTCATTATTTGAATAACAGTTCTGTGTAAAGGTATATTATATCTATATATCCTATATTGTGTATTTTGAATTTTAATTAATCTGAATTTTAATTAATCTAGCTACCTTAATATAGCTACCTAATTAATAAAACAGCTATGATATTAAAACAGGTGAAAGCTGCATGAACTAGGATATATATAAAAGTTCTGTGCACGCATTTAGTATCGTGACCTTTTTATTCTTATCATATTCGAATATTCAAGCCCAAGCATGTACTATACTTCAATGACTTAATAATAAAATTGTGAAAATGATTTAATGTTTGAAACGTCTGCAGTATAGGTCAGAACTTACATTTTTATAGGTGAATAATTAATATTTATTTCTATTAATTATAATTGAGAACATTTTAAAAAATTAATATTACCTACGGAAAAATCAATTTGATTATATCTATCACACTGAAACAAAAAATGTGATTATTAAGGCCGTTATTGACATTGTGATTGTTGTTCTAAGTATTGATATTTTTTAGTATAGCCTACACATGTTGGCCATTCACGTGGTCCATTTTGTGCAAAATAATCTAGTTCAGAATGCATGTGCATTCTATACATGTGTATAGACGATTTTCAGAAAGGATTGTCAACATATAAACTAGAATACGCAACAGCTACAAGAAAAAGAGAAATCGATTGCAGTGTTGTTATTGCGCTCGAAGCGGTAACATCTGTATTCTTAAAAATTGGTTTGGTTTGCTTTATCAGCCAATCATATTCCTTCATTTTCCCCTGTCTTTTCAACTCGGGGCCGACTAGCTCTGCTGTTTTCTTGTGATAGTCATTCAACCATTTCAGCTGAAAAAGTCAATAATGAGTGAGGATATTTGATGCCAACTAGTTTGCATACCGCACTTCGTGCCAGCCTGCACGATAAACCTGGGCGCCCAGTATATAATAAAAGCCCGTATTTATACTATGAAATATTTTGGAAAAATCTGCGCGCTTCCTACTTTCAAAAATACATGTATTCAAAGGGCCACGGTCATGATTTGTTCTCTCACTATTTTTGTCAACTATTTTTGCAGGTAATGAGGCATCTATTACTATAAATGCTTGGTTTAAAATTGGGGACTATAAGGGAAGACTTGTTTAGTTCAGAACTTGGCCTTTCATACCTGATGGTCACTCATGATAGTTTCATCGATAAGCTTTCTTTGTATTGGAAACTATATGGGAAGGAATGCCATAAGTTCACGAAGTTATGGCGGTATTTAATGTATTGTATTTATTTTCTCGAAGAGAAAACGTACTCCCGATGTAGTAAATATTATACATACGTAACAAATAGGTTCAAACTTAAGGTAGTCAACATTGTCGAAACGATTCTGTAATAACAAAAAAGTATAAAAAACAATGAATTTTGAACTGTTTTAACGTACTGCCCATGCAGTTCTTGTAAAGATTGAATGCACGGAATTCACAGTGGTTTATGAAAGGAAGAATACTTACAGAAGTACTTCCGTTTTCTACAGTCAATGTAGTTTCGATTCTGACACCAAAATCACCATCTTCATAGAAACCAGGTTCTGTAACGAATTTGATAGCTACAGAACTGTCCAGAAATAACCTAACACTACGGTTGCGGCTCGGTTGCGGTCGACCGATAAAAACAGCAGACGACCGCAATGGAAAAGATACCTTCGCAGTGGCCGTTCGCTTCCGAACGAAACGTTATGAACAACTGAGAACGAGTCGACAACACAATAATCAAATCGAAAAAAATCTTAAGAAATGTCTGTCAGACCGAGGAAGGCCGAGGTTTTACCTCCGTCTCACCACGGTTCGACCTCGGTCTGACCTCGGATCAACCGCGGTTTTTGTAAGGTTATTTCTGGACATTACTGTATGAATATAAATTCAGCACAGCATACGAAATCTGCAAGCAAATAATTATACTCACCATCAGTGATCACGAAACCTACATCCAACGGTTTTTCCGACGCCGTTGGGCAACCAGGTGCAAACCAACCTGGACCTGAATGAAAACGTTGGTAGAATTTAAGTTTTTCAATAAAAAAAAATATAGGAATTTGTGGAGTGTAGATCGTGTCATCGCAGTTACGTGGCTGTGTTACATGACAAAGACAGTTCTCACAAACTTATTTGTCAGTAGAGCAAACAATTGCTGTAATAATATTCTTGTAACTTTGCATGACATAAAAAAGTAAATCAGCTTGTAGGTACACCACGTAAGTATTTAATACTGTATTAGATACTTACGTGGTGTACCTACAAGCTAATTTACCTAAACTATTGCTAAATCAAGGAAGCAGCTTTGAACACCCATCCCCTCAAAAGCAACATCGCAGTTTATTGCAATGCCGCGAAATAAGGAGCGATGCAAATAAAGCAAAAGTGGCAATTTGAACTGTCACTACCTTCATGGATATAAAGATATGAACCAATTCCATGTCCTGAACCATGTCTGTAATTCCAGCCATTTCGATACAGAGGTTCACGTTGAAATATTTCGAGTGCGCGACCTAAATATAGCAAACATTTGTAGTTTTTATGCACAATCAAGTCGCAGTATGATATTTTGCACCCAGTTGGGTGCTTTGTGAACTTTGTTGAAAATCGCGTGTTTATGGTTCTCGTCCTAATTGTTTCACCTTCTTACTTTTTTAGTTTCCAATGAACAATATATACTACTTTATATACAAAGCTCAGAAGCTCCCCTCTTCAAAAAAACTAAGGTTTGTTGAAAAGTTTATAGAAGGAATTATAATAGTGTTGTATTACGATTTGCTCTATGACCTTGCAAAGCTTCATTGCAACTTAGACTAAGGCCTGTTTTAAACGTCGTGCATGCTTCTTGTGTGCCGAAAAAAAACAATCGTTTACATGTAAAACAATCGTTGATCAATCGAGATGCATCATTATGTATTGTTTTACTGCATTCAGAACGCGACAAAAAAGCCAAAAAATGGGTTAAAGCGAGCGTACCGTACGTTCCTTGAGGGAAAAACGCTTTTGCAACATCGATATGTCCCATTAACACGCGAGTAAATGCACTCTGTAAATGAAATTTAAAATCTCATACGGAAAGACAAAGAAATTGCTTTGAAATTCGAAATAGGATTCTTGGTTTAATTCCTAATATCTTTGAAAATGAGCATTATGAATCACTGTTTCGGGAAATCATTTTTACCTTTTGTTTTGCCGTTGGCGTTCCAAAATGGACACTTCTAGTGACATCTGTAGTTCCTTCTCTATAAAATTGCACACGAGATTCGAAAGAAGTAAAACTGAGATTTGCGAAATATTCCTTGATCGTGTGATTTATAGATAAATCACAGATAAAAACTAGACTTACATCATGTGTAATGCATACCAGAGATAAAAACTTACAAATATTGCGAGCCTGTGTCAACCAAAAGGGTAGATTGATTTGTCACCCGCCTGTCAGTTTTCTTCGACGCTCTGTATATGAAGCAATGAAATAGAAGAAAGAAAGTCGTTTTCATTATACAGAGAGTTTGCCCATGATGTCATGCACAACCACCGTGCATGCTTTTTTTTCGAAGTCAGAAAATATTCAATATAAAACCTATATAGCGTTTTCTTCAGTTTCCTACAGTTTTCTTCTTTGCAAAAAGCGAATTAAAATCTATAACCTATAATTGCTTCAAAATGATAGCATATACGCGAGACTTTCTACTCGTTTGTCAGTAAGCAATTGCGACCGTTTTAACTCACGTGTAATGGATTACTGCGCTGTTTGGCCCAAATCCAATGATGGAAGGAAAACTAAGGCCTTTGTACAAAGCTTGTTTGCTGAAAATATAGACCAGTCACATCAACAATTCTTTCACGGAAACGTAGCTACCGCAGGGGTATCAACTATCACATGCATGGCATCCCGCCTCACAAACCAGGCTTTTAGAAGGCAGGTAGAAAAGCCTGGCTTGCAAGGTTGTAAGTAGTCTTGCTTTCCAGCATGAAGAAGAATCTTTGGGGATTTCTTATAATTTCGGGTATTTATCACAATATAGTAGTGATTTACGCATGATGTTTTCTCAATATGTCACCTGCGAAACTCTATCATTTTTTCACCCAACGACAGCTCAGTGATATTCGCTTTCTTTGCCACCTTTTGAAAACAGCCAAAGAAATGAGATTGCACTGGAACATTGGCCACACATATCATGTGACAACTATGATGACATGATCATGCACAGCTTAAAAGGGCATCTTAGAATGATCGAATCATTTCTGCAAAGGTTGGTTGCAAAGTTTTGTGAAATTTAAGGCCATGAGAATTGGTAAGTTTTTTTTTCAAACATGTACGATGAAAACAGCAATGTTTAGCCAAAGGTATAGTCATTTTTCCACACGCAATACAATATAAATATGCACAGAATTACTCCGCACAGAGTCATTCTATTATATACACGTACATTTTACAAATTTAAGAGCCCACAATTTGTGGTCTTACTTATTTTCAAATGCTATTCCTAGCAGTGATGGATTAGATAATTTAGATTCCGCGGTACCTGCATTGCATTATTCATAAATTTTCTTTATAGCTCTATATATACGATTATCGACGTTTATCGAAGTTTTTTTACCTGTTTTTCGGCATATAAGAAAAATTCCGCCAAAGCAACGGAATCCTTTAGCTGCAAAATATTCATTGAGTTTAAAATACAGAGCTGTTCAAATCAGAATATAGTTCATTTGCTTGAAGGGCGTAGCAAAACCGCTTAATTGGCGGGGGGGGGGGGCGTATATTCATTAATTCATCTTTATATACCGTGGGAACAATAGCGCACAAAAAAATCAGTCGGGCTAAGACAAATATATGAATATACACCCACCCTCCCAATTAAGCTTCAAGCTACCGTCCTGGTTGCTTGTGTTAATCCCTAGGAAGAAACGCGCAGCCTACATCGTATTGGTCAGAATTGTCAAATTCTCTTCTGCTGTAGCAAAATACTTTCCTACAAGAGTGGGCAAATTTTTGCTATTCCAGACCAACGTGCGTGTAACGTTGAAGACTTTCAAATCATATATAAAACACATATGAGTCATATTTTTGCAATTTTACTACATTACAGGGTCGTTATACATACGTTAGCTCTTTTCATTCCTTCCAATTCTACTTTATTCTTTTTGCCTTTCATCAAAATAATGGGTGAATAATCAAGATACACTTTGTCCTAAACAAGACGTTTCAGTAAATAGCGCATCGAATATTTGTAGCGTAAAAAATTTAATTTCATTGTGCATGTGGCCTGTAGCTTACGTCAGCAACACGTTGTCTTAGAGCATGACTATCCGTTGGACTGAACTAAAAATTTAGAAAGAAAGAAAGAAAGAAAGAAATGCACGGTGTTGAATTCTGAGCAACATGCATCAAAACATTAGAAATATACACATAAGAGTATGACTAAGCAAGGTACGTACTTTCGGATGCTACATGTTTTAGCACGAGTAAATTCTAAACAAGTTCGGATACGGGAGGATGCGTGCGTGATAGCTGTATAATATTCACCAGCATCATATATACAGCACTACATATATGATAGAAGATCGACGTTTTGATTAAAGTGAAAAAGCGCAGAATGCATGCACCTGTTTAGATACAAGATATCTCCTAAGCAAACTCTTGAATAATATAAAAAAAGTCATCCAATAGTAGATGAAATGCTTTTTCGCAGTCATGCTTTTTGAATTCCTAGAATGTATCGCACATAGCTAGTTTCTTACCCATATTTTTGTGTCGGGCGGTAAATTATTGCTTATCTCATGCAATTCATCTACAACTGAGTCGTACGACTTTGTCTTCACACAGTAGGATTTGCCGGAGCACTTTCTTAGCTGCAAATGGTCTTGAACGTTTTTTGATGATATCTTGTCTCCATCCACGAAAAACCTGTGTTTACAAACATTTGCCACCTTTTAAGACCTTCCCACAATCCTTGCAAATTTAACAAAGAAAAGGGATTCTTTGCTTGGTCGTATTTTTTGCCGAGGATCAGAAAACACGCAAATTTAGTTAGGATAAAGGCACAACTCGCATATATGAAGCAAGTCATAGCCATTTCAGTCCGTATAGGAGATTCAATAAATCTAGTCACATATCGTTTTGTCCAACAGCACCAAACATATAACCTAATTACTTACAGAACTTCATCCATCTTAACGATAACATAAGCAAAGAATACAGGATTGTATGAAATTTCATCACCACGCAAGTTTAATAACCCTGAAGGTAGCAAGAATTTCATATTTTAGTTTGATATGAGACTTCTGAGTGGAAACCAATGCCAAACATTTAAATTATCATTCCAATTATTTCCTTGTGTCTACTGCATGGATACTTACAAGCGATGGAATCTAAACTCTGCACAACATGAGCTGCTGTTTCCTCTTCTTTCATTTTCTTCTGAACATCTACAACTTTGTCATACCAACGCTTACCTGTTGTGAAATGATTGATTGTAAATTCTAAAAATCATTTCAACCTTATTAATGAAGATAGACGCGCGACAATGAACCTGATGAAAATGCATGCAGCAGCCAAATGAGTGATCATGATAACAAGGGGAAATTTCGTTTTAGACCAGTCAGCAAGTTTGTTTGTCCATTTTCAGTAACCCAATCAGAATGCATAAATTTTGACAAAGAGTACAATATATACCATTTTACATGAAGTATTTAAAATTTAGGCATTCTGTTTGTCTTGGCCTGAAAAAATGTAAACAAATATGGCGATTAGTTTAAAACGAAATTCCTCCTTGTTGATCATGACAGTTTCAAATGATCATCGCCCATGCGTAATCCGTGCATCAAAAGTTACATGTAACTACCGTCTGCAAAATTACACAAATTGAGTCAATTAAACATTTCTGACATAATTTAAATTCAACAAGTCAAACCTGTGTAAATAAATGGATGAACTACGATTTTTTTCTTTTCCTCTTTTGGCCGACCTGTCCATATGGCATCTACCAGATTTGTTTGAACGCCTCTCAATGTGATATTTTTCTTTTTCAATGTCTATAATTGTAAGAAAGTTTTCAATTAAATCTTGTCGTTTTCTGCATTTCCCTTCGACTAGTACACGTTATAGTGTGAAAAGGAATCGGTTCTCCTTTCACACGAGAGTTTTTTCCAAAACAATATCTCGATTTGAAATCTCAAAACTCAAAGAAATGGCTCATTCTGTTCATATGAAATCGTAATCTTCAATAGCGATACCTTAACTGTCTTGTCCCAAAAATCTGTAGAAGGTAAAATGTAGATAAAAAACAATATTAAGAAGCAGTATGATCTTTAATTTAAATAGTACATGCATGCATCTTACCTATACTGCGCAGAAAAGGATCAATTCCGACAACATCCCCAGAATTTAGCACCTGAGTTTACAATTGGTCAGTTTGAGTGGGAAAATCAGGGAGACATTTAAAAGGCAGCGAAAGCCAATCAAAATTGCCGCTTCGTCATTTACCATTATATTATGATAATTATATTTGTGAATACATCTATTCAACTATATAGGACTTAACGAACCTGTTTAAGCCACTCAGATTGCGATGGAACCCCTTTTCGGCCTATAATTTATAAAAGAATGTTCTATGTTAGGGAATTATAAAATACTTGAAAGCACTACAACTAAGAAGCTTGATTCCAAGCTGAGTTTCATATCATTAGAAAACCTTTTTTCTGTAAAATCCAATTACAGTCCAGCTGCTTATCGGCTTGAAGGAAGTATCTCCCATCGGTCCACAATGCACTGCCGCTTTTCATCGTCACTATGGCTGTACCTTTTAATCCAAGAATATAAGATAGTAGTTATATTTACGTTAATGGGAACTTGCTGATTGAAATATAGGACTACCAATGCCATTATTCTCAAGAATTATATAATTATTGGTTCGTGGATGAACTGCCTTATATTGCTTTCGGACCATTTGCCGGTAGTTGTTGCCGGTTGTTTTCGTCATGCAAAAGTACAAGAATATTAATGTTGGGTCTAAGAGGTAGCCTATATTTTAATGATCATTTTGATGGGGTGCAGCACGACGTTGAACAATCGTGCTTTTGGTCATTGTAAAACAACCTATAGCCTATATTGTAAAACAGCCACCCCCGAATGAGCGCCGCATTTGCGATAAATTTTTCTTAAGAGCGCTGCCCCCGAATGAGCGCCGCACTAATTATTTTCAAACTCGGCTGATATAGCTGCAAAAATATAGAATATCTAATATAGATGAAATTTCATTCGGAATTGCACTGTTTTTAAATAGCAATCGTAATTTAAATGTTGTGTAATGCTTACCAGCAGATCCGCTGAAACCACTTATAAATTCACGTCGCTTGTCACGTTCTTTCACGTACTCGTTCTATTACAAAATAGAAGAATGAACTATCAACGACTACTCAAAGAATTAAAAAGGTGCACATCATAGATGCGAAACTGGGTAATGAAACATAGTCTTGGTTGAGTCGATCAAGAATCGTTTCAAGAAACCTAACTAAATCTTAATCTGACTAAATGGTGCATGTATTATGATATTTGCAGATCATAATGATTTCCCGATAGCCACGGGGCTATATATTTCAGTATTTCCTTATTTATTCACTTACATTAATTCTATATATCTGCATGTTCAACATTAAAATAATACTTGCATCCTGACACAGTAAGGTTATACTTATACAGCTTGTGTTCGTCGGTACTTTGTGCATGAAAAATTCGTATAATATACTAATTTGGCAAACACAAATAGTTTCACTGTTAGTATCAAATGAAAGTGGTAAGATAGATACTTATAAGTAGGCCTATCTTCGGCAGTGCAACTGACTTTGTATTTAAACTAAGTCATGCAAAAAATGAAACAGATGAATGTGTATTTACTCACCCCATGTGAATCTGTTGAGGGAACAATGTAAGCTGCCAAGTTTTCTTTTTTCATTTTTTCGCGAAGTCTTTCTATGCGGTCTCCCGTTTTTACCACCGATCTGGGATAATACTTTCAGAAGAAAAACACAAATCGCAAATAAACTACATTCAAAACTGGTCGACGCTCCCAGAATGCTATTAATGGATGCCTTTAAAAATAGCCGAATTCATTCATATTAGAGACGGGAAACTTATGTGAATCCGGTCACAGACGCGTTTCTCATCCGGACTTTCCCGTCTAACTTTCCCGTCTAACTTTCCCGTCTAAACAGACGGGTAAGTTGGGCGGGAATCCTGTCTGGACGAGAAACACGTCTTAAATTCGCATTTAGACGGATAAATCAGACGAGCTTCTGAAATATCAACACGGTCAAGGATGGAACAAGGCTAAGAGAAAACAAACAAAATTTTTATCGTAATAATTACGATACCCTTTTTAGCATCACCCGACCCATCACGTATCAATTTATCCATGCATTCCTATTCATATTTAGACGGATTTTTACCATTAACTTTCCTGTCTAAGATGAGTTTCCCGTCTCTAATATGAATTCGGCTAATGTAGAGATTAAGTTTAATTTCTCCAACGTTCATTTTAAGTATTGGATAACCCAAAGAAAAGTCTTCCGGTCGATGTATCATTGTTGGTTAGAGCTTAAGTTTTAATCGGCTTACATATCTTAATCTTATAAAGTCTTACGTTGATAGCAAAGTCTGACTATTAAACTCACCGGTGGGTTTTGTCCACATGACCTTACATCAGCGCCATCGCCTGAAACGTGCCCAGCTTCTATCAACACTGTCGAAACAGAAACATATTTTCGCATAGATATTTAGTCATTACCCTAGTTTAATAACAATCCTCGTAATTTTTCCTTTTTTTCTTCTTTATTGCATTTTGGCCCGCGTTTGATTCTGACCCCCCTATCCTCCCCCCCCCCCTAGAATGTCAAACTATGTCTATCAGTTTATGAATGTGTATCTACACATCTAGGAAAAAGAAATAAAATTCTAAACGCAATTTTAAGTCGCTTGATATGCTAAAACTAGGCGCGTGCATACGTTTATAAAATTTATGTGACAATAGTTTAGACAGTTTGTCTCTATCGAGTGGAGGGAGGAATATTTAATATATTCTTTTTAAATGCTCTTTGTCTAGGCTATTCAAAGCATCCTTCACCACAGTAAAAAGTATGCATATCTATGTCTGTCATCTTGTTTTCATTATCATAATGGGCAACTCTGCCAAAGGGGTGGAGAAAATCTGCTCTGAAGAGAGAAAACTTTAGCTGTAGGCCAATAGCACAGGTCGTAATAATATCGATTGATCAAGACCACATGTAAGTGACAATGCCGATACAAACGTTTTAAACAATTTATTTTATATTTATATAGGCTATGAAATCGACCCTAAGAAGTCACATGTGGTGGCTTTATACGTGGTAACGTACCACGAAGAGTTGCACTAATATATATATAATTTGTTACGTCATTACTATTCTTCATATAAAGTTTCATCCTAATTAACATTATTGCATTAGATCATTAGCATTAACATGGAGCAAATTGCAATGCGGCGTATTTGAAGTCATTTAAAACACTTGAACTTGCGCATATAAAAAACGTGAGGCAATATGTTAAAACGCTTCTTCTTGTGTCTCAAATACTACATCATAAAAACAGTCACTCGTGCATGTTCTAAACTCTCGTAACCGCAGAGCTATATCCTTAATATCAATGATCGCGTGAGTAAATCCAATTTTCAAAGTCCCATGGGAATTTCAGACTGTCTAGGTATCCTGGCTGTCTAAAAGCCCTGTTACACGGTGCAATTTTTCTTGCAACTTGCGCATGCAATGCAATTCTTGTTTTGAGAGATGTAAATTTGGCAACTACAGAATTTTTGTCTTTATTACACTCCAGTGCGATTCTTACACTTAGATTTGGAACTGTTGACTGAATTACATCTCTTAAAAGTAGAATTGCTTTCAAGTTGCAAGAAAAATTGCACCATGTAACATGGCCTTAAAGCGCGGAAAGTCACGGATGCTCGTGTCTTATCATATGCAAGACGGCAGCTTGACACCGTCGTGCTTGTAGCTTCAAATTCGGTCAGAAAAAGTTCTCCCAGCCTTTAAGTAGTGAAAGCACTTTCTTTTAACACAAGCGCAATTATGTCAGAGCACAAACGGAACGCTCCGCCCATTCCTTGGAAACAGTGCGTGTGGCATTTCAAATGTCATATATTAAACAACCCAACATGCGTTGGGAACGCTTGTTGTTTTGCACGCAAACGGAATCCGCTGTAAGTTGAATTAAGGCGTTTATTTATTATTATTATTATTATTATTATTAAAAATTTATTTAAACACGGTAGCCCTTCAGCTAGAGCTGATTTTCAAGGAGCCGTTTATACTATTATAATACATTAGTTAAATAAAAAATAAATTAAACTAATATCTAGACTATAGAAAATATTTACAGTGTGACATCAATCGGTATATAAGCTTGTGTATACCGATTGATGTCACTAAAGGCTGACACGCGACTTTTCAGCGCTGATTTTTAAGCGGAATCCAGTATATATATCGTTTTAGTAGACTATTAGGTATATGTATAATCCTAGTATAAATAGTCGCGGCTTGTAGTGAGTAGTTTAATTAATAGGTCCGTATACTCCCACGAAATCAGCGCAAACAAAAAAATTGTTCAGTGCATAAGCACAGCGTCTAGAGCGGCTCTAAATTTCCTCTCGTCCGAACTAATAGCAATGGAACAACTAAAAGACTGTGTTAGAATCCTCAGTTGACTAACCTGCTAAAATGAATACATCCACCAGACGTTTCATCATGTCTGCTCTTTGAAATGAATAACAAACACAAATAATTTTTGTTATAAATGCCGTACGTTGCTAATATTCTCAAGCGTGTCGGAAGCATATGACTTGGATTTAGTCTTAAATGTCAGAGATCATGCAATTTATTGATTGAAATATAATGCACTATATATAGAAGATTATAATGATCATGCATAGTTGTGAAAAAATTTTGGCTACCTGCTGTGTAAAGATTGCATAATTAGATACATGTTTAAATCGTTTCTTAAGTCAAATATTCAGTCGTTCTGCCTAAGTTCCAAAAGAAAAAGTCAAAGGAAGCAAACGCTTGTTAATTTCAAAATAGAAAGCAAGCCTATCGTTTTAATCAACAAGAAACTAAATGTTTTTAACCTTTAAAGAAAAGATGATACTGTTTACAACTACATATTCAGTGTATAATAATCAAGATGACTCGTTCAAGAGAGATTAGGACTGCCTTCACACGGTGCCGGATTCGCTTGTCACAACATCTTCGTTTGCCAATATTAAGCAACGATTATTAGCAAGCGCTTTTTAATTTGAGAGATTTGGTATATTTTTTCAGATCTCGGACATTAAAGATCTCCACTGTCCTTCATTAACTTCGCAATTTAACTTGTTCCGATGGCAATCCTAGAGTGTTATTTAATTTTGACTTATCCACCGTTTAAGCTAAACGGGCTGGATACAACCGGCCCCTGCATGGCTGCATGTTTAATTTCAAAACTTCAGTTTGTTCATCAAGGTTTTAGAACAATTTATTTGGTTTCAAACTAACGTCAAAATTTAATACGAGGCAAAACACCCGATTTATATTCTCGTATATCAGGCGTTTCGTTGAAGAATCAAAGTTAAATATTCCCATGCAACATTTAAATTTTACATTGTTGTATAGTTTTCAGTTTGTTACTGTTGTGTTTCAGATGAAACTGATGGTCCACCATCACGCAAAGCGTTTTACTTGGGAAACAATCAAGTTTATAATGCTTTTAACCTGATAATAATCTGGATAGTAAGGTTGCCGGTCCTGCCAATAGAAGGAACATTATAATCGCAAAAAATTTTGGGGATCAAAAATGAAAACAAATAGGTGAAAAAGGGCCGAGATTTGAGCCCTGTGGTGAAATTTTTCGCATCTAGACATCTATACTTATATGTATATATATTCACTTTTTTCGGGAACTTCGGATACAACCCTGACAAGCAGAGGATTTTTGTGCCCCAGTGACACGCACAATTGATAGACGCAGAATTAATTAAGAAGGTGAAATTTAAACTATCAGACCTTTTCTGCTGAGCCCGGTTGTGAAGGATGTGCGACACTGATAAAACTTTAATTTTATAATTGACTGTGATCAAATTCTCATTCGTGTTAGGCAGCGGTTAGGGCGCGTTCAAAAAAGTATCTATGGCGTTTATTTATACATTCTTGAATAGGCGCTGCGGCGCTTGTTTGATAGCGGCGCTTATTCGAGTATAGCCGCGCTTGATCGATCATTTACGGTAGTCATTCCGATATAGAAATACAATCATTCTAAATTCCCAAACCGGGGGGTGGCTGTGAACTGAGTCTTTTATATTATGCTCGCGGCGTCAAAAGATGAAGTGCACCTTAGCGAAAAGGTAAATATAAATTCTGTTTCGCTTCATCATAATCTATAGAGAGACTAGGCCTGTACATCACACTCTTAGCAATCAAAGATCAAAATGTGCTATTGATTATCAATGCTAGCATTTTCTTAATCAATGAAAGAATTAAAGGCAATCTAAAATTTAAAGCGATTGATATCAAATTTAGGGCAAACCTATAAGGCGATTGAATTCGCCCAGTCAACGAGTTCGAGTCTAAGCGTAGCGTTTAGAATACTGAATACAGGCGTATGAATGCGCGTATTCGTGTTGTGTGCGTATATTGAGGTCAGGCACTGAGTCTAGCCGTAAATATGTCAATTCAGGTATGTTATTGATGGCTTTGTTTTTATGATTTGATGAAAAATAGCATGTGGAAATGTTTCCAGCATCCTTCTTTACATTGGCTGCGAATAATATTTAAAAGATTCCTTCCTTTGTAGGCAAAATTCGCAGAAAGGGTCATAATATTTTCTGATTATATGTAACCTGATCGTACAAAAACAATGTGTACTCAGGAAGTTGAGCGATCGCAGGGCTATACGAATAATAATCGATGACTCATTTTAGTATGTATACTGTAACAAATAACTTTAAAACATCAAACCGACATCCTTTATTTAGCTCGCACAATCTATCATAATATTTGAGGTGGTAACGTCTGTTACGCTATGCGTGTTACATATAGGGGTATTTTACCTATAGGGACATGTGCGTATAGGGGCATGTCACGTATAGAAGTATTCGACATATAGCGGCATGTTACATATAGGGGTATTTTACCTATAGGGACATGTGCGTATAGGGGCATATCACGTATAGAAGTATTCGACATATAGCGGCATGTTACATATAGGGGTATTTTACCTATAGGGACATGTGCGTATAGGGGCATATCACGTATAGAAGCATTCGACATATAGGGGCAAATTACATATAGGGAATGTTATACCGATAGGGACATGTTATCCAGGATCGAAAATATCCATGATAGATTTGGGAGATCTTTAAGATTGTACCCCTTTAATTTTCCAAAACGGAATAAATCGTCATTTTATTGTGACGGATTACCTCAAGGTTTTCGTACATCCTAGGATAAAAAGGAACAGATTCATTGCAGTTGGACTGTTGATGTTAACGTTTGTAATCTGGAAATATCGTGCAACCTCAGGAAAATACGGAAATTTAGGTGAAGTAGACATCAACGAGAGGATTTTTAAAAATCTTACTTTTTTCGCAGTTGAGAACGCAAGAATAATAAAAAAGAGTTTTGGGAGCCACATTTTGATCAGATTTGCCAATTCATTGAATAAGAAAGGTGCCGACACTCAGGTGATATTGACTGTCACCAATGCAATGTTACCGAAGAAAATTGTGTTTGAAAACGTGCTCTCAAATGAATATCCGACGAAAGAGAGAACACGTACAACGAGAAGATATGTTCGGGTATACGCTGGAAACGACGAAAAAATAACAATGAGCATTCGGTCATTGATCACGTTGTCAGGTGTAGCCAAAATTGGTGGGAGAAAAGTCGTGGCACCAAGGGTACAAGATACCTTTTTTGGGCCCAATTACCGTTACCCTCTAAAAATGTATTTTAACACAAGTCACTTCAACAATATTCTTGCACTGAGTGATTACGCAACTTTGGTCAGCGGGAAAGAATACGATACTGAATGCTCATTGGGTAACGCAAGTCACGTGTTTGTTTACTTTATGTATAAAAAAAATGACGAACGAACAAAAAATATGCTGCATGTTAGTCAGATGAAATACAACGCCATTAAAAAGTTAACGAATGAAGTTGGTTGGGTTAAATGCCCAGCTCCCAAAGGCCTCATCAACGGAAAATCGAAGTCAAAATATTTTTGCGTCAGTGTAAAAAAGGTAACAGATTGGTCTGTGTTGGAGGAAGGAGTCATTAAAGGTGCGAAATGCTTAACTCTCTCAATGTGGCGTGGCATTGGAGGTAGTTATAGAACAAACTTTACTAAAAAACATCTTAAAGTTGCTACTAGGGACGTTCAATTCGCTATCAAACCATCAGAAAGTATATTAAGTGAAGCTGAAAAGTTTCAGTGGCGTAAGTTAGATGGCCATTACATAGGTGTACATATACGTGGTGGGAAAGTTTATGAATCACATGGTTTTCCCCGATTGAAAAGCTGCCTGCGCGTACTGGTTGAACTCTTAACAGTTCTCAAATGTATAACGCGTATTCCTCGAGTGCTGATAGCATCTGATATGACAATATCTAGTTCTGATGCCTGGAGATTAAAAGGGCATAAGAATCATCGACAAATTCATCATCTTCATCGTTCCCTTATATCAAGTACCGGTGCTGTTGAGTACGAGCCAACCGCTGAAAATGTTGATCGTGGGGTAATTGCATTGGTGGATATGACTTTGTTGTCCCATGCGCAGCATCTAATAACGGTCGGCAAAGGTTCGTTCCAGGAATGGATTAGGATCAAATTCTTAGAACGCCATCGTGATGATCTAAGTCGAACATGGTCGCATATTTCGCTCTGTTCTGATGAAGAATAAAAATATTTTCAAGATGAGCTCGAGACAATATGATTTTGACAGCCTTGAAATCGTGCGTGAAAATATACTTCCAACGGCCATACAGGAAAAATGGAGCCTACGCCAAGAAAGTTTACTGCCCATTTCAATGTATTTTAGCATAATTACCTTCGTCATTCTGGCCCTATAAAGCGTAGGAAGATTTCTTCACTCCATCTTTTTTAACATCTTATATGTTTTCTCAATGCAAAAAAGTGATTTAAGACCTTTTTATTTATGCATGCATGTCTGTATGACCAGTGGCAGTCCAGGGTGAGTCAGAATAAATTACTACAGCTCTAACTTGCAATCATATTGATAGATTTTTACCAAAAACGTTGTTATTATAGTATTTTAAAGTTGAAATTAGGCTGTGTAATTTATTCTGACTCACCCTTAGACTCCGTTTACACTAGAACGAAAGTTTCCGGATTTGTAAAATTATCCGGATTCATTGTTACACACATGTATCGGATTCGTCAGGTGTTTACACTACACTTTAGTTGTCTCTGAATGCGGATTTGTCCGTTTAGAGTTTAGACTCACATTATTTGTTCTTGGAGAATTGTTTGGTCGTCACGTTTGAATTTCTTCGGATTCGTCGTGCAAAGCGTTTACACAAGAAAATTTTCCGGATTCAAATGTTTCTGGATACGAAGTTTCCACAAACTTTTACGGATTCAAAGTTTCCGGATACGGCTTAAAACCGAGTACATTTTCTATCGGATTCGTTGTTGCGTGTGTAAACAGCAACTTAATCCGCCAGTGCATGTGTATGCCTAAAAAATGAAAAAGTAAACTTTTTTGACGTAGTGTTTGAATCCTCTATAGTTTACTGATACGACTGATCGATACGACAGAGTTTCCCGATACGACAGATTTGATAAGCTAATTACTATATTTCATTTGTAAATTTACCACCGGAAAAGTTTCCTAAATCGAAATTGAGTAATAACTTGAAGATTATTTGCCTACTTACCGAAACGTTTTGTTTGACGGGGAAAAAACCGGCGGCATGTTGAAATAACAAAAAATTCGTGGACCCGATATTGCGAAATTCTCGTCGCGTGTTTTAAAAGGGAAAACACCGAATATTAGGGAAAACCCGCCAAAAATGTAAGTCGGAAACGTTTCCAAATTAGCAAGAGTTAAAAATAGATTCATTTGAATTCAAAGCAAGATTATTTTGATGTTAGAACTCAGGTGAATTATTTAGCAAATTAATTAATAGTTTATCACAATATTATGGATTCATAATATTACAAGTAGTTATTTCAAATACGTTGCAGGCAAACAAAAAGGAATTGTATTATGTATTGATAATTGAGCGTTGGTTGCCTGGTGCTATCTCAGTCAAGACTCAAGTGTAATAAACTTGTTTTGGCGCACTTGTTTGGGATGCATAGGGCAGTTTGGGGAAATTTTTTAAACCTTGGGTTTTTAAAATGCTATCCAGTACAGGGTTTTGAAATAGAATTAGGCGTTTATTACCGCGAAACATTGAAAGTCTTTGAGATGAACGTAATTCTATAAGAGCAAATATATTGTGCTAAATCATTTGTAGTTATTTATAGTTATTAGAATTGTATGATTTATTAACAACCTGGTAAATCCTTAATCAAATAGCAAATACAAATATGAATATAGATATTGTTCGCCAAAATATAAAAGTGCCGCTGTTATTCGCAAAGCGAATATACTTTTGTGTACGTCCCCTCACCTCTTAAAATAAGGTGTCGGTGGAATAGAGTCATCAAGCCGAGTATATTCACGAAACTTTTGATGCATGTAATAGTATGGAAATATTCCACCCTCCCCCCCACGCTTCCTGTAAATTGACACTCGGAAGTACAACCCAAACTAATCACTAAATACATTGTATTAATGTGTCTATATTACTATGTTTAAACAACGATTTAGAATGTTCCATAAATTTATGGATCATTATATCAAACTTTTAAGCGACTTGGGTAACCTCCTGCACTCATTAACAAGAGATATTTTTTAAAGAATATTTACTTTACAGTTATATTCTTCCTAGAAAAAGCACACACTTCTGCGAACGTTTATAATAACTCGCATTGTATTTCGGCTAAGCACAGCACGATGCCGGTCACGAGGCCATGATATTGCAAAATTAGTTTCGAGGTTTGTCTTATATAAGAGAGGGAAGATGCTTTCTATAGCACAGTCGATGTGGGCTCATTGTGCAACAAAGATTTTAGCGAATATATATATATGCGATGGCTTTTTCACCAGTAGAAAATGACGAATCTCGATCTACTTCTGGTTTTGACGTCCCATCTGAATGTACAGAAGGCAAGTCAAAATATTTTCGTTGTTTGAATTCTAAGCATATGGGTTCAGGATGATATGGGGTGAAACATTCCAAGACTTTCAAACCACCGATGTATTCTACACGGAATGCCGCGACGTGAGAATCCGCTTGAAATTAAATCATCACAAAATTACTGTTTTGAAATATCGATGCGCCGAAAGTAGGGATCGATCGATGGCTGACCTGAGCCAGCATAATTACACATATATAATCACAGTAATATAAAAGAAATAGCACCGAAATTTACGCTACGGATTAACGATGCCAATCTATTTGCTCAAAGTCAACAATGGTCAACAAAGACTTGTTTAAGCACTTGATATTGTTATATATTCATGCGGATATAATACCAAAAGATGCCGATTTTTGGATTTAAACGCCTAACCTCATTTAATGCCATAATGCATGGAAGAATAGTACTCCTGTGAAATTTATAGCGCTTGCTTTTACAGTTCGTCGAAGGTTTTTGCCCAGGATCGAGAGTTGACATAGTATGTTAATAAGTAGATGTGTTTATTTTATCTCCGCATGGTCTTATATCCGTATATTTATCCTTAATATTCCACGTGTCTATTCACCGGTTAATTTCTTTAAATTACTTCTTTAAACTTGCTATAACGCATGATATTAATATATATGTATCTTGAATATATAAAATTTCAGTGCTATTGTAGTTTTGTGTGAATCATAATGTAAAGTTTCAAACACATATTACGCGGCATGAAAAAAAAACTCGTTCACTTGTATACTAGGCCTATAGATCGTATTACAAAACATTGAAACACTCGTATAGGTCGTGGTTTATGTCGAGTATTTTTGAAATGCGTTACTAAAAACACCCCAAATCATGTTAGTTGATGTCTAATTTATATTTTAAATGTGTTTGACTATTTTTTACTATAATTCTGACGAAAGAGGGTGTTATTGGAAAGGTAAATGACTGCTCTTTCGTACTAACTACGTCGGATATAATTATATATCATTAAGTCCAATACATCCTGTATGTCTATTAATTTTCTTTTCTTTTTTCTTAAATATCTTGCAATTTTTAATCTATACGAATTTCATCCATCAGTTATGCGTTATTCATGTGGTGCTTGTCCAGAAGGTGGCTATCCCTATGAGATCATCTCGCTAATGAAAGGATATTCTACGAACAGTGACCAAGGAAAGCAAAAGCGTGCTGGATCGAGCACTCTGGTTAAAGGATCTAAGAATGTCATTGTTGACACTGGAAACCCTTTTGAAAAAGAGAAACTCTTAAAGTAGGAGAGCACTATCATGTAATTTATTAAGGCGAGGTTGCATGAAGCAAACATCTTTATTTATTTTTTAACTGTTTTCAACCACACTTAGGGGGGGGGGCTGTTGATGTATAATTCCACATGCCGTGCATGATCAACACTCGATCGAGAGCTTGCATGCATCATGAAGAGCGAATGAACCGTCTAAATGCGAATTACGGTTCCCTTTTCGGCGAAGAATATGACCGATGTGGATTTCCACTTAGTCGAAACGTCGCCAGTCAATTTTTTGTAATTCAGTGCCTTTCTCAAATCTGCTGCTGACGGGACACGATGTAAATCATGACTGGTCGCTAAGATTCCATGGCACAACCTTTTTAACTAAAAAACTCTCCCTTAATACCATGTATCTTAATCGAAAAGGAAACTATTCAGTGGAACGCAATCGGTAATCTCAAGTAAGCACAAATGATGCGCAGAGTAATAATTCTTATAAGGATTGTTTTTCATTGTGTTTATGTTCTCATTTCTTAAAAACCTCATTTAAATTATATTTAATATCATCTAGGGCGTTGGACGAAAGTAATACGAGTCCAAATGATATTCATTATGTCGTTTGTACTCATTGTTGCTTAGATCACGCGGGAAATTTGAACCTCTTCCCTGATGCTAAATTTTTGGTGTCGAATGTCTGCATGTCAAAGCGAGGCGTTTACGATTGTTTAAAAACATTTCCTATCAAGATAGATCACGGTAAGCTTGAGCTACGAATATTAAGCGACTTGTCAAATTTGCTTACATCTCTCTGGCTAAGCCAATCAGAATCCTAATTCATATACTTCATGTAAAATGATAAATAATGTACCTTTTTACCGAATGTAGTCAAAATTTTGGTTAGTGTTTGGGTTATTTAAAATGTGAACAAATTTCCTGGTTAGTCTGAAACCAAGTTCCCAGTGTTGGCTATAGTGGTCTTTAAAGAAAGTTTACGGTCTACGACGCGGTCATCCCACGACGCCAGTCACATATTTTGCTTGAAATAGCCTATGAGAAATTCTCCTGCCTGGACCTGTTGATGATATTGCAAAAACTCCGATGTCTGGTTGATATTTCCGTTTCATTTACGCGATAAAATGCACTTTCACATTGCAACGTCTTTCATATCGTTGAAAAGTGGCGAAAATGCCTCATTTGTAGGTGGTCAGGCTGTCGTAAGATAAAAAATTACGATACCTTTGCGTCCACGAACTGACTGCTTTGTAAATCGTCTTCGTTAGTTCCCTTTAAATGTAGACTTAACAGTAGTTTTACTAAAAATTTAAATGATATTTCCCTTCAGTTGTTAAAAAATCTGTAATAAATAACTGGTATAATCTCACTTTTACACTAAATATTTTCGGGCGCTTTCTCTTCCAGAGTTAGAGTGTAAGACTGAGAATTTGTAGCTCAATTGTTGTTGTGAGGGCAATTTAATATAGACGCAACTGGTTTTCTTTAGGGCTGAAGGTAGTTAGAACACCTGGAATTTTTGAAAGTGATATGAGCGTGATTGTGGAAAATACGCGACACGGCACAGTTGCCATCACAGGGGATCTTTTTAAGAATGAAGGGGATTTATCGGCGCAGGGAGAAAGTCGTAAAATGATTCTTAATCTTGCAGATTTCATTGTGCCAGGTCATGGAACAATGTTCAGAAATACGGAAAAATACACGCATGGCAATATGCATACGTCTTTACCAGTAGTTGCTGTGAGATTTTTAATTATTTTCGTTTCTTTTAAAAATCATGCACATACGTATTATATTGTAAATTACTATAATCTAATAAATAAAATTGACCGTTTGCTTATCATAGTTTTTCTTTTTTTTAAGTTTTGTATTAAAATGCACGTCACAAGTGGTGATGTGTTGCTTCCGATCCGGATTTCTTTGTGATAAATTTACCCGTTTTAAAAACTTAAAAAACTCATAAAATATTCAACAAAGCAAACAGCTATATTCTATACATCAAAATGAGAATAACAATGATAAACCAGCACGATAAATACGGATTATAAAGGATTGCTCGCCATAATTCCAAAACAAAGATACTTTTCAACAATGTGCTAAAGCACTTCCCAGGATGTGCATCAAGGCCTATACACCATGCACCGATATATACCATGACGTTTACAATCATATGACTGATTAGGGAAAACCCCATGATGACACTTGGGGAAACCCCAAAACAAACAAACGAGGTTATGATTGTAGTTTTTATATAGTAAGAACACGTGTTATGGTGACTGGATGACAGCGGAAATTACCAATACAAGATTATTCGAGGTATGAATCATTTGCGAGACCTGCACTGCACAAGCTGAAACAAGTAGGTCCGCGGGAGAAATCGAAACAGCATTGATGCTTGCCACGCAGGTGAGCCTACAAGTTGATGCAATCTCAAAATCAATATCGGCATGGATCAATATCAGCCGCTACATGTATTTGATTTGTTTTTATCTTCCTTGCACACACACTAACGTCTAATTTAGGGGAGTTTCAGCCCGGCAACCGGGGCCAAAATATTTTTCAATTACATGGCAAGATTCAGTCCGGGCTGTGTTATGACACGTCAGAATTATTTTAAGACCGAGGCTGAAACTCAGCCCGGGCTGAAAACACTCCATGTAATCATCCTCTTAGTGTTATGAACATCGAGAAATATAATTATCCCAAGACAAATGCATCTGTAGTGTGGTAAAAGATGTTTCTTCTAAAAAGCGATGGAGTTTTTGGAGGTGTCGATTTTTAAGTGCGGTTGTTAGGCTTGTATATTCTTCCATGCTTGTCAACAAATAGCTTGGTCGCATTTTGGTCAAAGCGATTTAAACAACAGGTAATGAACGACTAAAATGCGACGTATAAACTAGGCCAAATTTTGCGTGCATGTGCAGTACAGAAAGAAAGAAAGTCCGACGGAAGACATTTTTGCCAATGGGAAATTTTTGCCAACAAGGGAAAATCCCAATCTGCCTTTTGTCGGTCATGCGCGCGCGGAAGTGAAACGTGAGCAGGCATCTTTTATTGTATATTTATTGCACAACGTATATGAGTTCATTTCAAAACATTCATTTCATATCGTTGTTCCGACAAGATTCACGCTGTTTGGCAAATATAAACGAATTTCACAAGATTCACTCTTCCCAGAATATTTGATTGCCAACACTTGCCTCCGCGAACAAGGCAAAAATTCTGGGAAAATAATGTAATGTAACTTTCGTTCGAAAGTAGGCGAGGGCGAGCTCGCCATGACGATGCATGAATCGTTTCAATAATAAAGAGGAAGTACACAGGAATTGTGTGGATAACATCATTAACATCAGCGTTCTACGAGAGTGTGTTCAAATGGTGGTTTATTGATGGCTTCTCCACGGACTCCTCCGACAGAACACAGCGATCGCGAATGCAGTCGCGAAAATTGTTCAAGGCGAGCGAGACGTCACCATGTCCACGACTCTCCGGTTCAATGCTCCGAGGAAGAAGGCAAGTTGAAAACATTTTTGTTATAAAATTCTGAGCTTTTTGTTTATATGATAATCACGGTATGGACTTGAGTAACTTTGGGCACAGTATTTGCACGCAGTAGGCCTGATAAAAAGCCTATAACAGCGCCTTCGACGTCCATTGCCCGATCAAGCCCTGCAAGGTCAAAAATACAAACAAAGACTTTCCGCGTGTAAAAATTGAAACGCTTTTCACGGGTAGATCTTGAATGCCTTTAACCTTCTATATATAGACCTTTCTGCTCAAGCAAATATGAATATCTGATAGGTCTACTTCAGTAGAATAACACTTAATAACAAATATACAATTGCATGCAGTGGTCAGTTCATTAACTGTTATTCGTTTATATATTTATGAGTTTATACATTCATTACAACCCAAGCCACAGTCTATATATACTGCGCTTAAAGTAAGGCAGTTGTTTTCATCTTGATGGCTTTGCTTGAAGTTTTGTTCTGATAGAATAACGCGTATATATTGGCGATTAGGTTTGTTAACCATTTCAACGAAATGAATCTTAATATTGCATATAGCATGCATATAGCATATAGCATGTAATTATTTTACTGAGATCTTAACCCTTTAGTGCACCATGTCCAGTACACTGGACATAGCATTTTGATGTATTGCGCAACTTAGAAACATTCAAATTATGCAATTCGTGTTTTTATCCACGCGTGGGTATGTCACACTTATGTCATTATTTAATTGATGAGTCAGCTTTTATTCTGTGGAGTCCAAGATGGCGTCAAGGCCGAAGATATCAGTGAGGTGAGTTTTTTCAATTTTAACGCTTTTCAAGGCAACAATAAGTATGGAGATAAGCTAATAACTGTTGTTATACATAGCGTTATGTTTATACAATGATTATAAGTTATTTTCATGTGCCAATGACTTATATTTTACGAAAAATATTCGAATTTTGTTATTGTCCAATATACTGGACATTGTGCATTTATGTAACTATTATATTCTGAAATATGATAATGGCTAATAACCTGATTATTTCGCTTGAAGAAAGAAACATTATTGCGCTTTCTTAGTTTGTTTGTATACATTCTTTAGTTCATTTTATGGCAGTCGAAGACCTCCTGTGAATTTTACTACTTTGCCAACAGCAAATGTTAGTGAAGCTTCATCAGAAGAAAGTGATGATGAGGCATTTGATATTGAGTCTCAAGAAAATACCACAACCTCCGCTTCGGGTAAGTCTATTCTACGTTAGATTGTTATTATTTTTAACCAGATATGTCAGAAATAATAAACATTCAAAATTGAGTAATTATTCTCTATATTTACTTACACAGAAAATGGCAGTGATCAAGAAGAAGTTCTAGATCAAGCACCATCGTCTAGCCGTGAAGAGTTTGAATAGCTGTTGAGGGGAAATCAAACATGGAAAATTCCACCAAATTCAAACATTGATGAGAGAAAGCTAAAACTCAACCCAAATTTGGAAAATAGTCTTTCAAAGAATAGCCCACCAATAGAGTTTTTCAATTTGTTTGTTACAAGTGAATTGCTGGACATGATTCTAGAACAAACTCAAATATACGCAACCTCCCAGTCGATAAACAACAGCAGTGCTAATGAGGTCAATGAAATCAAAGTGGAAGATATTCAGAAAGCATTTGGAATCATTCTGTACATGGGTATTTTGAAGTTGCCCAACAGACGAATGTATTGGCAGCACAATACTAGAGTGGACATTATTGCCAACACAATGGGAGTGAATCGTTTTGCCAAAATCATGCAACTGCTTCATTATAACGACAATAATTTGATTCCTGCCAGTAACAGTGAAGATTACAACAAGTGTTATAAGATCCAGCCCCTTGTAGATTATATCAGAAACAAGTTCTTCGAAGTTGTCGTCCCAGAAACCTATGTCGCAGTCGATGAGCAGGTTGTCCCCTTCAAAGGAGCCAGTGGCCTAAAGCGCTATCTCCCAAAGAAACCAAAAAAGTGGGGGTATAAGTTGTGGGCTCTTGCTGGTGTTTCAGGGTATGTCTATACCTTTGAAATAGATGGAGAGAAAGGGAAAACTGGTCCTCCAAGTGGCTGGGATGCACCAGAAAAGTGTGGTGAAAGTGGGTTTGTCGTTTTGCGTTTGATCCAGAGGCTTGAAGCAAATAAGCACAAACTTTTCTTTGATAATTTTTTTTCTTGCCCAGAGCTAATTGCATATTTAGGTACTAAAGGTTTTTGGGCTTTGGCTACATTGAATTGTAATAGGTCTAGAAAATGCCCGTTGCCTAGCGAAAGCCAGCTGAAGAAAAGTGGCAGAGGTTCTTCAGAACAAAATGTAAATAAGGAAAGATCAGTGGTCGTAACGTCATGGTATGACAGCAAAAGAGTTTTGATGATATCCAATTTTATTGGAAGAGATCCAGTGGGAGAATGCACCCGGTATGTCCGCAAGGAGAAGGCAAACGTAAATGTCAAACGACCTGCTTCGGTTCAGTTGTATAACAACTACATGGGAGGTGTAGACAAGTCCGATATGATGCTGGCCCTGTATCGCACAAAATATAGATGTCGAAAGTGGTACCAGAGAATTGCATTGCACATGATTAGTCAATGTGCTGTGAATGCATGGATAATTTACAAAGAGATTGGAGGAACTAAAAGCTATTTAGATTTCCTCACTGAAGTTTGTGTCACCCTCATGGTTGGAAAGCCAAGAAGTGAGGAGTCGGATGAAGATCTGCCCGAACCACCACCATCACCAAAGAAGAGAATGAGAGCCTCAAGCATTCCTGAGTCTGTGAGATTTGATAAGTATGACCATTGGCCTATTCTCATGGACATACCAAATGCACAAAGATGCAAAATGGACGGTTGCAAAAAGAAAACAATGTTTATGTGCAGCAAATGCAATGTGTATTTATGTGTCACTAAGAACACTTGCTTTTTAAATTTTCATGGAAAATGACTTTTATGGGTTGTAAAAAATAGCTAGCAAACTTGGTAGGGCAAAAAACTTTACTGTATAAATAAATTTTTTTAGATATTTTTCAATGTTTTTTTTTTAAAGTTTATTCCCGACATGCACGTTGTCCAGTGCACTGGACAAAAATTTTCTCCTTCTAATTAACTTTTTTTTCAAAAAAAAAATTACTATTCAAAAATTAGTTGTTAAGGTAGCACTTTCACCAATTTTCATTAAAATCAATGCAGCGGAAATGCCTCGTGCACTAAAGGGTTAAGTTCATCTATACTGTGGTTAAATAAAGTAAAGCAATTGATTTCATCTTGGACTTGAAGTCTTGACTTTTTTTGATGGAATAAAGCGTATATTTGACTATAAGATTTATTGAAAATTTTTAAAATTGTAATTGTATGAATGATGTATGAAACTTGTATGAATTCTTAGCCGTTTTTATATGATAAAGACGCTCTCATGCACTACAGATCAGTTCGTAACCTCCGATATACGCAATTTGCATGCAAGAAATGCAAGATAGGCCTAATATAATCGCTATATCTACGCCGTTTTGGTAGCTACTACCCGACCTGAATATATATACAAAGAAAGGCTATTATATAAATTTGAATTCAAATCTACAACGACTCTTCAAAGTCAAAGAATATTTAATTATAGCTACCTTTCGTAAATAACATGCATATAGGTATGCGATGTGCAGAATGTGCATTTGCTCTAACCGTTTATGTATTTATATAAACCACAGTTTATATTAGTATATAACTTTGCCTAAACTAAAGCAAAAGTTTACATTTCGATATCTTGACTTGAAATTTTGCCGGGTTTGTTGAGAAAACAAGTATAACACGTATTGACTATTGTATATTGCGTTCGTAAACGGTATTTGACTTTTAAAACTTTCAACGATTTTAACTTTACAACAAGCCTGCAAGTACTAGACTTTCAAACCCTTTAATCTATATATGTTTAGTTGAACTTTGAAAGCGTTATATAAGAATGAAACCACAAATAATCGCCTGTACGATTGCATGAGTAAATATAAACAAGGCCTTTATTATATATGCTCATTGAAAATTGTGAGAAGATATCTACAACAATTTGCCTCAAACTGCCCAAATTATCGATACTATCGATTTTGACCTTGATACTGCAATATTACTGCGCAAAATACTGTACACATACGGCCAAATAACATGTGAAACAAACCAAAATAGCCCAGGAAAATCGTGTATTTTACATTGTATGCAAGACAAAGGTCTGTATATATTCGTTCTAAATATTGATGTCAAACGTCAAACAAAAACGAGATATATATCGATAGAGATCAATTGATTTATTTAGTATCACATTTAATATTAATATAGTTGGCACTGTCGTGAACTTGATGAACGATTCAAGCTATATAGTAAACTGACTGCAGACGGCAGATCTATATATAGAACTTAGTGGGGACGGTATAGTAAGATGCTTTTCATATATGCATATGCATGTATAAAGGGATAGCTATATCCTGTTTGTATTGTGCAGTCAAATATCAAATATATAAGAAAAAAAAGAGTATAATATCATAAAGAGAACCTCTAAATCCTTCACTTTGCATGGACTTCAAAACCCAGTAAAGTGGGAGAGTAAGTAAATTTATATAAGTATAGCTTTATAAAATTATAGTACTGAGCTTAATTTAGCATTTTAGCTCCTCGAAATGTTACCCTTGAAACATTAATTTGATATTGGCCCCATCTCGTTATAAAGTATATTTTGTTTGTTCAATTGGCCAGTAAAATAAAACGTGAGAAAATGCCTTGAAAATGTATATCCGCGAAAGTAATGTTTGATGTCATTGTTCAAAAGAAAATTCACTTAGCTATGTATAATTAGCTACATAGGTTATTAATAGCATGAGCTGCAGTTGTATAATATATTGTGTATTATAACTATTTATGTAATTATATTATAATTTCATATGCTTGTCCGATGATAGCATTTCTGCGGTGTATCAACAACGAAAACTACATATCATAAGGTTAATTGGGAACTGCCGATTTGTGCTTTTAAAGGACTGCACAAATGGATTTAAGGTGGTCCAATACAAAAAGATCATGATTTATTCAGTTATAAAAATTTCAAGGAAAGCAAACTTAAATGTATCCCTAAGCGATCCTGAATATTTACCGATTCAAAAATATTTAGAACTAAATAAAGCCAATTCTGTCGTTTTAGAGTTAAAATCTAGTTAGCTATCGTGTTTACAAAATTCGTCTATTTTCCACCATTGGGTGTGTCTGGTCTGGGTAACTATAGTGATTGAAGATTCTTACAATTTTTTTTCACTCAAAGCAACTTGACTTGCAATATGGCATGAAAAGATTTTTATATTTTTCAAATTAAATTAAAGAAAAAAAATTTTGGTATCGGACCACCTTAAAGTTGAATATTTTGCATGCATAACTCGTGAACATATTTTGCATGAATATTTTGCATATACTTTTCTTTCATAATCCACAGGCAATCTACCCGCCGCACTTTTTCGACAAGATGTATGTCAGGAAGGTGGTGCCTTTAATTTTGAAATCATCTCGCTGATCAAAGGTTATTCAGAGAACAGTGGTCCAGGAGAGCAACGTGCTACCGGTTCAAGCACTCTAGTTAAAGGACCGAAGAATGTTATTGTAGACACTGGAAATCCCTCTGAGAAAGACAAACTTTTGAAGTAAGACAAGCGCAGTTGATGGGATTTTTTAATTATATGAAGAAAAAACGATCAGTTAACAAAAAAGGTTCTTCACAGAAATGAACGTTGCCTTTTTGACGTGAATATTTCTAACATATATTTCATTCTCTTCACGTTTTAAGCTGGGATATAAAATGTCATTTAGGGCACTGGACGAAAAGGGCCATTTGCCTCCGGAGGAAATTGATTTCGTTGTTTGTACGCATGGTCACTCCGATCACGTGGGAAACTTGAATCTATTCCCGGATGCAACATTCATTGTTTCCTATGATGTATCAAAGAAAGATCAGTATATTGTTCACCAATTTAAACATGGCGTTGTATATAAAATTCATGAGGGTAAGATTGATTCATTAAGGCTGTTAAATAATAAATGATATTAATTAGTTATTCGCCAATATTGCTTAGGTACTTGCCAATATTATTGTTTTTTATGGCTATTTCGATTAGATTACTTAATACTTATAATAACTCGTACGAATGTGTAATTTAGAAACCTTTCTATATACTTTGATGAATTTATAATTGAATAACGCGATAATCATTTTAGATTATCATGTCAGTTATTCCTATAATGCTAACTCTTTAGATGTGGAAGTATGGCCAACTCCAGGGCATACGGACAGTGATGTTAGTGTAATTGTGAAGAACACTCGACATGGCACAGTGGCCATCACGGGCGATCTATTTGAAAAAGCAGCAGACCTTGCACGAGAGGACTTGTGGAAGGCGTATAGCGAGCACGAGGAATTGCAGAGAGATAATCGTGAAAAGATTCTTGGTATAGCTGACTATATTGTACCCGGTCATGGAGCAATGTTCAGGAATCCCAGAAAGTAAACTGTGTGATATCAAATATTTCTTTCTAAAAAGGCAAAGTTTTGCCAGACATGTATTTTGTATATAGAACGCGGTATGCAAATATGCCAAACAAATACACGAAGTGTCCATGTAACAATAGAGATTTGCAAAATATTTTTTGGAAGGGAATTCAGTATACTGGAGTGATAATTTTAATGTATATGTAACATGTTTGGCAGAATTTCGAAAACGATTGTCTTGAAATGCTTATCTTTGTTTTATATGCAAACATTTCTCTATCTTATGATATCACACAGCGTGTTCACATTTTTAACTGTACTATTAAAAACAAAACTATGTAATATTTTGTAATATTTTAAAATAAATTTCATTCTGTTTTTGTTTCAAGCCACCTACTGGGTTTCAAGACGCTGATCGTTTGGTTTTCTCTCATTTTATGCTGCTACCAGTCCCCTACTATGATGCATGTCTTCAAATTCCTACATCACCCAACTGTTTTTTCACTGCGACTTTGTGTACAGCTAACATCAAGTAACGGCTCACATACAAGCTTTAAATCTAAACTGTAGGCGCATGTTGGTATGATGGCCGGTAAAATTGGCGGGTAATTACAAAATATACTTCGTTGAATGTAGGACCATTCGACGAAATCTGTATAAAATTATGAATGGTCAGATTTGAGGCTTGCTGTGAGTCTCTGACTTGTAAATTGTACTGAGGATTTGCAGTAAGTGTCCATAATATCTGATTGTTTCAATATTGTTTTATACTGTTGTACATTATAGCTCCACTCAAGCTTTCTAGATTCAACATGCGACTCTGGGTCAGCGACAACATGCGACTCACTAGTTAACCATGCGGATGATGTGGTCAATTTAATTGAGAAGCAGTAATGCAGACAAATATGAATATTAAATCTATTTTGTCAGGCTCTACAATGAATTTGTCCATCAGGAGCTACAGATCTGATGATCATCAAGAGAGCTTAAAGTTCATTGAACAAAATATTGCGCAAAATATCGATCTAGTGTTCAAAGGATTGGACTCAAATGCAAAAGAAGGGAGAGAATAAGGGAATTTATTTGATGAAGGTATGTACTTCATGTTATCGGGATTATATGGATCAGCGTGAAAACAATATGCGCTTGCATTTTTTCTCATTGTTTTTTAAGAACACCTGGTTTTAGAGCTTTTATAGTTTTATTCGCAATTCGCAGGGGGGGGGGGCGAGGGAGTGAGACTGAAAGAGTGAGTCTGAATATCACGTTATGAGCCTGATGTTTTTATCCGATGCCTTTGTGTGAACGGGTTCAAACACTATTTCTGCAACTATCTCTGAACTTATTGTATTATAAACGCTTCATCATAAAACATTTTGAATAAGGTATGTCAATCTAGTGTTTCCTGGGTTAAAACATGATTTATGAAATGAAATATTTCTCTTCTCCAAATACTCTTTTCCCTTAATCCTAATTGCACCCTGTTTAAAATCCTGCTAAATTTTTCGACACTTGCACAATGAATATAGAGCAGCGAATACCGTTTTTGAACAATCAATACCTGTATATATTTTATTATAATTAATGATAATAAATAAATATTACATTTAATAACATACTTAGTCTTAGCATAATATAAACATACATATTAAGCTGATATAGCCTTTTTACATAATCTTACTATATTTTTCTCATGGCCGCATGGCTGTGAGTAGATAAACCGTAATTGTTTTCAACGATGGTGATTATTAGGTGCTGAAACAGCTTAGTGACATTTTGATACATATAGTTGTTCATGTTGTTCAAATGAAATAAGTCAATTTGATTTCATCGTAAGTCTATGATGAGGTCTCTGACTGCACTAGGATGAATTGAATAATGTATTTAATATGAAAAGCTGGGACCACGTTTTCTTTGGGCAACTCCAAAAAAATCGATTCTCATAAGATTATAAATTTCAATTTAAAATCTCTGTCTAAAACATTGGTGGTGGTGGGGGGTGCTAAATACGGGAAGCAATTGGACCTTAAGGCGGTTTTCCACTGGGCGGAATTTTTCGGTCGTCTGATATTCTTTTCATTTGTGAGAATTCAACCGTAGCGGATTCCCTTCATCGGTCACAATTGAACTGAAAATCGAGCGAAAAATTTCGTTGAAATCTTGTGGAAAACCGCAATTAGACCGATTCAAACATGTGATGTTGTGCATTAGGGCCCAGTGCAGTCTTTTATGGATGGATAATCTATAAATATCGTTAATTACTCGAATAAAAAAAGTCTTCTCGACATGAACGTAGTAAAATCTTCCCAATTTCGCAAAGTGTTTTGCAGCAGTACAACAGAACAAACACTCCTTGCTCACACTCATTTCCGTAAGTTAATGCCGAGTCAATAAATATCCACTGATGTCCATCATTTACAGACAGGTTTCTAAAACCTCCGTCTTATTGCATAACTCACAATCTACTCTGCAGCACCAAACAAATTGGCAGTTACATTTTACCGTCTTGGTAACCATAGTCCTCTTGTAGGTTCGCCCGCAACACATCGTGTCACAACCGTCGTTGCCTAGCGACGTACTGTTGCATGTTCGGCCGTATGTTCCCATGATGCCCATCGGGAGGTTTTGCACGCAAAAGTTCTCGGACTGAGCGAAATACGTGAGCTTTTTATCCAATTTTTCCTGGCCTTTTTCCCGCCTCGAGCGGTCTTTATCGTACAGGACGTTCGTGGTCTTGTTCCACTGCGACCTGATCGAATTTTTGTAGAGTTGCCAAATTTGTTCGCCGACTTTTTCAACGTCGGGAGCGACATGCCAACACGTTTTGTGCGTGCACTGGTCTGATTTGCCATGACACTTGCATTTTACCGTCTTGAGCTGACGAACAATCTAATAAAAAAGATATCAATTTGGTTAAGTTTTCAAGACTATAGAAGGAGAAAGGAAATGTAAAAAACATTTCTAATTAGAATTTAAACGGCCTTAAATAGGTGTTCAATATCTGTCTGATGCTCCACTGGAATGTAGCTATCGAGCCAAATAGGAGAGTACGAACTCGAATTTGTATTTCCTGAAGAGTACAAAGACTATCATATTATGACCGCCGTGCCTTTATGACGAGAAACTCGCGATAGGGCATTACATGCACTATACGACCATTCCGCATGTCTTTCCACTTCCAAAACCCGTATCGAAACATGAAGCAGACTAATATCTGGGTAGTTATTGTTCAATTTCAAACACATGCGTGGTAACATAAGGCCAAATTAAGGTATAATCATAATTAATCCGAGCGAAATTCTGGATACGATGTTTTTCCTTGCCAATATTTCTCAGAGGATTACAAAACAATTAACAAAAGAACAATTGCCGAACATTTATGGTGTTGCATTTTTTGAAACTTGCTTATACTGAAGTAAACTATTACTATTGATTATACTACATCGACCATCGTACTGCATTTTTCATTTTTTTCCACACTGGTATTCACCTTGATGGATTGTAATAATTGTTATTTAAAAAATTTCACGCTTTTACTTAATGAACTTTCGGATTGTTGGCCGTATTCCTAGACAAAATGGCATTAGGGATGCGGCCTAGTGTCGCGTGCTCGGCGAGGGGGGTGGATTTCAAAGGTGACTTTGCGACCACAAACCGCATTTCACACATTAGAGAGGAAACAAGGGCGTTGTCTGATTGCAAGTTTGGCAAAGTCATGCTCGGTACGGATAGAGGGAAAACCCCTCAAAAGTTGTGATATCCGGCATTAATCGCCTTGTTATCGTACGGAACATGTGGAATTGCAATCAAGGATCGAAAATTATGGCCTTGAACCATTTCGCGGTTTTTTGAAAGGTTTGGCTATGCCAAATGCACGGATAAACAAAATCCTGGGAAATTATAAACAGGTCATCGCAATAACAACTTAGCTGGCTATCCGTTTTAACGTTGCATTTAAACAGTGCAGCTGCGGCAACTGATGACCTATTACACTGATCAAGTTACAATGTCTCAGCTCGAACATACCTTTCTTCCAACTTCCTGGTTATGACTCTTGGTCTTTCTAGCGTGGTTGTTAATCTTCTTTGGGTCCATAAAACGTTTCGTGAAATGTGTACCGTATTGCATATTATCCGGGCAGCCACCCCAGGAGAACGATTGGCTTGCCCTGTTCATTTTGCGACGCGAATGCTTTGGGCGGTTTCCACAGCCGCAGTGTTTGTAGTTCTGTGTCGCGCACGCCTTGGCGACTTCTACCATAACGCTTGCTGATGTAAGGGCTTGCACGAACGCCGTCTCTCGAGAACCTAAGGAAACATAAACGGTTGTTAATGTAGGGAAGTTGTTAATGTAGGGAAGTAGCGTACAAAGCATGCTCGTGAATAAAGTTCATAGGACAATAATTCTTTCCTATATAGTAATAAACTCGTCGAAAAAGATTGCGGTGATCTGGAAAGCAGTAGAACGCGGCTGGAAAGGGCGCCTTTAAAATCGTCTATTATTATTTATAAAGGGACCTCAGACTCTGTTCGCTTGCGATTTTGCACTAAATGAGCACGAGTGTATCGATATATTGTCCAAGTGGGTCCAAAAACCTTTATACCAGTATATAATATATCGATTGTATTGCCTTCCCGTAAACACACAATGATTATATGTAAAACTATATGGAACAAGAACATTTGCTACATTTTTGATGCGGTACAATTTGCTCTAAAATCGGGGGGAAAACAACCAAACTAACCATAACTAAAATATATTTGTTTGCATCGTCCCAACGACGAAAATCGTGGAATATGCAACAAGGGCTGTGTTCTTTGTGGTTTAGTACAGCACTTTCGCGCAACATTGAATGGCGACGCTTGGAATTTCAAGATTAGGAAACAAGGAAAACAATTACTCTCTATAGGGCCACCTGGTTCATGCAAAACGTAGCAATACAGTACACTCATCAGTCTGATTATAGATCAGAAGGAATGATCACACGAATTTCCCAATAAGTGACATCTGCCAGAAATTTATATTGAATTTTGCAATGAATATAAAACTGTTTGTCACGAAAGTGTCAAGATTACGCCAAAACTGCAAGAGTTTAAATGCCAAAATGGCGTCGATTAAGTTTGATCGAAATGTATTCGTCTGTGGGGTAGATAACCCCCTTATTGTAGCATCTATGGGATGTTTTGTGCTTTTAAATGATTGTGAGAAAAATGTACATCGCTCATTAGAATGAATTCAGCATCCTTATTTAATTTTGCACCGCCTTAAGGCATAGCTGTTCAACTGAATGCGAACTGAATGAAGTTATCTTATTCACCTAAATATATCAAAAGTAAATAAAACGGTCGCTTGATGGCTGAAAGGAGCCGATTGCAAACTAACCTCACGAGTCAATTAAGCGTTGAGATTTTTGAAATTCTTCATCCATTTTATTGTAAATTAGTTATTTTTGAAAATACCGATTAGCCAAACGTGCTTCAAATCATTGAATTTTTCGTTGAATTAGACATAAATCTCTCAGACTACGGCGCCATTGTTTTCAGCAATATATTGCAAGGTCAAGCGTCTCGTCTTTCCCGGCATTTATAAAACTTTAGGATCTACGACGCGGCAGCTCGACGGCGCTACGTCGATTTATTAACCTCAAGGATAAGCCACATGGAATTTCATTAGTGAAATAAATGTCTGACACATTTGATAACCTTACGGAGAGCTAAGCTCGATAAAACCGTTGGAGAACTTCATGTAACCCTCTTTATGAAGCAAATTATCACGATGCAAATGTGACATAGTATTGCTATATAAAGTTCTACATGTGCATGAAGAACAACAGCATTATCTAAGATACTCCAGGAACCGTATATTATTTATTACTTTAGCTGAATTTTTCCACCACAGTATGCTTCGAGAGAAAGTTCATCCTATTTTACACGGTAAACTTTTGTTATTTGGTGTAGATTTGATATATATAGAGAGAGAGGTATTCCGCGTGATTATATTCATTCAGTTGGATCGGTATCGTTTTGTTCAACATGGGATACGTTGCCAAAATTAGCGTGCATGTCCGTTCACAGTGTATAGTGTGTCATGGTGCTAGTTAGCGCATACTGAGTGATGTCCAAAATAAAAAGCGCATCTTTTGAACCATATGAAGAGACGTGGAGACGTGCGAAGACGTGTAGGTCGTGTCTCATCGCGATTAGAGGGTACTCGGCGTCGTTAGCATATTTCGCGCGAGCACTTAGTTGATTTAGCTGTCAAATTATCGTGACGAAAGTGATCTGTGTGTGTTTATGGAATGCGCGACACGATATTTAGGGGCCTTTAAGTAATTAAGTAAAACGATGGTAATAAACTAACAAGCCCTTCGCTCTCAACGAGCGATCAAATTGCATATACTTGCATGCAAACTTTCCTCAAAATTACCCAAATTTGATTTAGCTTGTGAGTAAAAAGCGAAAAAAGTGAAATGTTAATATTGGCAAGATATACAATGCTGAGTGGCTTCATGCTGGTTATATTGCAATGCAATTAAACCCTTATTCATAAGCTATCGATTGATACCAACGAGGAGTATGTGTGCAAAAGATGTAATCTTTTTGATTTGTGATAAATTAATTCACCTCGTGTATCTATTTTATCAATGCTTTAATCGAACGCCAAATAGATTTGTATATATAAGGCCATATCACAAAATCAGTATTTAAAAGGATATAATCAGATATAAGCGAATGAAATTTGATTTTAATTAAACGAGGTTGCATTGGTTGTGATGGTTTAAATGTAATTAAATCGCTGGATATACACAATTTTCTCATGAAAATATTGCATTCACATTGTGAGTGTCATAAAGTGACCTCCAAGCATGCATTGATGTGAAGAATGAGGATTTTGTAAACATCTGAAAACCAATCGTGTATTTACGTCAATGGTTCGGCAATTAGTAAAATTGTTGATGGAAAAATTACTAAGTCGTGGTTAAGTGACTCTTTGATCGCGCATTAATGAAACAGACATTATAACAACCTCAAAAAGGCTAATTCAAGAGAGTGAAGTTGGAATGCAAGATAGATGATCATGGAACTGTTGCCTTAATTGGAGAACTTTAAGACCATAAAAATATCTATTTGGAACACTTATGCAATCATGCAGTATCCCTAATTTAGTTAAGACCCGTCGGCGTATTCTTCATTTTGAATTGCATGATTACCAACGTAGATACACATTGTGCTTCAGAATCGGCCACCATATTATCTTATAAACCAATTATCATCGAGTGAGTGCGTGAGAGACAGTGGATTTATTAATTAAAAAAAAGAGTGTGTAAGAAACTATAAGTACGTACACTACATGCTATGGGTATATATAAGGCCTAGACTATACTTTATTCAGTCGTGGTTCGAGAACCCGTAACATTTATCGATGACCATGAAAGTGAATTGGTTTGCTATAAATTAAAGGTTTGAGTGAAATTATTTTATTCATCGTTCAATAAGGTCTTTGTTGTTTTTAAAACATCGCACAAAATAACGCCCTCAATTTAATAGTGTCGTCGATTCTTCTGGAAAACACCATGCACAGTCATGCGTTTCAGCTGGACTGAGTTGGAGAAAAAATATCGTGATCAAGTTGCTCGAAGGTCTAACTAAAATGAATTTAAACTCTCCTCATTATGACTAATTTCTCTCAGGAAATATGACTTTTGTACTAGTGTATACCAGTGCATACTTGCAAACAAGACAGTGAAAGTTTAGGCGGGGGCAAAAAGAAACACTCTGCCAATGGTTTGTTATCTGAATACTTGGAAAACCCTCGAATTTATGCCACAATAGCAGGACTAAAACAACATGTTATTTTCTCCGTTGGAAAAACAGTCTTCTTTTCAAAGACGTGCAGAGAGCGGCATATTTAAGTCGAGCATGTTTGAATACCAGAACAGTGAAGCTATTAGCACTTAGGATCGAAACTGCGCATTTTGTGTCGGGAAAAATGTCGGTTTTGTTTTATTAAATGTAGGAGCTGTGCGTTAATTAAGAACCGTTACGCAGCGATTGTTGCCACGACAATTGCCCGTGCTGTTGTTGATTTGACCACCATGGGCCATTTTCGTGATGGCGTGTATTTTTAGAAAACAAACTCAGAGAATATAGGCAAAGGTGCATCAATACCAGATTTGTTTACATTATAAAACACCTCGCAAGTTCTCTCCGTCCATGTTTTGGTAAGAAAAATGAAAGGCGTAATGAGTACTGAATTTGAAGCAACAAAGATGTATATTGTTAACATCAAAGCGTAATTTGTAATTGTGAAAATAAAAGCTTAATTTGTAATAAGTATAAAGTCGATTTGCAGCTCAGATAAGCCTAAGGGAAAATACGAAGATAGACTGATGCGAATGTTTGTTTGAAATATGCAGTCGTGCACGTTCATCCTCAGACATATAACGATCTATACAGCCAAATTAGACGGGATGTATTACGATGATATGACGGTAATTTACGGAGCAATTAAATGAAAACAAGATGTTTCGTTAAATGTACAAATCATTAAGGTACACTTAATTTGTATACACTTGAAATCATTAATTTTATATTCTTGATATATTGGACTCTTAAGCCCCGACACGCGAATAAGGACGGAACGTGTTTTGCCGTGTTTTAAAAACTTCAGTAGGTATTAAAATATCAAAGGCATTGCTTTATATATTAGTTTGTGTTTATAATTATGTTAAAAGATTCTCTATCGCAATTATTTTTAGAAAATTCTCATTAAGCACAAAATTAATATGAATGCGATGCATTGTAATTGTCGCAACTCGAAACGTCGTCTAGGGGTTGATCAAACGAAGCTTTTAACAATATTAGTTGCACTGCATGTGCAAACGTTTAAAAGAGACTCCATACTTGAACACCAAGCATGTATAGATTATTCTTAAGAAATCGGAAGAGATATTCCAACTTAATTATCAATTTGTTTTTCATATTGGATCGTATTATTTTTAGAGTTTCTTATGGCTAGGCACTTGAGATCCAGTGTTTTTACCTCACAGGGGTCTCCAGGGTCAATGTTTTCATCACAAAAGGACGGAAATTGGAATTCCGTTATACTTGATTGAAACAATGTAGTAACCGGTGTTGGCTATTCGCTCAATTTCGACACTTTGAATATGGCTAAGTATCTAAGCACGAGAGATAATGTCAGAAAATAAAAGAAAAATCTCATTGCCTTCAAATTATGTCCGCCACAAGACGTCGATGATGTATTACGTTTCCGTACTATTGAAAAAGCGTAACAATCATTTGTACAACCACAAACATTGTCTCTGTTTACCTTATCTACACCACATGCAAAGGGAAGTGTTTTATATTCGGATAATTTTATACCAATTTTCCGAGTGGGTATGCATGTGGTCGAATATGGATTTCTAATTTTGTAGAGAGCATGTAATATTCCGTTTCTATATATACATTATTCAAACTGCATGTAAATATATTTTTATTCATCTTAGCAACTGAAAATCGTTTACAGCAAAAGACAAACTAAAACGGATTATATAGACATAAAGATGGGAAATCCTATTTGTGTAGAGTTCAATAGTCGGATATTACTTTTTTATTAATTTTTTAGTATTGATAAGAAGAATCCTCAAATCACTACGAGGCCAAATTAAGCGATAAGAACTTTTTCTCCAAACCTATTCGAAAAATGTTCATCAAACCAAAAAACAAACGATATACTTTTATTTTGTAGTGTGAAAGAGAAAAGAGAGAAAAATTTGAATTTAGAATCATTTTTATTTAAACACTCGAAACTATATAAAACCGACATTCCAAAATTCAAAACAACAAAAGGCGTTTGTATCGTTTTGTATAAGTACTTCGCACTTTTTATCAACGCTACTTCTCGACTGAGAGTACATTTCCGTTCAGTCGTGTTCACTTAGCCATACATCCTTCCGTAGTTCAGAAATTTTACAATGCATATTGCACGATGCTTTCAACTTTACAAACAACTAGCTGCTAGACGTTCTTTATATAAGCTGCTTATAAAATGTACACAATTTACTTGAGTATGAATGATGTGAAGAAATGAATCATTATTAAGCCATTTTTATGCCTTGAATTCTACACATGAGCAGACATTATAAGCTGATTATGAATTTAAAACGGAGCACAATTTCTATACGTGCTGGCGATATAGCCAGAAGGTGCACCGCTTTAGATAAACGAGTGATCAATTAAAACTAATTACATTCATTAATTTCTCATTAAATGTACAGCCATGTAGGCGATCTAGTGAATGTTCATGCAAATTTAACTTAATAAAAGAGTGCATGCACATGCGAGGACTTTTTTTATTTTCAGCGGGTTAATTCAATGGCAGTTGTGCTATATTTTGATCCCAGTTTTGATCCAAATATGGCATTAAAAGGTTCAATATATATCTTCAAAATAGAATTAGATTAACCATTAAGAAAGTGTATGATTTATAACTACATCACTCGTATGATTGTGTCAAAGTCATTCAACAGTGTGTTTAACAAATGCAAAATAGTCTAGAAACTTCGAAAAAACAGCAAGCATTTTGAAACTTGATTATCCCGACTTGAATGTGATTGTATCACATGTACTTGAATGCTATGCAGTGCATGGTTGCCGCAATTATATTGTTTTATACGGTGTTAATATATAACACCATGCACCATTATATGACATGCGACATGATTCCCATCAAAATGATGTATGAGGTGCGAGGTTTCGCAAACTTTCCCACCAACTCAAACTTTCCCACTGTTTCAAATCGAAAGCCTCACACGAATCTAATTTTTGTCAATCGAATCTTAAAACTCATCCAAAAATTCCCCGCGATGTAACAAAAACACGATGGAGGAAGGGCATTATTTTCACTCGGCTGGACGCAGGATCTGTGACACAACTGATCAGACCAAACAGCAATAATATAGCGCTTTCTATAGATTGTTCAGCTATATTTAGTGAAACTCCCAAAGAAGACTGAACGGAAGGGAATCTTAATTGTGTGTAAAAGTTTTATTTGGGGAACCTAGCGTGAGTTCGCCACGGGGGATCGGACAATTTTGCATCCAAATTTAACGCCATCTTCACAAACAACAATTTGATTGAATTTGGGAAACCAATCTGTCATAACTAGACAATATCTGGTTGACGTGTTATTTATCCGACATATTTTTGCATTTATATAATATCAGGCATATTTTAAACACTCGACCGAGTAATGTGGAATAAGATATGGCTTAAATTCTAGCGAAGTTCGTGGTTATAGATTTCATCGCATGCTTTTGTGCAGTAAAAATAGCCTGAATTTCAAATTCCATTTACCATTTGTCCTGCATTTAAATATTAATTAAAAATACCACGAGTGGTATTGCCCACACGCGTTTTGTCACCCTGTAATAAATTATTGCGTGCTCCAGACTTGAATGATATCATATTGGCATGAGTATTGACATGTTAAATGTATCATGCAACAAGAGTTAGTTTAAATCATTCAAATGTATCAATTTTGCTATCGAAGTGCAACAGTTTCCATGAACCACGCAGTTCATTAAGTGTTTCGAAATTGCGATAGATTTTACTATTTTATGTGAGAAATTCTGAAATTTTTCGGGCAAGTAAACGTTATACCGTGCAGAAAAATTGGTCACACCATGCGAATTATAGAACAAGGTGTTTTTGCCTAACGTGACTGAAATCGAAACCGAATTGTTTGTGTACTGTGTTTCTTCACCCTGGCCCGCAGGTCGAGGATTGCTCGAGTACTTTTAATTGGTTAATTGAGTCGTTGAAACCTCGGGGCTTTGGCTGGCAATATGAGATAATTGAATAAGATGATTACAAAACGATAGCGTAATAACCTGTTTCCTCATCGCGGGCATTAGCGTTTATTCAGCTGAAGTACCTGCTGGGGCTTATCGCGTGGTTTACACGGAACACAAAAAGCTTCAAATAGGCTTCCAATATGAGAATTCCGCGTCAACATTCATGACATTGCTATACGTCGATCAGCTAAAACGTTGGCATGTGCGCGCGCACTTGTTGAAAATGACCGATCCGTCGAACGATCCGTTTGCTGACAGACAGCAAAGTTAAAGGGGTAGAGGAATGAAAGACGAAGACAGCATTGCTTAGCACTGTTGAAAGCACAACATTGGTTGCATACTTTGAAGTATATCTGTAATAGTATATTCAAATCAGACGGGCATGCACTTCATCTTGTCATAGAGCTTTATCTATTTTTGATCAGGATCGTCTTGGCCTATAAGTGTGCGTTATTTGTTCGGATTAAAGAGAGGTCAAATATTCTTGCTTTGTAGTTTATAGAGCATTTTGCCCTTCGAAAAGGACGTCGAGATTTTTTCTAATATTCGAAACTTGCTTAAAAAAATGCGTAGCTAAATAGTCTACTTCACTGTGCACAGTCCACTTTACATCGTGACACAACACAGAACCGCTTTGTTATCCATAAAAAAACACATTGCGATGACACATTTTTTAATAACATTCACGCTGCTTTCTCTGTTTTTAATATTCCCGAGTCGACCACCTTGCGCCTTATGATTGAAATATGTCGCAGAATTTTTGCTAATATACCCGCCGTTTTCAAACATAAGAGCTTCTCGTAATGTAATTGTAGATTTACGATGTATGAAAAGTGCAGAGAAACATTTTATATACAAAAAACCCTTTAGGGTATTATAACGTTTATTGCTGAACAGAAGCGTCCTATCAAATTTGCCATTTCAAACGTGAACTGAGTTGCCTAGTCTGAAATATCCTGGTCGCTATTGGTAACAACACTCTGGGAAGCGTTTTCCCTTCAAATGAGTCAAAATGTCATGTCGCGTTTCGTTTATATCTGAATCGAAGTGTTGAGTTTCTTCGTAAAACAGTTTCGTTCATTTCATATAGCAAATAATGATGTGCCCTTGTCAACGATACGTTTCAGCGGAGTGAATTTCTCAATCAAAATAAACGGCTGAAAGGGTATACAAACCATTAAATATGCAGACTGTGGTCTCAAGGAGTTAAAGTACTGTAATTATCTGTCCTTGAGGCCTGCGATGTTTTAATTAAGCCATTATTACTCGAGTCAAGGCGCCCGTTACGTCTCTGTAACGACGTACGTGGATTCTTCGCTCAATCTATGTCAATATGAACACGATTCTGATGTTAAAGATTACATATTGTTATCGCACCGCTTCCGACGCTAATCTTACAGCTGACACTTGAAATACGATCGAAGTCAAAGGGACGTTTAAAACTCAATACAATTCGAGATGCATACGCTTAGATCATACAACATTATCAACAACTTACGCCTCTTGAGAATTCCACTTTCTTCGAAGACTTGGTTCCAAGTTAAGGGCGAGCAATTCCAGCGATAATCTTTGAACCTTTTTCTGCACTCCGTCAGTGCATTTCGTACACCTCTCTCGACTATTTTTATCATATCTGGCGATCTCATGCAAATGCTTCGCTGTCGCTTGTCGAACCAAGACATGACCCTGCAATACCTTCGGATATGCGCATTTCTGGTTCTACTGCGCTTTCTGGTCGTTTTGTTTCCATCACTAACGTAAAACACGCTGTAAGCAAGAAAAACAATAGGATACAGTCAGGGTGGAAGGCTTGTCAGGATTACGAGAATATGATTGTGGGATTATCTGCTTGCAAATACAAGGAATCGCCGGAGATGCAAGCGTGCAATCTTTCATGCATGATGCATTGGTGCTAAACATCTTTCAGACGTATCCTCTCAATGCGGTTTGACTGGTGAAAATATACAACACCCATTTTGTGCAATAAAAATACTGCTTGTTCCTGTGTGGAGATTATAAGCGCTTGATTAAATGAAGATGTTAAACAAATATTAGAGTAGGACTAATATTATTATAGCTATATAGTACTTCGCGATACCGCCAAAGAGAAAGTTAATTATCCATGTATAAAATGTCCGTCAAAATACACCATAAAGATAGGAAGTATTCTGGTGTTACCCTAGGTGAAATGCCAGACTGTTTCACTGTAATATATACAAACGATACAAAATTGTTTTGGCCACAAGGTAAAATTATAAGGAACTCTGGAATCAGTTCAATATTCTCTTATTAAGCGGCCTTGCTTATTACAAGGCTGCCTGACTATTAGCACATAGGCTTGGGCAGACGAGATTGGAGCCCGCGTGTCTGTTCAACGTTAAACGATTTTATTCATTTTTAAGTACCGGCGGAAAGTTGCACTGTAAATTTATTAAAATTGACTGAAGATTCAATACACGTAACAAAAATTGTATATTTTATAAAATTCGCGAGAATATTTATCTTCATAGGATTCGCATCAATCTTGCCAGCACACACGTATGGTGCGCGAAAAAACAATCCTCCCATTTTTTTCGGAAACGTAAGAATTCGTACAGTAAAGGTCAACTGGGCTTATATCAAGTTATTAATGGGATTTAGACGCGAGGTAAGACATATTTATTTTCGTGACATGAAAGGGATTTGATAAACATGCGTTATGTCAACAACATACTTGTTCAAAACAGCCATGTACCAATATATTTGTACATATATAAAGCTCTAATCGCAACATATAGCAAAAGCAATATTCACGAAATAATATTTGAGAACATTTAGCGTTTTAGCATAGCAATTAATCATCAAAGTAAAACAAATTGTTTCATTTGAATTTTAGGGGGCGGTTTTACCCTTAGAATTGATAGGACGCGTGCAGAGCGCTTAATGAATGTAACCGAAATTTGAAAACAATTCGCTGACTGTTTTTCCTCTGACAGATCCGAAAGGCTAGGGTTATATCTTCATATATCTGTACAGGAAAATTTTTTGACATACCTCACGCAGATAACCGCTATCAATAGAGCGTGAAGAAATCGCGGTCTGTGCGATGACCTTCCATTCGTTGCCATGATGAGGATACGGGATTTTTAAGTGGGTCTGAAGACGAGATAACGCTGCTTCCAAGTTACGCTGATGACTGATTTGACGAGTTTATGTGCTTCGATTTATGTAGCGAGTATCAAAGACACCCACTCGGTCTCGAACCGGTAGAATGTGTACACGTTGCGGTAGTGAGTTTCCTACCTCGCCCACTCTGCGCTTTCCTGCCTTGGCTGGTTTGGCTGATTTCGGCTTCTGCTTGCCGCGTTGTGGTAAAGGCACTTTATGTCTGAAAGAGTAACAACGAGCAGTATCCACTTATGAGGTTACCTCACAACTGTGCCGTGTCAAGGACAACAGCGCATTTTAATAGCCGCGCGCCTGTAATTATATCTGCGCGCATCTGATTGGCTCGCGTGATCGCTAATAGTGTGAGAAATTATTCAAGCAATCAATTGCTCAATCGCACGCAGGGCCATCGCTGCAGTGCTGCGTTTTAACAATCGTCAGGTCGAAAACTGTCGGGGAGTCGAGCTGACGTTTCCGAGCGCGTTACCTTGACGAGATCATGATTTTAGGAAGGAAAATGACTTGTAGGGATATTGGACGAGTCTTTAGCAGATTTCAGGCCGCGCGTCGTTTGAAAGCGATAAAGCAATTACGCGCTCAAAGCTAGGTTTAATTAACAAGTCTCTTGTGTCCTAGGCTGCGAGGATTAAAAATAACCTTTTGGAAAAACTATTCGTGCAATGTGACATATACTAAGTGAACATTATTGGGTCACTAAGGGTCGCAAATGGGGGTGTCACGACTTAGTAAGTTCTAGCAATAAACACCTGTGTGATTTCAATTCGAATTTACCCTAAATGAAAAGTTTGCCGATATGGGCAAAATTATGTGATAAAGTCTTAGAAATCAGAGTTATAATTTTCATGCAGTTATGCACTCAATGACTCAAACATACATACATGTATATTATCTTTTTATTACAAGCGTGTGTCCAAGCACAAAGTCGTTTCGTGCCAAATTTGCAATTGCACAAAAGCGGAGGACCATTGAAACGATCGAATGTGAAACTGTTGCAAATAAGTATAACTTTACGATGAGTAATTGTTTGTGCAATTATTGTATTTGTATATAGAGCGGCTATGTTTGCAGTAGCAATTTTATTTAGTCGATTATTAAAAAGTCGTTCCGCATACCGATGTCATGTTATGATCGGATAAACCGCAATGAAATTAACTTTTTTCAACACACTTTCTGCCGAAAATTAAAGGCAACTGAGTGAACGCGAGAATATGCCATAAGGTGGAATATGCATGTTTGAAATATATATACATTCAACATATACGATGAATGTTATATTTTACTATGCTCGTGAACTAGTTTAATGTTCGCGGGAGTGTACTTGACGAATCAAGACCATATTTAGGTATACTTGATCCTTAAAATTGTATACGGAGAAGCACAGAATAACAGTGAATTTCGGAGCATTTGGTTTATGAATTCATACAGTTCAGTCTGACAATAGCTTCACTTCCGAGTGGCAAGCGAATTGCTATTAATAGTATTATATATATTTATTAGATAGTCTTAGCTAGTTGTAACTTTATGAAGCATCATATGCTCGAATTGTATTTTTTTAACAATGTAGTTTAATCTTTCTTTTAAAACGAGATGTGTTGGAACTTTGCAACAAAGAAAGCCTCGTCACAAAGACACACTACAAGTATACCACTAACATGTATACATGCATATAATATAATATATATGCTTCTTTATTTCGATCCCTTTTAGTTAAATTAAAAACAAAGGTGGGTAACTGGCAATAAAATCGCTTGTCTGCGTTTGCGGGCCAATATTCGTAAGTGTAGCTACATACGCTTAGTTAAACATACGATGGAAGTATTTGTATCAATTTTAACGAAAAGATCTTTGTTGGTTTTTGGCTGTGGTCGTTTCGTCACCTGTTGTGTTTACACACTGATTTTATTAGACCTCGCCGAGTTTTGGCGGCAGGGTCTTTCCGAATCCAACATGCGTTGGACAAAAAGCCCTGTTGCTATGTCAATGGCAGGCGTTCATATATCTTTGACCTCGACGATGGGCAGTGATTGAATTTGTATAAATGAACAACACTACCAATTGGTAATTTCGTCAAAAACAAACACATTAACAAAACAGTACACGGTGTAATGTTTGTGTAGGCCGAGCATTCTGTGAAAATATTCGCAAGTCGATGATAGCTTACACGCCACATCATGCCGATGTTTACTTTACAGAAATGAACGAATATATCTGTAATTTTCATCTGGAATTTGGGAATTGGCAAAAGGAATTGTTTGCATGGTTATATATGAATGAAATTGTTAGTCAATCGAACATATATAATCGCTTCGGATGCCAGCTATATATTATAACTGAATGCTAATGCTACATATATATAGCAGTTAATTTCATAACAAAACTATACAAAATATATCACGGCGAATTCGGTTATTGATCAAGAGACAGTTGTTTGAAATTGAAAGTCGTAAAAGTAAAGAAGTATCAGAATTTAGTTTATATATCTGTTCATCTAATAACCAATTTCAACTTGAGTCGAAGTCTTATATGTATGCACATATATATGTTTACATGGGACATTTAATTCAGGGGGCGGTTGTTCGAAAGGCGTTTAGCTTAAACGGTGGATAAGTCAAAAATGGAAAACAAAATTATCTATTTATTGAACAACTGAGCTGAAATATTTCGATGTAAATGGTTTAATTGTCAATGGAAGTGCATATTAAATGCATAAGATGCAGGTTCAGTCATTCACAGGATGTATGAGAGTATTCTTAAACTTTGGCTTATCCACCGTTTAAGCTAAACGCCTTTCGAACAACCGGCCCCAGTTAGTTAACAAAATGTTATATACCATTAGCTACATATATATATGCACCGTTTAGCTGAGCGCCGATCAGCTGGCCTTTTAGAACTATAGTAAACGAAGCAATATTCATGAATAATACTTTTATTTCAAACGATCAAGGGCAGCAGTTGTATAGTCAAGTTTTACATGGACCTGCATGCATGCGACCCGCGCCAAATTGACCTCCCTTAGCTCTAACTTATAGTCTCGGTTTACAATTAAGCACACTGCCACTGGCAATAGTATCTTATTTCCCTGAACCTGACGAGTGTACACTGCACTATAGTTGAAGTCGAAACAAATGTATATATTCAGTGGCACATTCTCCATTTTAAAAACGTTTATAGTATTTGATTCACTTCATGTTAGTCTGGCGATCAACGTTTTGAACTATAGGAAGTTAACGAGAGTCAACCTTTTTCCTGTGGTCGTTTTCCCAGTGGCTAAATACGGGTTTTACGAAGTTGAACAAGCGTATGGTCATGATTATAAAATGGATCGTCATCTTGAGCTTAATTTTAGCAGTGTTCTTGACCGTAAATCGCCCTCAATATAGAGATTTAATATCGTGACGAGCAATTCTCTTTTTTTTTTGTAACTAGATAAAATATGAGAACCAGAATCAGGCCTCATGCGCGCCCTCATGCCCTCCCGTGACAATTATCATATGCTGTCTTCGACTTTATATTTGGAATGTACAAAACTTCAAAAGTTACTCTGAACTCAAACATCCGCGGTTGCGATGTGGCTCGTATCCGCTCACAATCATGCATGCAAACTGCGTAACCTATATTGTCATGATAAAAATATGCTTTACTCCATGCCAAAGAATGAGGAACTGAAAATCATAGTTTCGAGAAAGCCAAGTCATGAGTGCCTGTTTCATATACGCTTTGTTTGAATGAATGAATGCATGTATGTATATAATAAAGGTCCGCGTACGCTATGACCTGCATGCATATTAGGCGAGGTTAATTCCGGTGACTTGATTATATTGCGTGCATTTTCTATGAGGGAATTTTTCACATAACTTTTCACATTATTGGACATTCCAGCTAAAAATTCTTTAGCAACATTTTTTTGTTTTTATCACAGTGATGAAATCATATAGCAATAGCTACATAAAGTGCTTTTAAAAAACCATGCATTGACATTTTTTAGCCTCTCGGCAGGCGCAGAATTTGTACCAAAAGTCCAAACTATTTCTTCTATGAAAGATATTAATTCAAATGTATAGGTGTAAGAAATGAGTATATTTAAGACTTTCATGTTTTCGCTAATATTTTCATTATCAACATTTTATTGAGTTTTTCTATATTATCATATATATAACATACATGCATTCACGGGCTGTTTATGTGCTTACCAAAGCGAGTTTTATCGAAGAAAACAGACTAGATTACGCGAACTGCATGAATTCAGTTTATATAACGTCAACTTTTAAACGGTTTTCCATTGTGATGTTGGTAAGTGGTAACTCAGTGCCTTAAATGTTACTAATCACCTGGACCGCAGGCTACGAAAAACATTCTTCAACTGACAGTCTTGACCTGATGGCTGCTATTTCAAAAAAGAAGCTTAACTGAAAACGTTGCCCGAAGCCGTGGCATGCAAAAAATCGTAAACAACTCAATCTAGAACATAAAACCCAGGTATATCCACCCTCCACTTGACGGATTTACCTTTAAACTAACGTACATCTATGCGTGTACACCGTCATACCGAATCCCCTCAGGATCTCACAGCCAGGGAGAAAACGTTTATCGTCTTAAAACCGGGAGATCATAGGCGATTAGCAGACATTAGCGGGTTTTAGAGTCTTAGAAATAAACGCGATCTTGAAATTCCAAAGCCAAAGGGTATATGCTTTATTTTTCGGTTTCGAGGTAACGAGTAAATAAAAACGATGGCGACGTATATTAAGTCTATATAGAGCCATCGAATTTAGAGTTCAAGGGCGCGAATGCTATTTTCTTAAAGCGTTTACATTTTCTTCAGATTATTGACGCTTAGAGCGTTTAAAATGCGACAAGATATGAAGATTTGACGGTCTCAAGTAGTGTTTGAGGTTTTTTTTACCATATGCAATCAAGGTTGAAAGCTGCCCTTGCATCTGGGAGGTCAAAATGTTCTCGCGTAAACATTGTACTCGGATTCACTTATCGAACGTATATTTCCTATTTCAGCGAAGTGTCAAATAGCTTGGTTTGAGCGTCACAAACTAGACAATCCACCCAATTCTTCCTTCCGCTGTGCATGTCACAAGACGTATATAGTTTTGCGCACATATTCTTGTTTTAGGGATTATGGGCTAAAGGCGGGTATACCGCAAGGTCTCTTTTTGCCAGCATAATTAGCCCGACTTAATTGTCGCGTTTTATGTTTTCGCGAGACATATGAAAATATGCACGAAAACAGGAAATATCATGAATTATAATCATTTCGCATTAGATATGCCATTCATTGATTTATGTTTGGGAAATTTTTGGCGACGAATTCGCCGTTCGTTTAAATCCCTATAAAATCCTTAAAATCTTCGCAAATCCTCAAGAATTTCCCGGTCGACCCTGTCTAAAAGGATTCCAGTCTAAAATCCCCAATCAATCCCGTAGTAAACTAGTAATCTCCACAATCCCTTCTCACTATACTGATTTGCTGCCGGAAAGAATGAGGGCTCTGGTGAACATTATGTATCTGCAAAGGAGTGTAAATTTGGGTCGCAATTATGCAAATATATACTCTATATTTGAACCAGCGTAATTAATGACCAAGCCTTATCGAGAATCATAGACGGACTCAGGAAGCGAAAGTTTACTTTGATATGCCCTAAATGTGTTTTGAAAACCCCAAATAACCACAGGGAATAAATATGAAACCAATACGAAAAGTTGCATTCTTTATAGCAATACATGAACATATATTACAGAATGTGTCAAAATATTTCGCAACAAACCGCCGGGTATAGTTTCATGAGGCATTTTGCTTGCCTTGAAAATGAGATCTGTTTATAACCATTTCCGATTTCTGCCATTTAATTCTGTCGCAACCATGTTGCGATTAGGAAACCTTATAGAGTCGACTTGCCGCTTCAGCCATGTTTTTTTATAAAGAATATTCGCCCCCTTACCTTGGAAGGAAAAAACGACCCATTTTAGGAGGCTTTAAATGCGCGGCAAAAATGCTTCCGGTAGTCGCTTATCAGCGCAGAGCTCTATTTCAAGACTCGATTTGGTGAAATGCTAAGCTGATTTGAGTAATTTAGTTTTTTGTGGAAGGGGGTTCAGCAAAAATAGCTTTTTCAAGTTTTAAATTCTACATATCCTTACAAAATATAATCATTTATTTAGGCAGTAACAGATATAAGCATAATCAGTTCAAATTCATGGCAGGAATTAAAATTTGAAATTAGATTATATGTAGGCCTTATACAAGCTGTTTCGTATAGTTCTTGATTTCTTGTCTGCTAAACGTCGTTCAGATTACGAGTCGTAATACACACGTACTAAATAGAATCACTGACATAAGGATTAATCGAATCAGTTCTGCCTAATGTCACCAGTCACGTTAGGAAAAGACCACATCAGTGCAAACAAGCATATATTGGAATTTGGAAACACGCGTGCACGGAAATATGCATATCATGCATATTGGAAACGTTTTCTCATGAACGCAAGCTTAAAACATGCCTGATTTTGTGTGTCCGTTTTCAGCTCACCATGGGATTTGTTATATATGTGTATAGTATTGCCAAAAACCATAACATTAATGCTCTTTTTTTGTGTATGTGGATAAAATCATATATAAACATGGTAAGGTCAGATTAATATTATTAAGTATAGTGACCCTAATGGTATTGTAAAACTGCATGTCCAATTTGTCATTATTGAATAAGTAAAGTAAGATATGCAATTTCATTCACAGAATCAATTCTAAAAAAATGACATTTCAGAAACAGCTTTTAAAATGCACATTTAATTATTGAGCTGACCGATATAGAACAACATTTTATGAGTCAAAATGTCAAATACTTTGTGTCTAGATCCTAAAACTTGCATGGGTACCTTATAGCTCCTATACCCACAGTCAGAAAGTCTGTCCATATTGTTCACCATATTGTGGACACTTGTCAACAACTCTAAATATCTTTAAAACTTTAAAAATATTTCTCATTGTTGTTGACAGCTGTGAACAACATGGGCAGCACAACATTGTCCAATCCGGTTCTTATATCAATATTGCAACATTCTGATCGAGGTCAAGTGCTATCGTGAGTGCATTGAGCCGCTTTTCTCGTTACGTTATACTTCATGTAAAACAAAATAAAGGCATACTTGTGTTCCCTTGATACGCGTTTATGAATTTTCACAGTTTTAATTTTGTCGGTGTCGTAAACATGCAGTGTAAATTACATTCGATAAATGCCCTCACGTTAAAGACGATTGAGATATTTAGATTAAGAAGTGTTAATCCTCATCGGCTGAATATCCCACAGTCAGTACATAACTAAGACACTAAATTCTTTCATGATGATTTTGAGAGACATAAAAGACTGTTTTGTAAGGTTATTATATTACTTCACGTCTAGCAGCGCTTTTCAATAATAACATACAAGTGATACAACTTGTAATATAATAACCTTACAAAACAGTCAGACAGTCAGATCGAATTTTGCTTATGCGGCATACAGGTTTACGTGATATGGCGGCTTTGAAAAGAATTTTTCAAAGTGACTATATATACATGAAAAATGGACCTTTCTTACATACAAAAGAGACTTAGAGTGATGTAAAATGGACAGCGAGGCCACTATTTAGTTCGTTCTTCACTGAGTATCAAAGTTTTTTTACCACAGCTACTGAACCTAAATCTTAAATAGCCAGTAAATTCTAAGAAATTTGTGCCAATAATAAAGCATGTATAACCGTATTAAACGTTATAGTTCTCTTACTGAATATCGTCAGCGAATCCTTATAACTTAGGAATTATCGTTAAAACTTCCAATGCGAGAACTGAAACTTTCACTAGCAGAAGTTTACATCGCAAAAGGTAGCGCCTTACCTTGATTTATACCCTTCTTTTCGCCAACAACCAGGAATTTTGAACACAACCTAGCGGTGAAGCACGCAGAATGACGAACGTCAAACTAATCCCAACTTTTTAAAAAACCGAAGACATAACAATTCAGCAATTACCTATATTACGTTTCAATTTTCCGGCAAAACAAGAAATTATCGATCTAGGACTAGAAGTATGTAAAATAACACCAAACACGATATCGTCCAGTTTCTTATGATCAGTTTACGATCTCAGTTTCATCATAGAAACTCGGTTGCATGCCCTAAATACATCATCAGTAACCATGTGAACAATCATGCAGTTTTTTAATCCTTTAATACACCGGTATAAGGCTTTTTCGATTAGTATGTATTGCAATTTGTCAAGCAGGCGATCAGGGTACTTTCATTGCCATTCTGATTTATTAATATTTAGATTGTGGATAGACTTATACTCATTTTAAAACTGGCGGACAAATTATAACTGGCCATTTTACTTCTGGTTGTATCGATATAGAATTATGTAAAATAACACCAAATACGGTATCGTTCTGTAGTCAGTTTTTTTACGATCTATTGCGTCATAGAAACTCGGTTGCATGATTAAATACATAATCAGTGACCATGTAAACAATTATAAAGATTATTAATCTTTTAATATTCCCCAAGGCTTTCTATATAGACTATAAGTTTATACATATATTGGAATTTGGCGAGTAGGTGATTCTGATAGTTTAATCCCAGCGCTGTTCTGAGAATGTTTATCAGTATTTGGGTTTTCGATAAATTACAAAGCGGCGGACAAAATATGCATATATATATATATATATATATATATATATATATATATATATATATATATATATATATATATATATATATATATATATATATATATATATATATATATATATATATTCATTTATTTAATCTTAAAACAGTTTAGTTGCTACTTTAAGTTTCATGCATCTTGCAATCATCAGGCAACTGTTTATTTTGGTGACGCTATTCACTAACGGTTCTTTGTGCACGTGCATGCCCGTTGGTTGCGCGCGCCCGCTCGTGAATTTTGCCCCGTGGAATTTTTCTGTATGACTACATTTCGCGAAAAGTTCTGATCGGCGATTTAGGCTTTTCCTTGCCTTTAAAAGGCACAGCTTTTCTTCAGTGCATAGCCTGCAGTGTTTTCCGTTTTTATAAAAATATTAAATTTCAGACCGTGTTGAGCACGAGCCTACGCTTCCGTTCTGCATGCAACTTACGATTTAGCTTGTAGGAAAGTAAAAATAGGAAACAAATAATAGCAAAGTAAGATCAGTTCTATTATTCCATTATAACAACTATTTATAATTAATAGGCAAGCATCTATTTATCTATCAATAATTATGTCAATATACGATACTTTTTTTGGAACACGTTTCATTTGTAGCTACACCCCCAGCAGACTGCCTGAAAGTCACGCGAGCAAAGTTAATTTTAGTTACTTCTTTCAAACTAAGCCAAACTTTTCGATTTGGTAAGGAGAGCGGCGAGCTTTAAAGAGTTTTCTATATTTAACTGACTTCATAGGACCGAGATTTAAATTTGCCTTAAAGAGCCGGATAAATTGTTGCTCTTGACTCTTGCGTTGATTATCAGTAATAGGATGCGAGCTGAGGAGGTCTATCAGCGTATATAGGTACTTGAGTTAAATTTCATGTAAAAATAATTCAGGAATATATCTATTTCTTCTTGTCATCGCCTTGAATATTTTCAGTAAATTGTTATTTTTACATGGTTTCTATATTCAGTATTTTTGTCATCACCTGGATTATTTTCGGAGATTCAAAGAATAAATTCTTTCAGTGCACGAAATGTATAGCCTTCTGATCCCGTTGACAAATATTCCATAAACTTGTATGCCTGTGAAGGTCGCGGTGGCCGCGAATTACTAAATTTTTACTTTTTTTAAACATGTCTGGTCACTGAGTGTCTCTTAGTGATCTACGATGCGCACATGTGCGCAAAATATATGCATAATTTCTGTCAAAAATAGCTGGGCCGTTTACACTGTACTAAATTCACTATTAATAAAACGGCACGCCTAAAATTAGTACCCCATCCCAATTTTATCCGTGTTTAACCTAGCTGCCAATACAGATGCCTATATCGATACCAGGGGTAATGTATGATTTGTGATTTGAAATGGTTAACTTGCATAGAAGCTGAAAAGGCCGGTCTATATTGATAGTTGATACATATGATTATAACATGCATACTGAAGTTACTGATGTAACTACTTTTGTTTTACCATTGTGGACAGGCATATATAGCACCCCATATATAATGTGAATTTGCTAAAGAGAACGAATGTTTTAACTCTGTTGAAATATATAAACACCTTGTCTATGTCTTATATTCTGATTAGAGCAGCCTTAATGGAGGCAATCTTGATAATATCGTTCCGCGGGAAATTCCTCCCCTATACCCCTTTTCAAAAGGCGTTTCTTCAAAAGAAACCACTTTAACAAATTGACCCTTAGTTATTGCCAGGTCATTACGGGGGTCATAAATCTACGTAGTTTAGAGAGAAGATTCTGCGGACACTTAATGTTTCGTCTGCACTCGAGAAAATTGAGGAAACGCTGGCATTTATGGTGTATGTTGACAGCGGCGTCTTTGCAGACCACGCAATATACAAAACAAACCATATTACATGATATTTGAAGTATACCCCCCGCCTATAATTTTTAAAATGGAAATAATCTTGATGTGAACAACAGTCCCAATCTCTCGTAAAATTCACACTTGTGGCCATTACGTCATGGACGTTCTTCCTAATTATTTGAATTGTGTAAACATATATCACACGCACAATAGATGCATGTGTCTGAAAAATTGAAGTAGGAAGTACTTAAAACTAATCCCATTGGTAATTACCGGTATATGAAGTCGAATATTACAGCATCAATAGACATGGGAAAAGTATATAAAAACGTCGATATATTGTATATGAATGACCTTTGTATGTTACCTTTGTGCCTTTTCATAAACTTACATCTCAATCAACGTGTGGTATTTTGCATATTTGGGGTTGGATGCCAATCTATATATGGTGAAACGTCTTTATATTAATTCATTGGAAACGATTCAAAACATAGTCAGCGATATGATGATATAATTTATTAATGAGAAAATCAAAATAGGTTGTCAACAGATCGATTTTAAGGATTCGATTTTCGAGTATTTTAACTCGTTTATATATTCTTGGAGTGATTCTTCTAGTATCTATTATTATTTATTATAACCTGCTGTAATATTTTTCATAACAGCTTAAAAGTATGAACATTTTCTTAACTTAATTGTACATTCTCAGTTTCTTTCTATATTGGCGGATCGCGTGAATATAATATAATATGTCAGTTTAAACTCACTGAAACCTATACAGACTGTAGTACTGCATGCACGTAAGTGTTTGGTCTCACAATTAAGAATGGCTGGGGTCTATCTCATTTTCCCAAGCATTATTCTGCAGCGTATAGCTTTATAGAGGTCACATCATATTTATTGCACGATTATTGTCTGTATGCGAAGATTTCACGAATGATTTATAAACCTGAAATCTGAACGCTTATTAAGCGACCAAAATGTAATCCGTGCCGCACAGAATGTGCGGCAAGCTATATACCCAGCACTCCACTCGAACATCAATCACCATTGCACGCGTTTCACGATCAGTGCTATATAATTTTAGTTAATGTAATTTTATATGCACATGGCATGTCATGTATTTTTTGCGTCGACAACAAATATATGAAGATGCTTCGTACGTCAATTTATGGGGTCAGACAGTCATTACATTTAATAAAGTTATATTTAATCGAGTACTACATTAATAGAATTTAATTTTATTAACAATGCCAACACAACACATGCACGCGAATTTCTTCTACGTATACTATGTAACGAGTGTTCCCTTCCAAAAATGTGTTCACTGGATGTATTTATTAGTAATTCGAGTATGGCCTTAGTTACACCGCCGAAATCTCTTATATTAATCAAATTTGGAATTTTACAGGGGAAATTTCAGGGGCATATATACAAAGTGCTTGCATGAATCAAATAAACGTTCTCTTAGTGTTTGGTCATACATGATTTCCTTTACAATTCCTATATTGCTTATATGATTAGTCTATCTTTAATGCGTGTTAACAGAAAATAGGCATGCATGCTCAGACCTGTCAGTAAATCTTTCAATTCAAATTTTAAGTCAGTCTTGAACCAGTTAAGGTAAAATTTAAAGTCTAGATCTATTTATATATTTTTGAAATAATTACAAATGAGCTTCGAGAAAATTATGACAATGTTGCATGTCTCCAACTTGATAAAAAATTATACCTGAATGTTGAATGAAGTGTGAAGTGTATTGAGGTGTTTGATCCTAGAGTATAAGATTTTTCTAATCACGACAATATTAGTGTCCTTTGGCACGTTTTCATCGGCGTAAAAAACACATTCCGGATTTCATCGAAGTGTCTTTGTCAGAATGTGTTTCTCAAGAATGTACCCCCTTAAAATGTTTTAATATTACACCTGATATTTTTTCGAAGACAATATTCTGTGTACATTATAGTAAAGCTCTGGCTATTTCTGTACGAAAACAAGTTCGCCCTGTCAGTAAATCTTGGTCAAACAGTCACTGGAATCACTTCCTCAAAGAGAACAGGATGTATTATGTCAATACACGATACTTTTTTTGGAACACGTTTCATTTGTACACCCCCAGGAGACTGCCTGAAAGTCACGCGAGCAAAGTTAATTTTAGTTACTTCTTTCAAACTAAACCAAACTTTTCGATTTGTATTGAAATACAACTATAACTGGTTCTATATTGAAACAGGACGTGAATAATAACCACTCCACCGTTATCAGAGCGGATTTATTTGTAACGAGTAATTATAGTAACCCTTATGTGCGATCATGACCTTCTACTTTTTGAGAAACGTCTCACAACTCACAAGAAGCCATGTTAATGCTGATACAGCACATGATACAGAGAAAATCCATGCATTATCTAAATCTATGAAATACTGAATGTCCATTGTTGCAACAACAGCTTTTGTTTGATACATGAATGATGAATTCATCGTTTTTTATCTAGAAAATGTTTTGCCGAACATTTTAATAAAACCGCGTCTTATGTAAATATCCGTCGCTGAATACAATTGCGCAAGGTAAGGTGTGTTTTCCCATGACGGGATTATTTCAGTCTGAATTTACCACGAATTTGGAATGCAATCAAAAATCACACCGTTGGGGGGTAAATTTAACTGTTTGAAAATAACTGTGGATCCGATGCATTCGTGAAAACTGAGTCACTGCTTTAAACTTATTATTATTATTATTGAAATTACTCATTTCAACAGATTCAACCCTGATAGATAAGTAGTAAGAAAATAGAAACGACCGAGAAAATGAATCATTGCCAAGTCTGAGAATACGTGTCGTGTGGAGTAAGTACATTGCTTGAAGTCTTGAACATGGTTTTTGCTGAAAGACTGTTGACTAACTGCACCTCCGAACGCTGCATGGCAATTGGCACTTTTTGACTGAGAAATTACATACACAAAGCAAAAGAGACCAACTTGCTTCGTTTTCAGTATGCATGATAACCCTTTGTATCGTAAAGGCCCGTTTACACTTGCAATTTTGCTGTGGTTTTCGTCTTTCGAAACCTGTTCGTTTCGTCTTGTGAACGAGTGAACTATTTGCTGATGTTCAATTCTTATACATCAGGGTTTGGTTGTATCAAGCCCGTTTAGCTTAAACGGTGGATAAGTTCAAAATAGAAAGCAAGTCTGCCGTTTTATTCAACAAACGAACTAAATATTTTTAACCTTAATACAAAGATACCGTTTACAACTATATATTCAATGCATAATATTCACGTTGACTCATTCAAGAGAGTTGTAAGAGTGTTAAGCTAAACAGGCTTGATACAACCGGCCCCAGATCTATGCAAAGAAGATAATCGCACATTAAATAGCAACAAAAATCCCAATTGTAAACGAGCCCTAAAGAAATTAAAATTAATCAACATAGATAAAAAGTAACTGGAATCGGATTCGAAGGAGGCCCGCAACCCCTGTTATTTTGAACGGGGACAATTTGAGAATTTATAGACAAATGCGTGGGTTGAAGCGAAATGACCGTGTACTTTGTAACTGTGATGTAAAAGAGGCGAGGTTTTCCATGTTTCTCTACTAGTTGAGATGGGAAGTCGCCTAACTTGCATTATAGACGGTTTTCAAAGATTTAATTTATATTTTTTCATAGTATTGTAATTTATTTGATACTGCTAGAATAGTCTGAGTAGAATTTTATTGCGGCACTCCCATAGCTCATTGATGAGATAATCCCAGCTTTGTGTATAACTGAAATCAATTCTCTCCTTGAATGACTCGCCAGCTGTCGGTGACATATGAAAAATAGACTATACTCCCTAATGTTAGGAATGCAACAACGGATTATATCACAATTGCTGCGTATGTAGGCTCTGGTCGGAAGGGTGTAAAGTTTTAAACATTCTATACGACGTCATCGACGCATTGATAGACCACCCAAACAATAGAATATCGTAATTGGTGAATACCTGCGCACTGCTCCTTAAATATATCAAACGTGGCCAAAATGACAAATTTACTAACGGATGTCTTGAAAATTCGTGTCACCGGCAAGTTTTGCGGTGTATAGACATTGCAAACGAGCTTAACAGATGCTTAGACACATCAGACACGGTTCTTACAAGTTAAACACATTCAGGATGTTTTTCACACATTATTAACAACCCAAATTGTGCAAATATGTTTATACTTCATTAATATATTTGCTGGTCGAGACAAGTCTTTGTAGGCCGATAGGTTGAAGTCACGAAAGGCTTTTTGTAGCACCATGCACGCTGTGGCAAGTTTTCCCAATTTTTAAAAAGAGATATTTGGCTCATATAAAGAGTATATTTAGCTACTTTAGTGAACCACAGTGAACCAAGACGTTTTTGGTATTGATCCTAACCTTTCTTGTTAGTACATGCACATGACAATTTATAGGGCAGAACAGCGTTCTGTTTTGACTGTTTGAGTAATTGTGTACAGCAGAAGCTGAAGTGATAAATCAGTCCCAATCGATTTGACATTTAGCAACATTTTGTCCAACACAGATTTTTGTTTTTTGTATTAATCTTTCGAATCAAAATACTTTATTCATGCATATCCAAACATCAAAACTTTGCTCATTCTTTTATTATACTGGTTTTCCATTCACTGCAAACATTCGCGAGGAATTTGATATCCTATATATTGCTTTCGTTTGAAGCAGAACATATAGCAAATTTCATTGCATGACCGCACAGAATGTGATTGCACAAAATCGACTGTAAAATGTTTCACTGAATGGAAATTCCCATTGAATGTGGTATCTGCGGCTCAAAATTCCTTTCACGTTTTGGAGATGATGGGTAATCTTGTGTTTGTGTTGATGCCGCGCCTGAAAACAGGATAATTAAATAGACTTTGATAAATTGATTCTGTAGTGCCTTTGAGAAGATTTGAATATATAAGCTACTTGCCTAAAAACATGCGCGGATGCCATAAATTATATTGACCCACCCTTTAGGTGGTTTTGTCGTAACTACGCCTTATTTGGATCCGTATATGAAGGCTATTGACTGTTGTATGGTAATTCTGACGAAGCATACGGCAGGCAATTAAAGTTTATATCAAAGATCAATCAAGTTGTTTGGTTTGAGCGTCACTTGAAAACAATCTGTTGACAATATAATTTAGTATTGTTCCACTTCCCGTTTCAAAAATGCTACCAAGCTGTTTTTGCCAAATACTGATAGGCATATGAAAAATCAATTACATGAACTATTTGCCAAAAATAATAGCCCATCGGTATCGTCAATTTGTTCGGCTGGAGTTTGTTCAAATATATTTTTCATGGGAAACAAAAATATAAATGACATATTGAGGTGCGTATCATATAACCTCTTACAACTCCTGCTAATGTCATGAGCCCGCAACACGTGAGCCCGCAACACATGAGCCCGCAATACGAGTTCATTGCGGTTACATAAAATCGAGCCCTTTTTCAATAGCTGTCCTTCTGTGTCCATTATACTAAATATTATAATACCGTCATGCAAATGTCAATATAATTTGTTAATCCAATGAAACCAAGTCCCGCGTATACAAATTCCTTCGGACTTTAGCGAATAGCGCTGATTTTAAAGTTCTCGATAAAAGCGACCCGCACGGAAACCTTAGTGATGATCGTATTTTCTATCTAATTATAGGGTTTCTTATAACAAAAGCTCGCGATCAATATCGCCTTAAACGCATTCCTTGGGTAACAAATACAGGGCAAACCTATTTCCCGTATATATAATCCAATAATTTGTTGAGATTTTCTACAAATTGAACCGAAAACTTGTTATAATAAGCCATGTATATTTCTCCCTTCGTGGAGAGTTGAGAAACGTGTTTTCACAACTTACAAGGGCGTGTTAAATATTGAGACGATGAGAATGGCTTTAAATTGAAAAACCATGTTTTTTAACCGAACAAGATAATCGGTTCAACACTTTTAATTTAACTTAAAAGTTCCTTACGAATGGCGCCTAGCTAAAAAAGTCAAAACGCCTGTATGTATATCTTTAAGAGTTTCAGGCAGTTGATAAACTGTTTGAAAAATCAGATTCCTCTCTTGCCTTGTCATATTTATATAGCGTAAAATATAGACTAAATGAGCTCCGCAAACTCAGAGATGTAATCTGTTATCTAAACATTCAATTATCCAATATACGCATTAGACTCTGATTCCTTTATTGTGCACTAAGTGCAAAATCTCCTTTGTTTAATTAAAAGTACCGATGAAAAGCGAAAAACTATCAAATACAAAAGGTTTTAAGAGACACTGAGGAAATTATCCTGATTTTACACGCATTTGAACCGAATGGATGTGCATGTGTGGTCCCTTTGAGCGTTTGGGAGACAACTTTAACAAAGCGAGATACTGTTAACTGTTCAATGTTTCTAGTTTTCTTAAAATTGGCTTAAAGGCCAATATGAAGTTCATATCCTGCTGTTTATATAGTTTTATCTGGTTGCAAATCAGTTCTGGATAAAATCAAAACTTGAGTGTTTGATCTGACATAAACATGCATCACGTTATTCAGGGGTGATTATATAACTTCATGCATGGGAACCGGAACACGCTGTCATGCACTCCGTTGAAAATGAGATTTGCGGTACAAAGTTTTTAAGCAGAAACGCCGGCTGTAGTGGCGCTGGTTAATCGTCTAAAAATCACAATAGACCCATATTAATATAGTGTATACATTTTGATCTAACTAAAGAGATATACCACGGTGAATTTGTGCAGATTCACTTGATCACTTGGAGTTGGGTGCAGTATAAGCAAAATATAGAGATTCTTAATTCCTACATCAATTGTATAACCTTATAGTATCTATTGTGGTTTAATATGAACATGTAAAATCTTCTTTCAAGACCCTACAATCATGTGCAAAAATTATGAGACTTTACGTATTTTAAACACATTTTTTCATAGAAACAACATTGTTTTGGGGGGAGAGGGGGGTAGATACTAGGTGTCATGACCGTGTCTCAATAATTTTTGCACATGATTGTAGGTCGAAATTCGAAATATCAAGATTCATTCGACTGCATGGTGAAGATGTTGAAGGAATTATTGAGAGCTACCTGCAAATGTCAAATTCATGCACTGGTCTTAAACATTTGCCAAGTTGCCACACCGAGCAAAACTGCTGAATTTACCTCTGATGATGGTCAAGTCAATCCATAATTGCACCGCTTGCATGGTATACCATTTCAAATTATTGATAATCTCATGCATACCCGGTTTTTATACAAAGCTGCCCAACTTGGAGATTTCAGGAAGTTGTCATTAGTTTCTGAGCTTCAACTGCCTTTAAAAGCTAAATCAAGGAGTTGGGTAATTCAATTTAGAAATCGTAGGATTTAAAAGTTGACAATTCACGTGTTTTTATCCAATTATATCTCAGTCAGTGCCAACCCTATAAATATTTTTTCTGTTTACACTACCTGATGCGTTTAAATGGTGCTTGTGAGGCCGGGTGGAGAAACAAACATTAATGCCTTTAAAAGGGAATTGAAAAGACAAATTTATTTCTCAGCTTATGCATGTGAGTGACAAAAGAAGCTAAACATTAAAACTTTTAACAGAAGTAGGGAGCATTCGATTCATGTCTTTCAGTTTGCATTGTGAACGCCGAGTGAGGAAAAACAGGGTAACCTATAAAACAACTTTCCATTTTTTTTATCAGCAACTTTCTATATAGCTATTTTTCATTTCTATATTTGTATAAGTAAAAATCTTATAGTATTGTAGCAGAACAATGCCTTAAGTTGTAAGTCATAAGATATGCGGTACCTTTGAACCAAAGGTCAGGAAGTTTGTAAGATGCATAATTGGCCTGAACTGGGCACTCAGGTGGAAACGTCGAGAGGTTTTCCTGGTTTATGAAATAAAACGGATCTACTATTAAAACACATACGTTTAATTCTGTACAGATAAGATAAGTAGTTTTTCTTAAAAACTTCACATGCAATCACAAGTTTTGATAAGCATATATAGGCTACCACAACGTTGTTATTCAAGATTATCCTATCATAATTTCCTTCTGTAAAACAGTAATCGCGCGATTCTTCGAGCACGGAAGATCATATCCAAATCCTCACATAGAGAAACCGCATCTGCATGCTTTACCAGGCCGAGGGACGTTTTTGAAACCGACGGAGAATATTTTTCTATCCGGACCTCGCAGCCGGTAAATAACATAATTTTATAATTACATAACCCCTTTAACTATATACTGTTCCTTGTACAATGAAATTACAATAACATAAATAATGACTCTCCCGATAAAAGCCTGTTTACACTACACTCGATTTATTGGCACGGCACGGTTTAAATGGGTACCTGTTCCCATTTCAACTGTGCTCGGCCTTCTTTTTAGTAGCCTGAACACTAATAAAGTTGAGCACGGGTGTCAATTTTAGCCGTGCCGTGCTATAAATTGAGTGTAGTGTAAACGGGGCTAAAGTCCATTAGGTCGAATATAGGCTTTTTTGCATTTTCAAATTTGCTATGTATGATAACTTGCTTCCATGGTGACCATTTCTGGGTTCTTCTAAATCATTTATCTTGTAAATTGTTTTTCCAAACTACTCCTGTATAAACTCCACACACTTGAACTTTCATCCTGTTAATTATTATAACATTCATAACATGCCTTTTTTGGATGTTTATTCTAAGTACACACAGTAATTTGTTTTAGCAGTGTTTTCATTAAATTTGCTCTTTGAAATTAAATTTGTAGACACATCAAATCATCAGTCAAATTTTGGCAGCTGCCAGAAAAATTCTGCGAGAACGAATTAACGAGCGATATTTTCTCGACCAGAAAAACTAACTGTTCGTGTGTACATGCAGCTTACGAGAAACATAGATGTCTATGATATGCCATAAACAAACAAGTATAAACACGCAGGATTAGTATGTTAAGAAGAAATCTTGTCAAGATGGAGTAGAATACTCGTCTGTTCCTGTGAGGTCAATCTTGTCTATTGATATATACAAATATAAAAAGCTATATTTTGTTTGTCTTTGCCAAGGTATGTATATATTGAAGATCCATGCATGCACTTCCTTCGAGAATCAACAAGATTACTCCGAACTAGTAGATGATCCCCAACAAATAATACGTGCGAAAGTGAAAAGTAAAAGTAAATTGTATTCTGGTTTTATCAAAAGGTATACAGTCAAGTTTTACTATCCAACCGATATCCTTTTTATATCTATAGTGTTTTAAGATGCACCAAATCTGCTGACGCGGACGTGAGGTAAAAAGCCGTTATTTCTACATGTTCACATGCATCGGGGATACAAATTATAAACTTTGTATAACCATGTCATATCTGTATGTCACAGTAAACCAGATGTCTTGTTAATAAATTGCTCTGAGCAAATTGCAACCGAAACTTGTAAGTTCCCTCGTATTTAGCTTATATCATCTGATTTATTTTAATATGCACGCAATTTTACATGCATTTAAGATGTAGCGGTAGTAAATTTACAGTAACCGGCCGCAAAGTATTGAATTATATAAATGTATTTATTTACACTTGCGAGGAAACTTGCAAGTTCCGGTTTCAATTTACTGAAGGCAATTTAACAGTATTGTCAGCAATGTTGCAACATTGCGGGGAACAGAACACCCGGTTTGACAAATTAAAACTCGGTTCCTATTATATTAGCGGCTGTTTGCATGTCACCACAGTTATTAGAATATACATGGTTTGGAGACTATAGATGGAAGTACAATACAACTCATTATCTATGTTATTGTTCAGGTCACATGTCTATTGTATTTTTGCCCAACTAACCAATAGCAATGGCTTGGCTTAGCTCCTCAACCGTGACTTGAACAACATGTTAATTCAGACCTTACTATTGGTTTATTTGTTCAAAATACAATAGACACATGACGAATAAGGAATAATTTTTTGCATAAATGTTCCCCGACATAGTTAATGAGTTCTATTGTACTTTTATGTAGCCTCTAAACCATGTATATTCTATTTACTGTGATGTCACGACCGCGTCGTTGTATTTTTCAAACTCGCTAAAGCTAAAATGAACGGGTGATAGTTTTATTCAACCGGCCCAATTAAAAAGTGCACCATGTTTACAAATTTACAGATATTCACGAGAATTTTCTACATTGCTTTCTTCAATGATTATGCATGTATATATATTATACACTTAATGTATGCTCCCGAGGGAAATAGTGAGTTTTGTTTTCCCAAGAGTCTGAATGTTTTGAGACTCGAGGGAAAACAAAACTCACTATTTCCCGAGGTAGTTCACAAGTGTTTTGTTATATAGGAACGAAAACATACAAATGATACATGTTACGCAGTAATTTCGTTTAAAAAAGAAACCCACTCCCTTTACTTTGTTATGACAAGAAGCGGGCAACAATTTTTACTTGTTTTCCTGGCGGGAAACATTGCATTTATTTAAAGTCATGTGACTATACGAATGAACTAATCACATTCAAAATACTATACAACAATATAAATCATATGCTATATTCATGCAGATATAATCAGATTAAATACTTGTACCTGCCAATTTATTCCTCGCCATATATCATTTCATTCGCATTTTGATCATTATGTAGAATATAACATTACTAGTGGAAAGCTCACAAAGTTCCGACAGGTGAAAAAGAAACATTAGGAGCGAGTTTACAACGCCAACGGCGAAAAATGATCTTTTGGCTCACTTTCATCGCTTTATGTCTTGGAAAACACTTTGGTGAGTAGATTATATAGTATCTTTTGCTTTTTTTTACATAGTAGTTGTGCATAGTTTAATCAGTCATAAAAAAATTACAAACCGAAGAGACTGAGCAAAACGTAACACGCACACAAACTTTGAATAAACAAAACATCTTGTGATTTGTGAATACAATTTATGAATACATTTCTTGTATATTTCAAGTGCAAATATAGCTACATGCCTTACATGCTATACATGCCTTAAATATAGGTACATGCGCGCTACTACAGTTTTCGCGAAACGCGCATTAAATACCGGTTAAACCTGTTTGCTCCGAAAAATATTGAGAAATTCGTTTGCTTATATTTTTCTGTTGATTTATGGAATTTGTCAATTAGTTTGGGAAACTCTTTGAAAGATTCCTTACTTCCTGATCACTGACCAATCACGATGATCCAAGCACTTCATTGGTCAATGCAATGCCCACTAAGAAATGATCAATAGTTAGATCAGGGAGGTTTTGGAAATATCATGAATTGTGTAAGCCGACTGATCATGATAAATTTGATTTGAATCGCTCGATAATTTCGGAGCGCTTTAATTGCATCGAGTGTAAATCTTGGTTTTCACTCACGACAAAAGCATAAGTGTAAGAAGAGGCAAAGGCAAAACATGCGTCACAAGCATCAACATGCATAAGCACAAACATAAAGTGAACCCTGATTCCCATTTACTCGTGAAGTGTCGTGATTTGACAACAATGACAGATTTGAATAAGGTATAAAGACAAATTTACATCCGGGCTATTTTTCATCCGTGAAAATGACTTGTTTACGACAAGTAAGACTAAAAGGAAACCAGGCTTAAGGCCGAGGCTCGGCGATGAAGGAAAAAATATAAGAATAAAAAAAAGATAAGAATTCTGTCCATCCGAAAGTGCTCATATTCATAGGTTGTGTATGCACATACATTTTACAGGGAACGCTAAAGGGAACGCTATGAATGATATAACTGTCAACATATCAATTGACAACCGTGGTCTTGTGGTGACTGACACTGGTGAAGAGCACAATGTTAGTAACGAATGGCGACAACCTGAGCATTTCATCTTGCCAGGCGACATACAATTTGTGACGATAAAAGCTCGGAATGATCCAGGAGGTCCTGGGGGAATTCTCGCCTCCTTCAGCAATAACGTCACCACGGATGCTTCATGGGAATGTGCGGATATGAAAAGTTGCCAGACCTCTTGTGGTAATGTGAGATCTGAACCAGCGTGGAAGCAAGCCGTGACTTATGGCCAAAATGACAATTCGTCCACGATATGGTATAGGGCCAACAGAGGTAAATTAGACGGGATTGAATCAAAGGCATACTGGATATGGGTACAGAACTGGACGGCGACAGATGTATGGTGCAGAAAGACGTTTGGTAAGATTTATACGACTTCATTAAAGAATGTCATGATTTCTTTACTCCGTATGTTTGATTGTTTAAAACGGTGAAAATTGGTGTATTTACTTGGTGTATTTACTTGGTTGGTCAAACCTAATCGGCCAATCACAACGTATTACTTCCAGTGGTCTATGCACCAGTAACGAGTTTTCAACCCGATGTCTGAAATCTATACATCAGCTTATCTCTTTCTAAACGTCCATGATTTCATTTTCAGAAACTCGCTTGAAAATTCCAATTCGGATGCCAATATCCCCGCACGTTAAAGGCGGGAAAGGTAGGAAGTTATTACAATCCATCGCCATCTTTACTCAGTGAAATTTCGCGTAGACGAAATGAATCTATATTTTTGGAACTTGCAAAAATGAATTTTAATAAAACGTTGTGCAAAAAAATTATAGTTGATATATTTCTAACGATAGAATCCCATGCAGATCTATGTCTTTATCTATTTTTCAAATGGCTTGCTTTATCAGTTTAACGCTGCCGGGAATTTTTTTGAGTGGGCAAAATAGACGGTCCAGAACCTTCCCACGTTCTAATTGAATTTAGAAAATTACAAATCTGAAAACCTACAAATCTGAAAGTATATCTCACTGGCGCATACATGCTCATAATAAATTTCATAATAAATTAAAATTTGATTTCAATCAATAATTTTCATTTCAAAAATAGTTGATTTCTTAATGCCTAATTTCTTTAATTTCTAACTGTTATAAACTGAAGGAAGGTATAAATTGAAAGCTAAATAACCCCTCTCCAGACTGCATAAAAACTAATTAAATAAAAAATTCAATATATCCTGCAAAAAGGTTTGTTAATTTCTATTTCTCAGTTTAATAAGACACCCTGCATGGGTATGTATTTTCCTTGTCTTTCTGCAATAAATCATAATGCAATAATGGAAAGAATACAATGGAAACACTCCCGTTATTTCCTTCCTAGCTTGCGAACCCATGTATGCAATTCGTATGGAGAATTACAAGCTCGAGGGCTCCGTTTTTTATGAATTTCACGCCAAACATGTTGGGGATTGCGGCATGAAGTGCTTTGCAAATCATCAATGTTTGTCGTTCAATTACATCTCCTCTTCAAAGATTTGTGAACTCAATGATTCAGCTGAACAGTTGGGCTCAGACAAAGTGAAACCAGCTCCTGGGGTTACGTATTTTTTACCGAAATAATTCATAAACATGCAGACACACCTAGCCTCTTAAACGAGTGTCTCTTAAAGTGGACAAAATAGTTAAGTCATACATGCACCATGCACTGTTTTATTTCTTTCTTTTAATCTAAATTAAAGCAATAAATTATCTCTATAATCTACTATTTTTTAGTTTTAGCTGTATATTTTTGTTTACCTTTCCGGCGCTTATTAGGGCTGTTTACATGATCTGGCTTAGACCAGAGTCCACGAAGCGTGAGATGACTTCGAGGTGTTGAAACATGTGTTTATGACACGAAACAAGCACATGCTATTGTTGGGATGACTAACAGGGTACCAGGATTGTGTTATATGCTCATTTCAACACGTCAAAGTCATCTCACGCTTCGTCGAATCTCGGCTAAGTGGGATCATGTAAACAGCTCTTAATAGATAATGAGATGATAATGAAGCTTAATGAGATTTATCACATAATCTATTGTTTGAATTGCATTCGCCGCGACCAAAATGCGACGTATAACCTAGGCCTTAGTTCCTGTTGAACTAGTTTATATACATGCAAATGTGTTTCCGCCATTTTGTTTTTTCTGTTCAAAATCGTCAATTGAATTGCAGTATAAATAACTGTAATTCTCTGGACCAGTCAGAAACCAATCTTATTAGTCATCCACAGCACATCGGTCGTAGAGAATCTACGATGAATTTCGACGTATTAAGACCAGGCTTTATATCAGTGCTAAACTGATGCAACTTGAGGTTGAAGCGTTCAAAATAAATGGAAGAAATCTTAAAACGAGGAAAGAATAATCAGAAGTGTGTCTATGAATATTGAGTCTTGAGATTAAAGACACATTTTTGGACTTCGATTTGCAATGTAACATACGTGAGTGCGCATTATATACGTTTAACTTTAGTTAGTAATATATATATCTTACTTAGCAGCTTAAATTCCTTGGATCAGTATGGTAATGGACTTCGTATTGTTATTTGTTTTAGAAGCTATTAAAGACCCCCATTGCAAAGTAAAACCATACACTGATTCACAACAAATATCTGATTTCAATGCAAGATACCTTTTTGGGACACCCTGTATACAGTTTAACCAATCAACTGTTCTGTCATGTTCTGTTCAATGTCCTGTTCATGCAGATAACGTGTTAATCCCCACGATCGGCACACGTTAAATACAATATCACATGTCATCGTCAACTTAACACACTATATTTACATACAATACAGTATAATCATTTGCGTGGCCAGCCAGATGATTCAGTCCCGCAGTGCAAATTTTTAAGTTGTTATCATTATTTCTCCAGAAATTGATTGTTTCTGCAGTAAATTAGCACAAAATATTGGCATAGTGGTACTACATTGTCCGACTACTTTGGCTATAGAACATAATCATTTTGCTGGTGCATGTGATTATAAATCCAGCCGATTAATAGGTCTTCCAAAGCTAAGGATCATTTCTTTTAGCTCTTTGTCCTGGGAAAAATCCACGCCACTTCCAAATACCAGGGCCTGTTAATGTAACAATATTCACAATGACTTTTAGAACCACTATCTGGGAGAGAGCAGCACTATACAAACGTATTTTAAAGAGCGGGAGACTGGTTGCGAGTTACGCGAAAACGAGGTTAGTCTCAATATCATTGTTCATTAACTTTATTTTGTAACTTCATTTGGCTTGTCGCGAGTGAGACTTTAAAATATAAAATTTAAAATATTATACATTGAACGAAAGATGTTATAGAATGCTTTAGTCATAATAACATTTCATTTGTACGCGGGAAAATTTTTGAATCTAATGGTGTTTCAAATTGGCTTTGAGGGGTTTATCATCGAGTCCTTATAATCCCCGCTTAATCTTTTTATTACTGACTCTTCTACCTGACATATATTTCTTGCAACTTCCATCATATTTTGGCGCTCCTGAATTTGCTGTCGCAAGCTAGTGAAGATAGCAAATAAATGACGTAACGGTAAATTATTCTCATATAGAATATAGTAACGAATAGGTCAGTATTTTATGCTTAGCGCCTACTTCTCCCCCCCGTCCTGCGTTTTGGGTTCATGCAGAAAACTGGGAATGAGAGACAGTAGGAAGTCTCAGTTTACATATAACTTCGATACAGCGCATGTTCTGGGTCAGTCTTTTCCTTGACTTTGAACTACGTAAAGGCTACTATGCAATTTTGATAAACGCAATAAAAGTTTTACTTCGATTCTTTTTTAGTTTCCCTCTCGGTCTTGTTAGTTTGTTTTCGAGTTTGTAAGTCCTATAAGAAACAAACAAAAAATCAAAGTCATAGAAAGGCCACACAGTTTTTATGCATGAAGACAGTAAGTTTGTTTGTACCCACAAAGTATTTTTAATACCAATAAATTGAAATGCAGAGATGGATAACAATATTCACATTTAACGCTCAAGCACCAGGAACTTCCAAATGTCCTTATTGCCTATCAAGTTTTCAATTTTCGTTGGCCTATTTAGCATTTTATAAGTTGAGTTAATCCCCACGAGCAAAAATTCGCGAACAAGTCATTCAAATTTTAACATAGTGATTAGTTTAGTTTTGGGTTTTTTCGGGACACCCTGTAGAACTGGATGTGTGAATGCGCGGAGCGGAATTTTTCATAGTCGGCACGCTTTCATGCAGAAATAATATGAGAAGAGCTGTACTATAAGCTTATATGCAACCGTTTATAAGTAATGATTACACCATCCCCCGTTACACTACAATACTTATCAAACATGGTATAACAGCGGTCTAAAAGAGGCTTCTCAGACAGAGACCCATGCCCCCTTTAGGTCGAAAATCCTTCTAACTTCCTTGGCGAAGGCTCTTATATTAGTCTTAGCCTTTTATTAGGTCGAAACGTTGAGTAGTTTTGGCACTTGACTTCTCATTCACGGAAGTTTGAATATTTCGACCTAAACTAAAGGCCATCTCGTCCGGGAAGTTGGTATGCGTTACAATTTTCTGTCTATTTGGGAAGCCGTTATACGAAGATAAGTTTTTCGGAGTCGTCCGAATACTGAAGTGGGCGATATACGCTATTCCAGATTGCTACACAGTGGGTTTTGGGTGGGTCAAATTCTGCCCCTATTGAAAGGTTTGTGGACGTGGTAGTTATTATTTTCAACCAATACTAAGGAAATAGGCATTTGCCACTGCCCATTCCCAATCAAGTACAATATGAGCGGGAACGTCCTTCTACACAAATCGACCAGTCACCAGTGTCAAGGACCGTCTGGTAACATGAATATGTGAATATGCCCCCCCCCTCTCTTAACGATCTTTCGCCGTCCATGCTGTGAACATGTTCATCGTAATGATGACCAATTGACCATGACCATCCAAAAGAGCACACAATTTGTACCGTAAGTGGATTGTGTAGACATAAGTTTTACGAGTAATTTTCCCAACTCCCATTATTGCATAGTGTGTTTTTTTTACCCAATGTCGCATGCATGAGGCGTGCTTCACGGGTACCATGCATGCATGAGGCGTTTTCCACACAGGTACCATGCATTCTCCGTGTGGAATAACGGTCCGCGCGCGTGATGTACTTTTCCCTGACGTGGCATTTTTTTAACAAGTAAATAATTAATACACTTCCTTAGTTCCAATAAGCTGAAGCAGCTTCAAGCATATATATTATTTATATGAAAAAAAAAGTTTAACACACGCACGTGCTTGGTAATTGATGAGAAAAGGAAGTGTCAGAAATTGTCACATAAAAATTAAAAGAAAATAAAGGGGGATTCCAAAACGTTTAATGTAATTGTAGATAACATCCCGCATAATTTGCTTTATCAGCCATTCGAGTAGTTTTCCCTGCTGCATAAATCTGCATGTGATTTTCCTGCATAGTTAATCAAGTAGTTTCCCCTTTGCCGGAAATGCCAAATCGAACGTTTCGAATCGCCCCACTTCCGTCATGCGATCAACGTAAAAGCAATATATAAACACATTTGCATTTCGAATGTCTTCATTTTGTACAACCGTATTCAAGCGTGCTGTAAAGGCGTGATTATTGATCGACCGAATTTACGTTCACGAGAGCTAATGGCATTCACAGTAACGAGCCCAAATGTCGTGTATACCGATGAATATATCGAAAGTTTGTTTCACTACGAGTCTTCTGAGGTGAAACAGCATGGCGGGAAAATAGAAGTGATTCCTAAAAGGACGGTTTATACTTTTAAAACCGAACGAAAAGTGCCGAAACTCGGCTGCATGCTCGTTGGCTGGGGTGGCAACAACGGCACAACACTTACGGCGTCTGTACTTGCAAATAAACTCGGCATTTCATGGAATACAAAGTCGGGTATAAAGAATCCGAATTACACCGGCTCTGTGACACAAGCTTCGACGGTAAGCTTGGGAACAGGGCCAGATGGAGAGGTTTTTGTCCCTCTCAAAGCATTGCTACCGATGGTCGAGCCAAACGATATAATATTCGACGGTTGGGATATCAACTCGATGAATATAGCGGATGCCATGCAACGAGCCGAAGTTTTGGACTTCGACTTACAGCGTCAACTTCGCCCCCATCTCGAGAAACTGACACCCCGACCTTCGATCTATTGCCCAGATTTTATAGCTGCAAATCAAGCCGATCGAGCCGACAATGTCCTCAAAGGCACTAAAGCTCAAATGGTCGAACAAATTCGGGCGGATATTCGTGATTTCAAAGCGAAAAATGACCTCGACAAGGTGATTGTACTTTGGACGGCGAACACCGAACGATTTTGTGAAATTCGAGCTGGCCTGAACGACACCAGCGAGAACCTGCTTGCTTCGATCGCCCGCAACGAGGACGAAGTGTCTCCATCGACCCTGTTCGCCGTTGCAAGCATCAAGGAGGGCTGTTCTTACATCAATGGTTCTCCACAAAATACCTTCGTACCAGGCGTGGTTGCACTTGCCGAAAAATGCCAAACATTCCTCGGGGGAGACGATTTCAAGTCTGGTCAGACCAAAATCAAGTCGGTTCTAGTTGATTTCCTGGTTAGCGCTGGCATCAAACCCGTGTCGATCGTGAGCTATAACCACTTGGGAAATAACGACGGCAAGAACCTGTCTTCGGCCAAGCAGTTTCGCTCGAAGGAGATTTCCAAGAGCAATGTGGTCGATGATATGGTGGATTCCAACCCTATTCTGTACGAGAAAGGTGAGAAACCTGACCATTGTGTTGTTATCAAGTACGTACCCTATGTGAAAGATAGCAAGCGTGCCATGGATGAATATACCTCTGAAATATTCATGAATGGCACAAATACCCTTGTAATCCATAATACATGCGAAGACTCCTTGTTAGCCGCACCAATCATCCTGGATTTGGTTATTCTCTGCGAGGTGTGTGAGAGGATAAAGTTCCAAGCTGGTGGTGACACCAAATTCCAGAGTTTCAACACCATACTTTCCATTCTGAGCTACCTACTTAAAGCACCTTTGGTACCCAGTGGTACACCAGTGGTAAATGCTTTGTTCCGCCAGCGTGCTTGCATTGAAAACATTTTCCGTGCTTGTGTTGGGCTTGCCCCCCAGAATAATATGTTACTGGAGCATAAGCATTCCTGTGGTACCAAGCAAACTAAGCAAGAACATGAAATAAACGGTTGGATAGAAAATGAAGTTAAGTCTGACTTGATAAATGGACTCAATTCTGATCTTATAAACTCTGATGTACGTCACATACCCCAACTGAAGTCTATTGTATAATTGTAGTTATACTATTCCCTATCAAAACTTACATATTGTATTTAATTAAGAGATGTTATGGTTGTAATGCTATTTGATTTTTAGCTATTTATTGCTGTTAAAGAGTAGCATTGTCTATTTGTTTGGTAAACTTTGAACAATGCAAAGGACATTAGATGGCATTGATTTACAGGTACACTTGCACGCTAACAACAAATATGAAGTTTATTTTAGGTCTTTATTCATAATTCTTGCAAAACCGTTGTACTGTTTGTTAATATAAAAGTTTGATCATTTACATTCTACCTTTTTTATTCATTGGGCATGGGATGCATGGGAAGTTGTGGAACTGGGGCTATTGAGGGACTATTAAGGATAAATAAATTTAAAGCAAGATAAGGTGATGAACCCTTATTTTAAATTATGAAAATCAATGAGTAAATTATGCTTATAGCTAAGAAAAAATCGATTTTAACATTGTTTGAATTCTTTAAATGGTAATTTTTTCCGCACACAAATGTGTAACTATGACATCTTAAACCTAGGGTTCTACATTTTTTCACTCCCAGAAAAGTCACAAAACATTGCTACAATCATGAAGCCATTAACTCTTAAAGTATAGTCAGACGATAGTTTATTGGTATGACCTAAAAAGCTCAAATTTAAGCCCTTAAGAAACGGTTAATTAATAACTGGCAATGCGCCCACTCAGCACTAGATGTATTGTCGCTATTAAAGCGCCTTAGTTTTATCAGTAAAGGTGCTTGAGAAATAGGCAATTTACTGTATAATGACAGCAATGAAAATATTTTGTCATGCTCTTAAAATCGTTTCGATTCTTTATAATGCTCGTACAGAGCTGAAAGCTTTGTCATTGTGAACCAGAATTTTGTAAACAGATTTACGTCGCGACTACTACATAGTCATACTAGATTTGAACTTTGCACTAGAAACGCTGTTGTGCAATGTATAATTATACAGTATATATTTCAAGGCATTTAAGGAATCTACGATCGATTCTTTTCTTTGTATTTCTACAAGGGCACCGTCCTGGGAGCTTTGGTATGTATCGCAGCTAGGCACCGCGCAGAGCCCAGCTTAGCTATTCCGACTAGCGGCTGCTAGCCCATCAACTAGCTCATCTATTTCAAAGTGGAAAATGTAAAACGAATTTTTTGAAAAAAAGAGTTGGAAAATTACTAGCAAAATGTGTTTATAAATATTAAAAATCTGCGTATAGGCTTTATAGTGTAAATATAGCCTCTTTGTCTTTGTTCGAATCTCTCGATTTCATTAAAAATAATCATGCATACATGGTCATGGTTTCACTTATTTTTGAAAGACTATTCAAAATTTCAAAAAAAATTTCGCAATCAGCAATTGCAATACACAGGCATATATTGAGACATTGTGAATAATATTATATTGGTCTATACAGCATATATCACCAGCTAGATTACGTCATTGTACAATACGAACAATGACGTTTAAAAGCGTGTGCCGGTATCACATGCTTGTGATACTGCGCTGACAGAGAGCTGATATTTGATTCTGTGTACGGTAAATAGTTCCGTCTGCCAATAAAGGTCACACTCAAGAATCGAACGATACGAAGTTCAACGAAATAAATTATGAATGAAAAACTGCTATGGCAACAACACCGATATTTTCACTTTGAATTATTTAGAATAATTCTTAAACCGTGAGACATGGCAACGTCAACCGGGTATTTCCACATAATCATTTTTAACGGAGTACATTCATAATTTTGTATAGTTAGGCAGAAGCATCATAACTTAGTAAATTGCGATCTGTATACATTTAATACATTGACAATAATATATGATACAAGTTGTAAATATAACTTTGTGAATTGATCTAGCCCCATCGTAACGGCCCCAAGTGTTCAAAATGTAGATATCCACGACCGATTTGTTTTGCATAAGTCAGTGCAAATATGTCAGTGCGCGAGACGATATATTTTGAGGTATTAAAGTATGTTTTTACACCAAAAAAGCACGTGCTTTTGTAGTGTTACCACTATACCAGGTACATATCTCTCAATATCATCTCACGCTTGGCTTATGTAATCTCGAATAAGCTGGATCGACATGATTCATGTAAACATGTATTGGCTGTTTTCACACACTAGAGACGCATAATGCGTCTGCAATATTTTTTGACTGGTATTCGTCTTCAGTATAAAGACGGACAACAGACGCGTAATACCTCGAGACGATTAAATAATATTAATGTTCAGTTTTTCGTCTTAGCATAACCAACGGTTGTTGGTCTAGACGGATAATGCGTATGTTGTCCATCTTTATACTGAAGACAAATAATCAGTCAAAAAATATTGAAGCACCTCTGGTGTCAAAACGGCCATTTAAACAATATTAATCTTTAATATCACTGTATTATAGACCCATTATAGCCTATTTACGCTTGGTAAACGGGCACGCTGAAATTATTTCACCTCACGTTATGCCCTACATATGAACTATGAGTAGAACCGTGGTAGACCTTATATGACAATTGTTTCAAAACTTGATAATTGCAAGGTATACATTAGGCCTCTTGCGTTTTGTTAAATAAGCGTGCCTTGCAAGAAAAATCCAGGGGCAGGGTTGTATAGCCCTGTATCTGCAGTGGGCTATACTATATAAGAAAACTGCTCGAGTCTGCCATAACACTGACCTGTGTCTGTATGGTCTGACTCGGTCGTTTCAAATTTAAGATTTTACGGAGTACAAGTACCATTAGTTCAACCAGTGTATAACACTAGAATAATCATATTGCTTACCTGTAATTCTGCCATCAATTTTTCACATCTTTTTGTCACCTCTAAAGAAAAAGTCCCAATGTCAGTATGCCATGCAATGAGATATCTAGTTTACCTTTTCGTGGCACACCGCATTTTAAAACTAACCAAGGCGTTGTCTTCCTATATCTCTTAAATTGCCTTCTTCCTCTTCCAGTGCCTTAAATATATGAGACAAGAACGTCAACAATAAAACAAAATGACAACAAAACAACAACAACAAAACAACAACAAAACAACAACAAAACAACAACAAAAACAACAACAAAACAACAACAACAACAACAAAACAACAACAACAACAAAACAACAACAACAACAAAAAACAACAACAACAAAAAACAAAAACAACAAAACAAAACAAACAAAAAAAAAACAAACAACAACAACAAAACAACAACAAAACAACACAACAACAACAAAAAACAACAACAAAACAATGACAAAAACAAAACAACAAACAAAACAACAACAACAACAAACACAACAACAACAAAACAACAACAACCAACAACAAAAAACAACACAACAAACAACAACAAAAAAAAACAACAACAACAAAAACAACAACAACAGCAAAACAACAACAACAGCAACAACAAAACAACAAAAACAACAACAAAAACAACAACAAAAGGTCAGTAAATCATTACTTGAGCATTACGTGATTTTTAGTGATAAATTTCGAAATGCGACTATAAACTAGCTAGCTCAATACTTGGGGTGGGGGGTAACAAACAACCCGCACCACACTTTTCCAGTTGTGACGTACAGTACCTTAGTCATGTACACATATAACACAGCTATAATTGGCCAAACTCTACTATATATAGCTTATTGTGTTTATTGTAACACACTATGCTATAATAAGTATAATTGTGCCTGGCATAGGCATCACGTAGCTATGTATGGAATATTCCGAATCAGAATTTGAACGTAGCCAAAGTGTACCTCAGTAGTAAGACACAATCGGGAATACGTACCTGCTGGTACTTTTGTATATCTTTGCATAATCTTTGCTGTTCATCACATTGGCTTGCAAACTCGCTACATTGTTGTTAAATTAATAAAAACGCCTTAAATAAGCGAAGTAAAAAGATCTTGTTTAATGGCGGTGAGGAGGTCGTGGTGGGAGGTGCCCTGGGGGGGGGGGGTTACATATTTCCTAGTACATTGTTAAATTAGGGGTTGACAAAAATATGGAGTCACTAAACTTCATGCAAACAACTTTTACAGTTTTATAAACTCATAGACAAATCAAAGTATATTTATTTTGTATATACAGACTTTATCAGCTTATTTTCTCTACTTTTCATTACTGATCAATCAATTTCAACCATATGTGAAACAAATTCTACCCTCGCTAACTTCATTTTCAACACCCACAATGTATTACGATTTACGTACTCTTCTTTTTGTTCACTGGTCTTCCCCGAATCCATATCTCCGGAAGGAAATAAAATTTTCATTTTTACGTAACCTGAGAGCAACCTAAGAAAAAGAGTTATATGAGCATAATTTTAGTGTCCGGACGGGACGAGAGCCGAGTAAAAAGAGTGATTATTAAGCGCTGTCTAGGTTCTTAGGGAGTGATTGCTGGCCTAAACTGTGAGTACTGAAAAAGATGAGGGAATATTGGTTTATGGCGAATATTGGTTTATCACAAGATGAATGGAAGTGGAAAGGTGCATCTGCCATCCATGTGACCTTGGAGCTAGTTTTGAAGCTAGTTACAAAGAAGCTAGTTACAAAGGAGCTAGTTACAAAGGAGCTAGTTTTGAAGGAGGGTTGTGTATGCTAGTCACCATGCAAACCAGGAGATAGGAGTACAAACACAAACTGCAAGAGATATCAGAATGCACACTTGCTTTAGAAGAGATATAACATTTTTCTTACTGGTATTGTAAGTGCTTATAGATATTACCTTGAAAGTCTCAAATCCCAATTTCACAATAATATGTAATTTTAGTTACAGCCTATATATATCCTACACCACTACTGTATCTCCTAGACTAGACGGATGTACACTCTTTAGCAATATGCCAAAATAAATCCATCCCTGCCTGTAAACCTCAAATGTTCAAGTTAGGGCACCATGAATATTGATTTTACCTTTCCAGAATAAGTTGTTTGGTTGAATGTGTTGAGGAGACATCCAGTAACTCTTCTTGAAGACGTGACACACTATAAGGCATGAGTACAAAAAATCACTTTATTTTCTTAAGACTAGAATAGTAAATTTATGCACCTCTTTGATCTGACATTTAGATTGATAATTAAACATCACTGAAGTTTCCTCGTTTTTTAATGGTAACTAAATACAAACAACAAACCTTTCACACAATTCCTCTATGCTTGATTCTTCCTTGCCTTCCAGCTTCTCCTGATCTAGTTTTCTCACTTAAATACCCATTATATTTTTAAATTTTGCTAAAGCAACAATATTGGCATTCATACAGAAGACATTTATACAAAGTTACATACAAATCTGTCTACTAATGGGCATATCTTGGCTATAGATGCAAACAAGTGGGGTGATCAAACTATGTATGACTTACTGCTGTTAAGCTCTGTTTCATAATTCAACCTCTGCTGTTCAAGCCATTCCTTGCATCTGGAGAATGATGAAAGCATTAGGAGTAAATTTGAATGATAGCTAGCAATAACGCTAAGCATTTAGGGTACATGTTTTGTGCACGCAGTGATAATTTGGTATGTCATGTATGAATGCTGTAGGGGTATGAACAGTACGTGCTTTAGATATTTAAATTTAGGAGCAAATCATGAAACCATTGGATATCATGTTGAACTTGAAATCTTACATTTTCATTCTAAAAATAGCATTTTCATAGCTGTATGCATGTATGCATTTCCACCCAAATTTAGTATAATTCATATGCAGGACACCCCTTTCCTGCCACAGGTCTCCTATAAGGAAGCCTATCATTCTAGGGGAAAGTTTGTTTTGTTTGAACATTTGCACATTAATACTATAGAGATATGAGTGAATTATTGTTTAAATTAAATCAAATACAGGTTCAAACCACAGACGAAATACATACATGGTACATATGTTGTACCTCATATATGGTGGCTCTTACTTGAGGGTATGGTGACTTAACTTAATTTGAACATAGATCTAAATTACTCCTAACTGCAGCTTGAGGCTAGAATATGTGGTTATATGTAGAGCTATACAGTAATATATATGTATTTTGAATTCAAGCACAGTATAAAGATAATCTAATAGCGTTTAAAAAGTGTATGTAGTGCAATCAAACATGCCCTCACCCTTTCAAAGACATCAACGATTTGCTGGTATTGTCTTTGCTATTGTTATTGGCGTCCATTTGATCCATTTTAGCACGATATCCAGTGTTTAGTTGACATCCGCAGGATCTCTTTAGTAAATACTTTTTTGGAGTTTATGTGCCAGGTTTGTTTATTTTCTATACGATTGTTTTCTATCCAAGTACCACCAGTCAAGTAGCATAATAATAAAATGCTGAACAGTTAATTAGAAATTTCGCGCCCTTTTTTTATTTTTATCAAAAATGCTTCATGTATTAAGTAATCAATATTATAATATATAACAAGGGTGTAAAACGATTCTTGTAGATGATAACGAGAAAAGCATTAGATCGAAACAAGAGCAGTTACTTTTTTTTAAATAAATTGTTATTGCCTTATTGGCTTTATTGATATCGAAATTTTTTCGCACGAACAACGAAAATTATTGATAATAAAGTGGAAACAACATCCCTCATGGCAACAGCAATCACTGCATTTTCAAGGTGTATTTTTCAAAATGTCTTAAAAAAATGCGATCTAGCTTCCTGCAGTTAGTACATATGCTTGATCATTGTTTCTAATACTAAAATGGCTAATCGCGGTAATGAAGTGCGTGGTTTGTTGGACAGAATGACTCTTGGCGTTGTGAAAACTTTAGGTATAAAATAGGTATATCTAACATGTGATTGTTGTTTATAGCCACAATATTTCTGAATTATTTTATATTTATGCTAGCATTTCGTTGCATCATTCATCAAAATGTTTGTGCCACCTAATCGACTTTTATTTTTGTCGTATTTGAATATTATTTTTTTGTCTATAGCTTTGAAACTGTTAATTTTCTAGGTTTTTCCCTATTATAATTGTTAACACACTGCCCAAATATATACTTTTAAATTCTAATCAGGGGCATAGAGATGTAAAGCGAGCCTGGGCATTATTTGGGTGTAGATCTGCTTAAATGTTCAGCATTTGAAACTTTGATGGGGCCTGATTTTATCTTCAAGAAAAAAATAACATTTTACAATATTTCTTTAACCTTTTACAATATAAATCAAGTCAATAAAACAAGTCTCTGCAGAAAGGTGCTGTTACACTATGCGATTTCCTTGCAACTTGTAATGTAATTCTACTTCTGAAGCATCTAAGGTTGTCAAAAACGAACATTTCCTTCCTATCACCTGCTAACGTCTTCTTAGCATTTTGAACTGAACACTCTTTACTAATTAACATCCCTCAAAATTATAATTGCATTGCAATTAAGTTTCAAGGAAAGTTGCATAGTGTAACAGCATCTTAATTAAAGAAGGTAAACTGAATCGAAAAAGCTAATTCACTGAGGCATTATATTTTTTCTGTTTTTGTTGTCAGAAAGCAAGCCTGGTGTGTGTGATGTTCGATTTTTTGACAAGAAACCTGCTGATAAAAGCTTTATCTATTCCTGGGAACAGGTTGGCCTTGAACAAAATCTAATACAATTTTTTTTTGGCTAGTGATATGGTTTATACTTTATGTTGCACAGTTTCGACCTAATAAACTTCTTGATGCAATATAAGTCATAAATGTTGCATGTTAAGGTCCATTGATGCAATGGAATTTCTTGTTATGTGGTTTTTACCCTAATGCATATGTTAACAGTTGTGGCAATAGAAGTGTTCTGAAAAATTTTCAAGTAGTATAAAGTAGTTTTTGAAAATATCTGACAAACTCTCACTGTAAATTTCCAGAAAAATATAGGCAAGTGAATTGCTCACAAGTTTTCAAAACACTTAAATTATGTAGACTGTCTAGAAATTAGAGTTTTCCATCAGTAAAAGAAGAAAATGTTGCATTTGGACTTTAATTTATTGGAATGACAATTACAACATAACATGGTATGGTTTGTTAAAAGTAGTTAATACTGTTCATTGCTTTGCAGAAAAATATGTGTGCATTACCAAAAGATCTAAAAGATTTTTATATGACAACAGATGGTATTTCAATCCAATGGTCCATTAAATTTGATGGTAAGGAAGGTTTCTTTGTACTTATAATGTCATTTATTCATAAAACCAGCAGACAATAGTGATGATTGATTAACCAAACCAACAATACTGTGGCTAAATTATTGTTGGATGTATGTATGGTGATGTCATACGCTAGCTTAAAAACGTATTCCAGACAACTAATTCGCCTTTAAAACTGTGGCCAACTTTTTAATGCTTTCTCTTGCAAACATTCAGGTTCAACATTGCCAACTGGTAACATGGAGATAAATTCAATATCAAATCTAACTCCTATCAACCAGTCAATTGTGGTTTCTGATGATAAGCCAACACTGTTAGATATTGATGACTTATCTGATGAGGAAGATTCACAAGGTGTGGTTAGAGTTGTATAAAGAAAACAATATAAACACACTCACTTGTGGTTTACTTTGCGCTAAAGCATTGGTAAACAAACATAGAAAGCAGATGGGCTAGAGGATGGGATAACCCCCCTGTTCACTTGAAACCATATGCCTCTGTAATGTATTCATCACGAAAAAATCAGCCTGTACATACTACACCATTCAAAAATCAAAATGCTTTACAACGTTGTGGTAATGTGTACAGTGTCTGGTAAATTAAGGTTTAGTATTTCTTTGTTTTCTATTTATATTCGTTTTCCTTATATACATTTTCACATTCTTTTAAGGTCATTTCAAGCCACATTTTGATGAGAGAAATAAATGTTTTGAGCTGGATTCCTGCCTTGGTTTTGCTAAAGTTTGTTTAGTTTATAAGGACATAGTGTCAGGTATGTACTGCATAGTTTTAATATGCTTTTCATATAAATAGAATGTTGCTAATAACATGTCAGATCAAAATTTCAGTTACACTCTAAGAGTGACTCCAGGATCCCATATCTGTTGTGGGGGTCATAGAGGCCAGTCATTGCATGTCCTACTGTATAATACATGCATGTGATGTGGTTAAGGTTACCGGTATCAAGATTTGTTTCCCAGTGCGGATGTTTAACACTAGTTTTAGAGGGTGCATGGGTAGTGGTAGTAAAAGACACAAGTGTACAGTATGTATAATAATGTACCCTTGGACAGTAAATATACTATTAATTTGAACCTGAAACTGATGTATTTATGGATGCAAAGCACTTTAATGCGCAGTAACTTTGCTGCTGTTTTAAACCACCATATTAGAAACACAAATGGCAGGCTATAGTAAGTCAAATATGGCAGTTTCACTTATAGTCCAATTTCACAAGACACTTGTAAATTTGATGGAGAGATTGAGAATGTATTCTAAGCCTGCCTGTCTGAAACATTGCTTTATTATTGCTCAAAAAGTTTCGTTTTGGAATCTCAGTAGTTTTACAATTGATGTATTTTCTCTCGATTTTTTCAGCCGGTTTTACCAATTCCAGTCCCGAAGTCTGGTTGCTCGACCGTTCATTGCGATGGACATATCTCTCATCGTCGTTTCAAAGTTATTTCCGGATGTTGATTGTTCATCTTGGGTTACCTCTGTGGCAATACCGTTTCACGCCAACAGGGCTTAGTCCGGAGACTTTGGTAAGCGGCAACTTTAGTCTTTACACACGTTTACTCGGTATCGTAACATGCGTACAGTGTATACATTAGTCCGAGGCCGGTTGTACGTAGTCTGGATGGCGAATCCAAATTTATCAATTTGAAGTGTTTATCCAGGTTAGCAAACAACGGGCAATTTTGAGCGATTGAAAAAATCACTATCCGATGAATAGCGCTAACCGGCTTTCATACAACTGGCCCCAGTTCCGTGTAGCCCAGTGCAGTTGACCATTACAGCATTATTCTGTAATTTTTACACTTATGGTCTGCAGTAACTGTATTAGCCATTTCCCAATCGAAAAGGGTACTGGGTCTAGTCGCGAACCGCAAAGCATCTATGGACTCTTTGGGGGGGACAGGAAATATAAGTCTGAAATCATTTGTCCCTCCAAACAGTCCATGGATGCTTTGCGGTGCGCGACTAGACCCAGTACCCTGCTCGATTGGGAAATTGCTAATTGCCTCCGGTATTCAGCCTTGGCACAGTTAGGGGATATACTGTAGGACCTATTTTGTGCATTCCATCCACCGGAATAGTACCCGGACAAGCTAGTTCAGCTCGACGAGCTCGTTTATTTTTAAAAAATTGTCAAACATACATAGCATTGGCTAGCTATAGATTAATGCGTATGTGATATCACAGAATTCTATGCGTGGAAACACGAAATTATCGTATAATAACCCGACGTCGTTCAACTAATCAGTAGCTAAATTTTCTATAATCACCTTCGTGATTCTAAAAGTATTCAAAATTCCGATATAGCAATGGTTCAACTTGTATGCACCAAACAGAGTTGAGGACTGTGGTGAAGAACAAACCAGCGAATCCGGAGAAGCAAGTTCAAAATCTAAACAAGAAGATCAGCTCGTGAATCACCTCGATACAAACAGAGTGTTCAAGGGGAAATCTGACGCCATGAAACCGCAAACAAAACAAGGAAGAAAGAAGCCTGGAAGCAACGTAAGGACAAATACATCCACGAGATTTCTAGGAACTTCTGGCCCAAGGACACATCGATGATGGATCAGGTAACGTGAATTTGAGTTGTTATTTGCAGGGATTAATATACTCGGAGGTTGGTGGGCGATGGTGCTATACGTATAAAATGCTTCAAATCTAAACTTTTAGATTTGATATCATATTTGTTTAGACGAAATTAACCAGTCACCTATAAGCAGTGTTATCATATATGTTTTTCCGGTAATCTTAATCGGATTTCGGTGAATTCGAATCAACAGTAGCTTGATTTGATGTCGTGTCATTTGTATGAAACGGGAACAGAAATAGAATAAGGTGCGAGCGACGCGCTTCTTCAGCCAGCTAGGCAATCCTGCGGAAAATAATTTTGAATCAGGTTTCAGTGTAATGTGGTATCGACCGTAGCTTTAAAAATCTGTGTGACACAATTACATTTAAAGATTTGTGTGATACCGAATTAGAGCAAAATGCTTTTTCAGCCACATCAAGCAATCACGTATGTTTCTCCAGAAATGCTCTTAGTCTGGTTTCGATTAACGATATCGGCCAGTGCAAGCGTTTTTAACCTAAATACGAACGTAATGTCGCGATGACGCAGCGCAATTATCTTTTTTTGATTAATAGGCGGAGATTTGGCAGACGCCAGATCGAATTCTAATTTACCTATTATCAATGTCCAACATATAATGTTTAAACATGCCTTGCTACAGCAATGATGTAAATCGTTTCTCAAATTGTGCATGGTAGCTATTACCTGTTTGTATGAATATGCAGTATGGCTTCTTTATAATCTATTTTATCTTGCAATACGATCGCTTGTGAATAGATGAAAATTAGCTCGAATATTCACACTCCCTTTTATACAGCGCATTTTCCTCGCATGAAATTCGATCCAACAATAGATAATGAGGTAATAATGAGGCTTATTCATTAGTTTATCATCCCTCATTATCGATAATTTGAATAAACCTTTCTTATAATGACGTCAAACGCGGAAAGTCCGATGTTACACGAAATTTGATTGGCTCCACAAAACTATCGAGCCAATCAAACTTATTAAAAAAGTCTATTGCATCCGACGCGAACGAAAGACCTTACTGTAAAGTTTTCCATGTATCAAACGGCTTTCTCAAATATTATATGTCGAACATTAATTTATGTTTCCACTCAGGAATTAATATACAACTTTGCGTGACTAAAGGTTTCGAAATAGTAACAGTGCCAATATCGGTGCGGAAAAAGGGGCCGGCTAACCGCATGCGAGCGTCTTTCGTGTAATGATAATTTTTTCCCAAAATATATGTGGGGTTCTCCTCAGATGAATGTTGAATGGCCTAAACTGAGCCGATAGAGTTTTGTTGCGGCAGGCTGGTTCTTAAGTTCTTCCGTGACATGTAGTTTTTTTAGTACTGCTCACAATTTTTGCACTTAGTGTAAATTGTAAATTGAACCCAACAGTTTAAACATTTAAACTTGCACATTTTTATTTTATTACTGTTAATTTTCATCAACGGTTCGGATTCTCGTAATACTTGATGTTTATTTACTTGTAGCCACCTTGATCACCAAACAACTTCTTAATCATTTCATTGTGTGGATTGACATCACCCAGGAAATGTGGTACTTCCGTTTCCATCACATTCACGAGTACTTTGGCCGCTAGTGCCAGGGCGTTTTGGTCGGGATGGAAGCCATCGACTGGTTCGATAAGCTGCCAGGTTTCGTGATCTTTTCCCATTGACTTCCACATCCTGATAGCTTCCTCGAAGAAGTTTGGAATGAACGCCAAGTCGAAATTTTCATATTTTTCCGTCTTCGCGATATCCTGTAAAACTGCGCTCAGTTCTCTTGCGCGCTTGGACGTTGCATTTCGTATGGTCTCGTTGCTGTTGAGCCAACCTGCGCACGGGGAGATTTGCAGGCAGTTGAGGAAATCGTACAATCTAGCGTACGTGACGTCGTTTCGTAATTTTCCAATCGGGTGTGTACGGTTATGCATCGTGTCGTATAATACTCGTCCGTCCGCCAAACCTATCATGGCAACATGGCTGCCGTTAGGGAGGATCTTATCTAAACTTGACATGGTTTTCAACGCGTTTGCTCTCATCTGTTCAACCGTTGTCATACCTCCGCCCGTCGGGTCGCTGTGACAAACATCGTTGCCGACCAGCGAGTAGAAAACTAACGCTGGTCTGTCCGCTTTCTGGTCACGTGCCATAGCCCCGACGAGTTCGTCATTCATCGTAAACGAGTCTGCGCCGTTCTTCCCAATATTTTGATAATCTCTGTGGTTGCAAAGATTGCGTTCCACGATGTGTTTATAAACCGAATCTATTGGCCCGGAGATGATGTGCGGCCAATCGGATTGCTTGTAATAACCTGTGAAAGCTGAACATATTGGCCAATCAAATTCGTTTGTGAGAACAAACCACAAATCCCTAAAAATGTGTTGCGTGATTTCCGTCGCTGTCAGCCATTCAGGGGGAATGCGAAAGTGGGCGGTCACGGAATCCCCCAGCGCGATCGTCCCCTGGGGGGAACTTTTCGAACACAATATATCCTCCCATGTACGTAATTGCAGCAGATTGATCCCGTGTATCCCGTTGCAATTCGAATCGAAAAGCACATCGTCGTAAATCGGTTTTTTTCCCGGATAATGCGTGCCCAAAAAATCGTTACAATCCTTGCCGCGCCAGACAGAACCCCGCAACGTGAGATACGAACTGAAGCCGTCTCCGTCGAAGTCGAATTCCGGTTTTTCTTGTTGATATACGTGCTCAACTATTTTACAAATCCTGTCGATCACGGGCAACGTACAAATGTCAAAACCGAGCCCGAAGTCTTCGCCGATTCCTTCTGCTTCTACCGAGTTTGAAGGCAGTTTCTCATTCGCGAATCTTTTGGCACTTTTGAGACTTGGAGTAGACGGATGTTTTGGGAAATGCGGATATGCCTTGCACTCTGGTTGACCTTTCTCTGTGTAACATATATTGATTTTATGACAAATAACATCGGGAGAGGAAAATTGATACGGTAGAACTAGAACCCGGTGCATAAACACTTTACCGAGTATGAAACAGCCGTCGGTTAATGGTTGTGGTAAATACGAGCAAAGTCGCTTAAACGACTCTTCGAAACTTATGTTGTGGTACTCTGATAGTTGTTGGTTTAAACTGACGATTGCCGTACAGCCTAGACAATAGACACCGCCGTTTACACCTTTCGGTATCGCCTCTGAGCGAGAGACCATGAACGATGCCACGAAAATGTAAAGTAGATATCTTGCTTGAAATATGAACGCCATTTTGAGCGCTGATTTGTGATATATACTTGACCTAAACTGTATACACTTGCACAGACTTGTATATGCGATACTATTGCGTGGCCATAAGTACATCACGCGAGGGATATTTACTGAGTGAAGTGGCTAATATTTTACCTACGTCATGTAGGGATTAAGCGTCACATTTCCATGTGCGAATGCGGATTAAGTTTCATGTTGCTCGTATACCGTAATTACTCGAATAAACGCCTCCCTCGAATAGACGCCGCCCTTGAATTAACGCCGCATGGACAAGCAAAAATATCATTAAACGCCGCCCTCAAATAAACGCCGCAACCTTTTTGTCATTGCGGCGTTTATTCGAAGCATTTATTTATAACCACAGTTCAATTTTCCTATATAATTATATAAATAGAAAAGACACATAACTTTTATACTTAGTTTTTTTGGGGATTGATTGTATTGGTTAAATTGGCGTTTAAATTACACACTGAAATTCAGAGTTGTTACGAGTTTGCAATAAACGCCTCCCTTGAATAAACGCCGCCCTCGAATAAACGCCGCATCTTAATTGCTAAAAATTTTATAAACGCCGCGGCGTTTATTCGAATAATTACGGTAATTTCGATTTCAAGATAATCAAACTGAAATTCTTTTTTATGAACGCTTGTAGTAAGTCAATTTTAATTTCTCTCAATGTTAATATTTGTATTGTATGAGTAATATTTACATATCCCAAGTGAAATATGGATTTAGTGAAATGCAGTGTTTCCATGCAAATTTTTTCATTGATGATTTATTAAACTTCAGTACAAATGCATTAGAGCCATGGTGTAAATCAAATGTCTACAACTTAATATATTAAATATGTTAAACTGCCATCGTTAAGCGCCTGCCTGGGTGTAAATTTGTCTTTTTCTCTGCATTTGAAGTGACCATTGTTTAATATATTGTGCAATATATTAGATTATTTCACCGGGTGTCCCAAAAAAACTTCACATGTTTGATTTTGTAAAGTTGTATCTTTAATATTAAATCATGTACCCAAAATCTTCTGGATTATCTTACGTTACTCACACATACGCGTCCGTGTTGTTCTTTCTTTTCCCGCCTTATTCTAATTACTCCAGTTATTTATTAACTCAACATTACAGATTTCATATATGAAATGATAAAGTAAAAGCGATAAAAGCTGTCAAACCAGAAGAAACCCCATTTAATGTAGAAATGGCTAACTTAATTTTGATATTACATTTATAGTTGATTTCAGAAAACGTTTGACGCTCCAATTGCAAACTATGTTTGGAAGCTGTCAAGTGGGCGGGGAAGTTCTCACTTCCGTTTTGTAATTCGCAACGAAGTTCCGAAGTTCAAAGAGAACTTTGCGGGCAATTGGAATAAATCGCTATAAAATGGCCACTATAAAATACCAGGGCAAAGCCTTACAATAATATTTCTTTGCTGCATTGAAATTGCTATTTCCTATTTGTGGCCATTTTATAGCCATTTAGTCAAATTTCCCGCAAAGTTCGACTTGAAATTCCGAAGTTCGATTTGAACTCGCGACTTCGTTGCGAACTACAAAACGGAATTAGAACCCTCGCCCGGCGCTCAGTGCCAATAGACTGTTCAATTCTCGTGTATTTTCTTATAGATTTAAATGGCATGCATGTGTAACTTTTATGCTCGTTTTTCTTGAGGTCGATTGTATTGGTTAAATTTGGCAATTACAAAATAAATTCACAGTTGTTGGTACAAAGTTGGCAATATACGCCGCCCTTGAGGAAACGCTGCATTTTAATTAATTACTTATAAATCTTCTGGGCAATATCAAAATAAGCTGTTTTAGCATTAGAAAAATTCTATGTGTGTGCAGTCAACAATGACCGATTTGAATACAAAAATAAAGGCAAATTTTGTCAGATCCAATTCACTTCTGATGGATGTTTTATAGCCTGTTGATTTGCAATGTATATAAGTAGCAATGCCACTAAAACCAATGCTGTACTTCTTTATCAATAACAAATTACATTCCATACCTCAAAAGTCAATTGGATCAGAAAATTCACATATTTAGTTCACATGTTCACGTATTTGTAGTTCACATATTTACTAAAAGTCGTCAAGATTTTAGCTAAAATGCTATTTAGATTATTGGTCTTGTCCACGTGTTTTTGTACCTTTCGTCCCCGGCAGTTTTCCGGACACGTCGTGGTAATATACATGTATCCAATGACCAAGTATCTGTCTGTCGCGTTTCTTTACGTCGCTGGTACATAACTATATTCGCCACCTTCAGGACGGGCGTTCTTGTTGGTCAGCGAGAACAACGCAGTTTTTATTCTATTTAATCGTTTCACTCATAACAACTAAAAGTGTAAAAAAAAACATTACTTTGGCGAATTGGTTTTCGGGGTTATTTTAGGGAATTGGACTGAGTTTAGTCGTTGAAATTATTATAATGCAAAAGGATGTTAGGTGTATAACATCACTATAATTATGCAGTGATGTATATTTATTCGCATGTAGGGTAGTTAAAATTCTTTGAGCCTAAGTAGCCTAATACCTATCTGCTAGCTTTTAGAAATAATTAGTCCTTACATTGTTTGAAACATTCTTCGGAGAGATGTATATCGAAACTTTGTTTTATATTGTTCTTATTCCTGCCACTGGTAATGGTCACCTTTTAATTGGGAGGGAAGTTTCTTAGGTTTCTTATTAAATTATCATGTAATGCCCAATCTTATTATTACGAATTGGTAGTTAAAGTCTGACATGTCTATTTTGAGTATAATATTTAATGCAACGGTCACTTGAATATACGACTACCCAGGAGTATTTATTTTATTCAACACAGAAGGGGGGGGGTTGTGTCGTAAACTGCAGGCTGAAAAATTTTTGTTGAGTATATACGACTCAAATTGCATTGAAAGCCGTTAAGATCATATGATTCCTATTTTGTCACCTGTTTTATATGGTTCATGTGTTCAGTACTACTCCTGCAAGCTAATATCAGATATGACAAAAAACAGTGATGCTGCAGTGAAAAATATGTCAGCACTTATATGTGGACACACGTACGCCATACGAACCTATCTTTTTCAAATTCTTTATAACTTCAGCCAAAGTTGATCACACGCGGCCGCTGCCCCGCACTCCATTGCTACGTTTTCTTTAATACAGCTAATCATAATGCGTAACTCGTGTACGCATGATTTGTGTAATAGAGAACCACAGCAACTTGTTACCACGAAGTGTTCCCCCGCCCTCTTTGGTTTGAGGCAGAGGAAACAGAACATGGTTTCATCGTATGTTGCTCTGCAGATCGGACACGTGATGTTTCTGCTGTCAGTGGATGTCCTGAGCCATTCTCGGAAACACGCACAGTGATGAAAATGATTACAACACGGCATTTTTATCGCCCTTTGCTGTTTCTTCGTGTTCTTTTCCAGACAGATAGAGCAATGGTTTCCTTCTACATTATCTAACCATGACAAAATGCCAAATAATGGCAAAATCTTTGAAGATTTTGTATTCTCCTCAGATGCTAAAACACCAATGGTTTCCATCTTTAAATTCTATAGAAAGCAAAGAAATGATATCGTTATTTTTACCCGAAAAACGTACCTGAATCTTTTTGCTCAAATAGCATAACTCAAATTGATCACATGCATACAGGGTGTGTCAAAAAAACGCAACCACTTAAATATGCAAGAATATTAATATTTTTCGGGTTTGAACCATATAGTTCGGCTAAAATAACTTTTAGCATTTTAAATGAAGGATTAAGAGCCATTTTCAATTCCCAGATGTGCTTATCTATTGCGCTTTAGAGCTGTATTAATGTTCTTGCATATTTAAGTGTTGCACTTTTTTTGAGACACCCTGTATAACGTAAGAAATCTCATGCTTCATATGTCAAAAACGAACCATGTTTTGATGCTTACTCGAGAAATGATATATGAGTTGTAGTTTAGATCTGAGTTTTAAAAATATAGTGTCATTTTAAGCATTGAGGAAAATACCTAAAAATATTTGGAATATTCGAACGATGTGATGCATATGTGTATTTAAAGCGAGGTTAATTATGGGAAGTATTTCACCAGAAGGAAAGATAATTCCCGATAAATTGAGAAATAAAATTAGTTTATAGTTAATTACAGTTAAATTAAGCAACTATACTTATAGGTAAGTTCATTAATACCTAATGAGGTGTCCAAGCTTTAACTTGGAAGTAATTATTGTTCAGTTACTCAAGTGAGGCATTAACTTCTTGTCTTAGGCAAATACATGTGAAGTATCACTAAGAAAATGTTTTAGGAAACATGTAAGCAAATACCTATATATAGGAAAATTAATCAGCAGTTCCATTCCAAAGAAATTTAAGTTACTTTAAGCAAGTAAGTAAGCATTAGATAAGTACCCTAAAAATGAGTTGAATGGGCATTTATAAATTGGCAACTATATATAAATGATTAACCAAAACACGTATATGGTACAGTATGCTTGTGCAAAGAAGGTGGTTATTACTCAGTTACTAAAGTAAGTAATTCCTTGTTCTGTTAAAGCAATTGCAAAACGAATATAGTAACTTAATAACCTATGATTTCAGCACACAACTCAGTTTTAATAATTAAGCAAGAGTACAAATTGGCCATTGCATGGGCAGGCAAGTGAGTGACTAATGCTCATATTGTATGCATGCTTGTGCCCAAAAAATATAGGCATTGCTTTAGCAAGTGAATAATCAGTACTAAAGCAAGTATAACCATGCAATTACTCAAGCAAGCATGCAGGCAACATATCACCAAACAAAGTAAACAATTATATAATTACTTAAACTAGATTATGTATGGAGTACGTATTTCTACTATACATAACTTTGTGCAAATAGTTTTACTTTGTATATATGCCTCGCTGTAGCGAGATATGTTAGTGTAAGCCCTCGTCGATGTACTTGGTCTCGCTATAACATATTTGTTTAACAAAGTTGCTATATGTACAGGCGAGTGGTTTTGGAATAGTACGTTTTCTTATAGCTTCTTTACAGCTTGAAATTTCTACACTATAGCTATCAAACGTTTTTTAACTAACAGCTTTTGTTTGATATATTGCCCAACGTGCTGTGGGGTGAAGTACTTCAGCTAAAAATTCCACAAAACCTAAAGACATTGCTTTAATTTCTCTCTTCTTTTCTATACAAAGTTTTGATCGCCTGCATTCGAAATGCTCGTGTGAAATGTGAAAAAACCTTTCTTAATCAATCGAAAGTTTCAGGTAAATCATTGAAAAGGAAGCTCTTATTCGAGTGGAAATAACGCCATAGGATGTTACAACGCCATTGATATTTTAGAGTCAGTGTGCTTTTACAATACAGACGGTAATTTCGAAAATATATCGCTAGACATTGTCTTTCTATTACACTACTGTGCTTTAAGTAACGTAATAACAATACTAAAATCTAAAACATGCTTTAAATACGTATAAAATATCCTTACGTGACAAGTTAAAATTCAAATCCAAATCTTCGAAGAAATATACTAGCTATAGGTGACATGCGCCGTATGCGCCCACGTGCATGTATTATGATTTCCGTCGTTTAAGCTTTCCCGCCATCAGGTATTTCATGTTTTTTGAGATGCATTTCGTTTGGCATTCGGCATTTCCTTGACATGCATTTCGTTGATGTTTCAGACGCTCTCTCTGCAAGTCAACCAATACAAGTCTACCAAAGAGAAAAAACATTTCATCACATCGTTAAAAAAACACTTTATGTCATCATTAATTTGAATATACTTTCAAAGCTATCATAATGTATTTTAATAAAAATTAAGGTAGCTTTTAGATTCATCCTAGCATTCGATTCCATTTATATTTCCTAACATTCGATTCCATTTCGTACCAGTATAGCTTCAGCATTATACAGACACCAAAAGTTTGCTTGAACATAAAAAGGAAAACGTGGATGCGCCATGTTGCAGCGGTAATTCAATTATTGTCGATATAATGGACTGGATAAATTATATACTTTATCCATACATAATTCTATAGCTGTTGTGCATATAAATATCCAAGTTATATAATTTAAATATTTATAGAAATTTTGAGACAAAACTACCTGCCTATAACCAGTTTTCGAAATCCAAACATATGCTATATAGTTTATTTATTGTACGAAACGTGTCATACAGAATATATCAGAAATCTTGTATGAAAGTATGCCTTAACTTGTAGTTTAAGTTCTGCTTGTAAACTTACATTCGGCGCCTAGCTATGCACGCATAACATAACATAGCTTTTTTTAATGTTATTACTGCCGTTATATTATAACTTTACTAAAAAAAGATCGAGTCGCCTTGTAGTCGTCTTGTTCCAGGCCTTGCTGCATGACATACTCGAAAATTATTACATTGGCGAGGTTTCTGTGAGCATCTTAGAATTTTCCAGAATATATTGCTTGAAGTATCAGAATGCCGAATTCTACATAATAACTGCTTAGTTACCGTAAAGATTCCAACAACGTATAGATCGTAGTCAAAATATTGGATTTTACCCTGCAATATTTCGACTTTGATTGATAGCAAGTTGATTGAACGCAGCCTATGTTTTGATTACGTGAAATGTTTATTCTTTTGGTGTCAAAATCGCCGGTCTTTCATTTAAATACTGTAAATTTCGCGTTGCTTCAATTGTATGAGTAACGACGATTTACACATCTTTTCTCCACTATTATAAAGCTGAATAAAGCTCGTTCTCCCTGGTGCGGCACATGTGGATTCACGGCATTCAAATATATCAGGAACCCTTCACTTTCACATTTATCGACGTGGCCAAAGATTCATTGACACATAACGCATAATGTATTTTGATATAAACAAAACTTCTAAATAATTGCATTACATTGTATTTGACATTTAGCAATTCCCAATATCTTTCATATGGTAATTTTTTATGGCGTCTTTCTTTTAACTCCTTCAAGGGTAAAATGAATTCAGTCTGTGAAAACAACATTCTCAACTATGCTTTTATATTATACTGCATGACTCTGTTTTTTGTTGTACGAGCATGATCTTGCTTTTCTATTGGCTAGCAGGTTTGAAATTTAAATGAGCAGGGGCTGGTTGTGTCAAGCCCGTTTAGCTTAAACAGTGCATAAGTCAAAATTAAATAACACTCTTACATCTCTCTTGAATGAGTCAACTTGAATATTATGCATATGTTGTTGTAAACATTCTCTTTGTATTAAGGTTAAAAACATTTAGTTTCCTTCTTGAATAAACGATAGACTTGCTTTCTATTTTGAACTTAACCACCGTTTAAACTAAACAGGCTTGATATATAATTATTAATATTAAGGTTATTAATATATTTTTTTTTTGGGAACATCGAACGCGAAGAATGGTCGAAAAGAAGGGTCTTTTTTGTTGACGGTTGCTGGCGGTTGTTTTGCTGAAAATATTTTTTTGTTAAGACATTGTATAAGTGATATATCAGTTTAAATTCAATCAATTATTCCATTGTGTAGCAACATGTAGGTCGAAAATGTCTATAGACGAGCTGGAGCCAGCAATGTCAGCGAAGTATTCACTAATTTCATACAAAACAAGATGAGAAAAGCAAGCAACTGGAACATCTTTCAGATTTCAATTGGCATGTGGCGTAGGTGCGATATATGTGAGTACATATAAATTGCTAGAAATTGTCACTAGAGCGCCATTCCTTCAATTTCCTTATTTGCGCTGCGCGCGCATTTCAGCTAAGCGATGTTTCAGATAACATCACTATGCAGACTTAGGTTAACGGGTCGCTTATTATAACTGCCTTTCCTGACACTGCGTTGAGCCCACGCGTATCTGTCAAAATCCAGTGAACTCTATGTGAACAGGTGCGATAACTTGTGTGTTTCCAAATATCAGAGTGATTCTACATAAAAAATCCTTTAGTTCCCTTAGAAATTTCTAGCAACGTGTATCTCATCAAAATGTTAGATTTACCCATGCAATATATTAACCTTTCACAGTGTAAACTGGACCGAATAACCAGAAATGTTCATTCCTCTGGTGTCAAAATTTCCAATCTTCTTTAGATATTTTAAATTTTGACTCTTTAATTCTATGAGCAGCGACGGTTTACACATCTTTTCTCCATTATAAAGCTCAATAAAGCTCGCTTGCTAAGGTGCATAAAACTGGATTCATGGCATTCATGCATTATCAGGAACAGAGGAATATCACATTTAATCAACGTATCCCAAATATCAATTGACGATATGTAATGCATGATGTATTTTTACATCAACAAAACCTCTGAGTATTATTTGGCATTAGCAATACCTAGATCTATTTTTCATATATATGGCGTCTTTCTTTCACGGACTAGGGGGCTAAATATACTCAATCCCATGAAAAAAAACATTGTCACTAAAAGTAACTCTTAAAATTATAATTCAAAACTATAAACCTAATTTGTATCTCACTAATAAAACCTTTACCCTACGTGTCTTAAGAATTATATTATTTTAAGATTACTTTATGATTACTCTATCAGAGCATATATCGATATTGACACAATTCAAAATTATTTATAAAGCTATCGGATCTCTTTCACCGTCTTTAATGTTTGGAGGAGTTTTTTTACTCTCTTGGGTGGGCATACGTCCTCTTGAGGGCCGTAGCTCTTTGTCAATGGTGTCTGGCACGCCTTAAACAATTAAAGTATAGGTGGTTGTTTCGGGCCTTTTTTTCTTTGAAATAAACCTCTAGTATCAACTAGTGGTTGGATTGCTATGTGTGGTTGAGAGTATATGCTTCCTAGAAACGTGGATTGGTGAATCTTCGTGGATCTCGGGATAAGTTTATACGTTGATGAGGATTAATTATGCTGTTTGTTGGATAATGTTACAAGGTATGGCCAAAACAAAATTGAAGTATGGTCTTATGCATACTACGGTATATTCCTATCTTGTGTGTCGCTAGAAGCCGAATATGCTTTCAGGGAAATATGCCTTCAGGAAAAAGAGTGTGATGTCAACATAAAATTGTAGAAAGGATGTGTTGGTGTTACCTGTTGGAAGATTGGTACCTTCTTGAATCCCAAATATGATTAATGGTACAGGCACGGTGTACCCTCCTGAAAAAAACAATGTAAGTGTTTGTATGAAATGGAATATTAATGGTTGGCCTCCCTTTCTTTTTGTAATATCCCATCATTTTGTGGTTATAACCTAAAAGAACACCTGGTTTTGTGCAATGGTTTGAGGTGGTATAGAATGGTTGCTACCCGGTAATGTACCCCACATAATTTTATTCCCTTAACTAAGAACAAATGGTCTAGAAGCAATATATGGATGTAGAACCAAGGGGTGTGTAAAGGCGTCAGGCATTATACAAAAAAATGGCAGTACCTGATGATGAGAGATTACTTTGTGTGTCACTGGAACTAGAAGCCATAGTTCTTGTGTATCTCCCTAAAAAGGCAAGGGTATATGTGATGATATTAAATTAATAAGGACGAGAATTCCAATTTGTGTTAGTGGTTGAACTTATTATCTTTTTCTATGTTTTTGAGACCTAAAACATCTTGGTTTTTTGTTGAGCAAGTTAAGTTCCTCAGAACAAAGGAAGTAATATTTGTCCATCTGTAAGTTGTGAAGGACAGTAAATATTTTGGTTGTGTGATGGAAAAACAGTCTTGTTGGCTACATTCCCTCTTTCTAATGCTATATTATATGCTATTATTTGGGGGGGGGGGTATTGTTAGGTTATGTTGTGTAAAGGCCAAGAGTGTGAAGCCTGAGGTCATTTTAATTCTTTCAATACCTGCTAATTGTTGCTCTTTGAGCTTTAGATCTGGTTATTTCTCAGCTGCTGCTTTAGAAATTTTCATATGGCAGTATGGTTCTTACTGTTGTTTCTCTTGACTTCACACCAACTAAATAACCTTGAACATAATAAAAAATTAAGTTCAGACATTGTTAATCAAGGTAGCTTTATTTTAATTTCAGAATTTGCCTGTCTTTTTTAGAAACTACTCTTGTAGTGCACAGCCGTTATTCTTTGCAAACAACGCGACACTTTAATAGTCATGGATTTTCTTTACTAAGTCGCATGGCACGATCGGGATCTCACAAAAAAAACTTTCCGAGAAATTGGGAATTTCAGTGAATCTGGATTTCCAGAATAGGGAACATTTTGTGGAAATTCTTTCGATTCTTTCACGTATATATAATGGTTTGGCAAAAAATAGCAGTGATATATTTCTGATTTTGCATCAAATGCAGTAAAAATTGTTCTATCTAAACATACAAAGTCGCATTAAACGAAGAAATACTTACAACATTTTTCGCCGCCATGTTTGGGAAAGTAATTTCGCCCTGTTTTGTACGACACGATATACGCATGCGCCCATGATCCATTGTCGTCGCTTTCCGTATTATTTCGTATGTCTTCGTATTGTATAGCCTTTTGGATGTCGTCGACACTGAAGGTTTGTCGACCTGATAAATTGATCAGATTATTTGGAGAATTTCAAGTAGTTCATCTGAAAATGGCAAATTTTCAAAAACTTGGTAAGATCTGATAATGACAACCGAAATTCGTGTTCAACTGTTTTAGCCCTGCATGCGAGTCTTATTGCAACACCGCGTTGAACGTTAAAATTGAACAAATATTCTTCTCGATTCTTGCTTTTTATTAGCACAGAAGTGTATCAATCAGACGATCGATAATGACACTAATCAAAATTGAGTTGTACAATTGGGCTAAAAAACCATGACTTTCGTTTAAAAACCTGGTACAGTGCTTGGTAAATATCGTATATATTACTTATGTAAGCTCCGATCGGGTCTTTAAACGGCTCACATAGTCACTTCTTGTATACCTCAAATTTTTGCTTGAACTAGTTCAGTATTTTACATATACAGAATGATAACGCTAGCTCACATTGTTTAGCGATTGTTCGCTAGGGTATTCGATAATTCACTTTGATAAAAATATTGTTTTGTATATAAGCGATTTGTAGTTGTATAAGCGATTTGTACTTTCTACTGTTTTGAAAATATGCTTGCGATGTAAAACCCAGCTGGGGTGCTTTGGCATAACTACATGTTATTTTCATGATCATTCAAAGTTCTATTTATTGCTTATAATACCGAAGGAGATATATTTCACCTGTTTATAGTTATCGCCTTATGTAACCCGTGCTTACGTGAAAAATCCACTTGTTGTTCACTAAATTAAAAGTTTATTTGAAGAAATCGAAATTATGCTCACCTTCTATATCCTAACTAAAAAATTTAAGTATTGACAGACCATTGAAGCAGCATATCAGCTTTATCATCGATACTTTCCTATTAGAGGCTTTAAACGAGGAAGCATTTGATACGAGAACCATCATTATCTGACAATTTATCAACATCGTAAACTCTCTTATCCTTTAAAAATTCTTGAATCGTTGTTTTAGTCCGTTATATAACTTTCGTCTAAGGTTATCGCTGAAGCTTTTACCTGTAAAAGAAAATAACATTTATATATCAATAACGGCGAAATTACAGCTATGATGTTTAAACAATATTCTGAAAAGCATACTGGCTTGTATGTTCATTCATTTTGATGAATGCTACAGTATAAACAGCACTATACGCACAAATAGTGCCAACTGTGTTTCTGAACTGAATGTCTGTATGTTTTTGCATTTAAATATTGCTTTATATCATCCAATCATTTGTCGGTATTAATCATTATGTTCGGTATAAATAGTTGTTATATTTCATAGTTGGTTGGTCGTTAAATTCCTTCACAATGGGGGTTAACCATGTCGCACATTGTGCTTTCGATTTGTGTTGCGTCAAGCACCTCGAGACTCGATTATCTGTATCCTAACACCCCCCCCCCCTCACACACTTTTTTTGCGTTCACCACATATAGTTACCCTTCTCTCATGCAACATGCGAGATGCTGCTTTTGAAATGGTTCTTATAATATAGAATAAAAGTTTCAGTATATACTTGTACCTACATATACCATAGTATAAGTGTTACTAATTTATGTTTGGAAAACTGATCTTACTACAATCTCAACATATTCTTATAAAACAAAAATTTTTAGTACAATTATTGAAATCCTTGCTTCATATATAAGTGAATCTCGCAAATTCATAACATAAGTTCTATATTGTATAATGAACTATACATTCGTCTTTACAAGTACATATGCTGTTTGCTCTATACATGACTATTTAATTTATTCTAATTCATGACGTTTTGATGAAAAAGAATATAAATATATTTGTTACCTTCAAGATTTGCAATCCAGGCAGATTTTATTGTATAACACATGCTTTTATTCTATATATATGCACAGGAAACTATAGGCATGTGTCTAACTCATTGATGCATGTCCACCGTATCTATTTGCTACTTTGTGATCGACTTCAGTCTTGTGTCTCGATGCCCAATATTTGTAAGGATTATATATTTATAAGGAAAAACTGCACGAAAAGCATTAATGAGTTACCATTATGCATAAATATCCATTTATGCATGTAGTTTAAATAATCGTAGTTGCATGATACAAGACAATGCTATACCTGCCTACCACCTGTTTTTAAAAGCGAAACTTGATATGCTTACACTATTTCTAGTTACTTGCTATAATATAACGATTTCTCATAAAATAACGTATGCATGCCGTACAATAATGTGATCGATATTTACGTCTTTAGCTATATTACTTTCCTGCCGAATGTCAGCTGCATGCGACAACCTCTTGACAACGGCTATGTATATATCATGTATACAAGACGTTTGACCCGAAAACATATATGAATTTCATATGTAAACATGCAATGTCTTGGATTATATGAACTGAGACTGAGTCGTAGGATTTCTTCAGACATAAAAGTAAACCAGGCCTATAAAATCTATATATTTCAATTAGCTGTTCCTGTTTCATTTTGGAAGTGACGTTACTATTTAATTTTTCGAACCATAACAATATACAAATAGACTAATGTGAATGGTTTTCAGGAAAATGTTTATTACAAATACGTCTTTAACTGTTGTAGATTAAAGAGAATATTTGTAGTAAGTATTCAATTCAAGCACAATTTTCGTATATATGCCTATTTGCCTATACTGTATTTTCAATTATACCTTTAATGTTTCATTCTTTCTCAGAATTGCTAGTCTTTTCCTAAATTTTCGCCGATTCAACTGTAAGACAAGCGATAATCCGCACATATCCGCCATATCTTGAATAAAGCTCACACAATTCTTCTTCAATAAAAAAGACAAAAATGCATCATGCTTTTCCCTCTGTTCTAGCACCGATCTGCTGCGTGTACAAATGCCACGAATGATATGCGAAGTTGGCTTTTTGCGGGGGCGGCACATTGAACTGTAAACAAACTAGAATCCGGGGGGAAAATTGAAGCCAGTGCTTTTTACGTTTTCTGAGTTTTGAGCCGAAATACTTAACGCCTAATGTTGAGCCATATATGAAATTAAAGCGATTAAAAAGTTATATTTCGTGTAGAAATTTCGAGACTTGAGCTTAAAGGGAAATATCTAAAAAATATTTGAAAATTTCCCGGTTTTTTTCCGATTTGTAATTGTTTTTGTTTTTTTTAAATATTTCCTTTGTAGTTTAGTCTTGAAATTTCCACACCAAATGTAACTTTTCAATAGCTTTATTTTGACACACTGCCCAATGTCTGGCGTCAAGTATTTCGTCTCAAAACTCAGAAAAACTATTTTGACTTCAAGCTAAATAATGTTTGTCAGGAGTTATCGTTCCAGTTGTATAGAGTTCACACTGGGGCGGCATCAAGCGAGTCACGCCGGGCCGTACCGAGCCAAGCGATTTGAGTTTTACGAACGTCACCGAAGTCTGTTGACGCTTAAAAATCCAATCGCTCTATACCTGCACAAACATTAGGATCCGTAATGAAAACAATTAATCAAATTAAAATTACTCCTGTGTCAAATATACTAGGTCTACGATTCGTACTATAGACTAACCCTTACAGATATATTATTCTTTCCTATTTAATTGAGCCAACGTCTTTCCCGCGAAATAACCCTGACGAATGGATGATTTTTTATAACTTACCATCAAATGTGATATAACTGCCTAAAATAGACAAAAACACTTCTCAAACTGAGGGTCTTCGTCAGGAGAGTTAGTTGTTATATTCTATAAGCCTATAAGCTACTATATCACACGCTCTCGAAGTTTCCTTGTCAAGATGGTTTACTTCAGAGCCGTGTAATCAGCATGGTCAAGTAATAAAATTGCATGTAGACTATTAAAATTTTATTTAAATCGTATATTATCAAGACTTTCTTGACGTACGTTATTAGAGTTCTAATTTTTTTTAATATATATTAACACTATTTTCTCAGAACTAATAGAATTATAAATATATAATTATATTGTCCCAATTCCAAATTTATTATAAAGCTATTTGGTCACTTTCTCCGTCTCTAACGTTTGCGCGAGTGTTTTCGCTTTCTTGAGTTGGCGTACGTCCTCTTGAAGACTGTGGTTGATCTAGGTCCCGTGGCACTCCTTTAAGAGTAAAGTCGTTTGGGCTTATTTATTTTTAAATGAAATCAACTATTAGTGGGAGAATTACCCTAATGTATGTTATTAGAATATCATGCAACGCTCATCTGTTGTCCTATTTTATCGAGAGGGGTTTATAAAACAGGCGAATCGTTACTTGCTATATCCTAGTAAAACTCAGAAAGCTTATATGTTGAGGAAGCTCTGTTTTTCCGAGAAAGAAATGCATTGCTCCTAACTGTAAACATTCCAATGTACGAACTTGTTACGGGTCACACCTAGCATGGGTATATATATATATATATATATATATATATATATATATATATATATATATATATATATATATATATATATATATGTATATATATATAGAAAAAGGTTGCTTGTCAACTAGAGAGATATTATTCGAACATAACCACTGCTTTGTATTTTTTAATATCACTTTATTCACAAACGTTTTCGCTCTCTTAGCTCTTCAGGCTCTCTTAGCTCATCACCTGAAGAGCTAAGAGAGCGAAAACGTTTGTGAATAAAGTGATATTAAAAAATACAAAGCAGTGGTTATGTTCGAATAATATCTCTCTAGTTGACAAGCAACCTTTTTCTATATCTACACTTGTATTTGGCACAACGCAACTTTTATATATATATATATATATATATATATATATATATATATATATATATATATATATATATATATATATGTACTATTATGACAAAGAAAGGTGATGTGAACACAGAAATTTTAGAAAAAATCTGGATGTACCTGCTGATGTTGGAGGAATTGTACCTTCTTGTACACCAGTTATATTTAATGGGACAAATTGGGTACTCATTCCTAAAAAACAAATGGTACTTTTTTAAGAAAGAAACAATTAGTATCAGTATAAGTAATAGAACACTGATTCCTACTTGCACACCATTTATATTAGATTGAACAGGGTTGATATATATTTTTAGAAGTTTTAAAACTGTTTTGTGACAATAGAATATGTTCCTTATGAAATACAGTACTGTGCAAAAGTTTTAGGCTCCCAGTCAAATTGTCACTTGTTAGTAAAATTCACGGGATTGCAAGACGATCTAGGTAGAAAGACTTGTAGTGGTCTTGCACTTGGTACAGCCACCATGAGAGACCATTATTGCGGCACAATGCCCCGTCATTAACCTAACAAGGTTTTTGTTACATCTGGATAAACAGCCTAACGTGATGCCAAAATGGCATCTTTGATTCTTCCCAATGAATCTCTTCTTAACTTTTTCCCAAAAATGTTCAATGAGGCTTACGTCAGCAATCTCTTATAGCCCTGGGTTGGTCAATATCACTTTCTTTCAGGCTCTTTTCTGTATGACATGGTGCCCCATCTTACTGAAAGATATAATCTCCACCACAAAGCCATCTCATCTATTAGGAAAGTTCTAGATACAAGCCAATCATACCATTTTCCGTATCTAGTCGAAAATTTACGATCTTTGGACTTTCTAAAAGGTGGAGAGAGCTTTGCGGTTGAGACTTTATCTTTGAACAAGATAGGGCACCATGTGACAGAAAAAAGCCCCACAGAAAGAAATATCAATCAGTACAGGGCAACGAAAGAATTCTGACCTAAACCTGTTTGAATATCTCTGGGAATAAGTGAGGAAAAGGTCAGATAGAAGACTGTAAATTCCCTCACGTGAGGCTGTTGATCCAGATGTAACAAACAAGCTTGTTGCGTCAATGACTGGGCATTGTGCCGCAATAATGGTGTCTCATGGTGGCTGTACCAAGTGCAAGACCACTACAAGTCTTTCTACCTAGCATGCCTTGCAATATCACGAATTTTACTAACAAGTGACAATTTGTCTAGGGACCTAAAACTTTTGCACACTACTGTATGTGGTAAGACAGAAACTTGGAAATGTTTTCTGTGATTGTTGAATATTACTACCTCAATAGTCTTTGAAAGATGGTTATAACATGTTAGTAATTCCGGAATGAATTTAGTGGGACTTATTGAAGTAAATAACAAAATATTATTGATGTATCTTAATAGGCGGAAACTGGCTGAAGTTGCTATGTATGCAACTGGAACTAAATGCATTTAATGCTGCACGTTTCTGAAACCTCAAGAGGTCTTGTATGAGAAGTCATGCTAGTTTTTAGTACCTACTGTAATGGCTCACTGAATTTTGGAATGTATAGATTTTGATATAGGTGAATGCTTCTTTTTGTTGTCGTGAATCCACAAGAACCTATCAACCTGGAACATAAAAAAATATTCAGTGACATTTTTGTGCTGCTTCTTATTTAAAGACTGTTTGTTCCCTGTCAGTGCATAAGTTTTCTCAAACAACTGACATGCCTTGAAATTTAATCCTTTAAGTCAGATAAACCTAGTCCGAGTTTTGTTTTTTAGGCTTACTTTTAATGGAATTTTTGGGCTTACTTTTACCTATTCTGAATACTATACATAACTTTGTGCAAAATAGTTTTATTTTGTATATATGCCAGGCTGTAGCGAGATATGTTAGTGTAAACTTTCCTCGATGTACTTGGTCTCGCTAAACATGTTTGTTTAACAAAATTGCTTTATGTACAAGCGAGTGGTTTTGGAATATAATGTTTTCTTATAGCTTCTTTATGGCTTGAAATTTCTACACTATCAAACGTTTTTAAAAGCCATTGAGTAGTTAGCCTACAACGCCCTTTTTGTTTTAGAGTCAGTTTACTTTTACAATACAGGCCGTAATTTCGAAAATATATCGCTACACATTGTCTTTCTAATACACTACTGTGCTTTAAGTAACGTAATAACAATACTAAAATTTAAAACAAGCTTTAAATACGTATAAAATATATTACTTACTTTTTACTCTATACTCTTTATATTCTTGTGTAAAATTTCTATTCGCGGCGAAATATCCTGAATATAGAAATATCACGTGATATGTGCCATTTACTATGCATGTGTGCTCATCCATAATTTCTGTCGTCTAAGCATTCCCGCCATTAGCTATTTCGTGTTTCATGAGATGCATTTCGTTTGGCATTGGGCATTTTCTTGACATGCATTTCGTTGATGTTTCAGACGCTTTTTCTGCAAGTTTACCAAAGAGAAAAAAAAATTAAATTCCATACATCATGTCATTATTAATCTGAATACTTTCAAAAGTATCATAATGTATTTTACCTAAAAATTAATGTAGCTTTTGAATTCATCCCAATATTCGATTCCACTTCGTACCAGTATAGCTTCAGCATTATATAGATACCAAAAGTTTGCTTGAAACATAAAAGAAAAACGCGGATGCGCCATGTTGCAGTGGTAATTCAAATTATTGTCGATATATACTGGATATATACTTTATCCATACATAATTCTATAGCTGTTGTTCATGTAAATATCCAAGTTATATATTTTAAATATTCGTAGAAGTTTTGAGATATGGCTTACGCGCCTAGCTATGCACGCATAACATAACATAACTTATTTTTTAAGTTAATACTGCTGTTATATTATATCTTTACTCAAAAAAGATTGAGTCGCCTTGTAAAAGTAGTCGTCTTATTCGAGGCCTTGTTGCATGACATACTCGAACATATTACATCGTCATCGGCAAGGTTTCTGTGAGCATCTTAGAATTTTCCGGAATATGTTGCTTAAAGTATCAGAATGCGGGATTCTACATAATAAATGCTTAGTTACCGTAAAGATTCCAACAACGTAGATCTTAACCAAAATGTTGGATTTACCATGCAATATTTCGACTTTGATTGATAGCAAGTAGATTGAACGCAGCGTATGTCTCGATTACGTGAAATTTTTTTTCGTTTGGTGTCAAAGTCGCCGGTCTTTCTCTTAGATTCTTTAAATTTCGCGATGCTTCAATTGTAGCTAGGAGTAGCGACGATTTACACATCTTTTCTGCACTATTATAAAGCTCAATAAAGCTGGTTTTCCCTGGTGCGGCACAAGTGGATTCACGGCATTCATATATATCAGGAACCCTTCACTTTCACATTTATCGACGTGGCCAAAAATTCATCGACACATAACGCATAATGTATTTTAATATCATCAAAACTTCTAAATAATTAAATTACAATTGTATTTGACATTTAGCAATTCGCAATATCTTTCATATGGTAATTTTTTGTAACGTCTTTCTTTTAATTCAGTCTGAGAAAACAACATTCTCAACTATCGGCTTTTATTTTATACTGCATGACTCTATTTTTTGTTGTTTCAAAACGCTGTATGGCAGGGTTTTTTTGTTATACATACACGAACATGATCTTGCTTTTACTATTCGCTAGCTGGTTTGTAATTTAAATGAGCAATGAGTTTCATTGTACTTCCATCTAGTCTCCAAACCATGTATATTCTAATAACTGTGCTTCCATTTAATCGTATCTAAATGTCATAAACAAGTCATTTTCACCAAGGAGAAATAGTCTGGTTGAAAATTTGTCTTTATTTCTGTATTCAAATTGGCCATTATTGACTGCATTGCATGCACATAGAAATATATCACATCAGCCGCCTTGACATGTTCACGACTTCACGAAAACCAGGCATTATTGCTGAAGAGTTTAAATTCAATCAATAATTTCATTGTATAGCAACATGTACGTCGAAAATATCGTATCTATAGACGACCCTGAGCCAACAATGTCAGCGAAGTATTCACTAATTTCATACAAAGGAAGATGGAAAAAGTAAGCAACTTAGAACAGTAGGCCGTATTCTGTGGCCGATTATCGTTCAGTTTCGTTGCCCCCCTTCGGGCACTACTTGAAAACACGATAGAAAATTAGGATAAATTATAGAAAGTCTAAATTCACTTGTTTTCACCTCCACAAACCTGCAGTTTTCGAGCATTTCATCTTCGAAAAATCGGTAAATTTACATGTTTCGCAATACATCGACGCCATTTTGATTCAGGAAATGTTGAGGATACTTGGTGTAATATACGACGTATATAGCAGATTCAGCAGTTTTATACCGGTATTTAAATGAAGTTTCCAGCATTTTTGCTATGCAAGCAGCTTCAACCAGTGAACTGAATTGAGTTCACTGGCTTCAACAAGGAAGCTTTGAGTGGCGTTTCACGAGGTTTTTCGCAAATTTTCTTAGTTTTTTAAAACTAAATTAGTCAGGGAAGACTTAGACAACAATTAAACGGAGAAGCATTCGACAATTTGCGATTTTTTATAGCATTCAGCTCTTGGAATTTACAAATAAATTAGAACAACTTTATTTACACGCATCAAAATCATCAACGAGCGTTTTGTTTCTAGTCAAGTTATATAAAATAGTTACTACACAATACTTTTTCAGCATAACCTTTGTTTTATATTAACTACAAGTATAATACACACGTTTTCTCAACAAAACTATTAACAAAATCTCAGTTTCTTGAAAAAGTTAATTACCAAACGCCTTTATCTTATCATCAATCCACTAAAAAGATAATTAGAGTACATCTATTTAATACGTGATTTGCAACGTAGAACTACTGTACATGTTAAAATATTAAACACGCATACCAAAGTTGATATCAGCCTGATGTTTTAATACCATGTTGCTGAGCCGGACACGAAAACCAGGAAAAACCCCTCCGGAAAAATCTGGAACGTGTTCTCCCTCCCATGCTGCAGCAACGCTTTTGGAGGTTAAAAGCTAGCACTTCTCTAGAGTCATCCACACTTGTTGAGGCTTTGTCTCCATACAATAAACAAGTAAATTTGTTCAGCTCATTGACAAGATCTTCTGAAGGAGGGAAGTTTCTTCCAAGCATTGAAAAGCACTCAACAAACTCAGGAATTTCAGCCAATGTTTTCCACGCAGTTTTTTCCCCTTTCCGTGAAAAGAGCTCGTACTGTCACAACCTAAGCGTTAAGGGAAAAAATATATTTTCTAATATATATATTTATATATGAATATTTGAATATCTGTCTAATACCATTACCGGTAAAAGCATGAAAGCCTGGTAAACAAAGAGCAACATCCACGCCCAAGAATTTTGAGATAATTGCTACAGATACGCAACGACGTCTATCTCCCGTGCCAGTCAAAAAGAAAATCTCTTTCTGTATCTGTTGTTGCATGGCAATCGTAAGTATAAGAACATCTGTATCAGGGCTGTTGATAATAACTTTATCGTACGTTGCTGCTGCGTGGTTAGCATGTAGAATTAAACGAGTGTCTGCTTCTTCGTGGTTGCTATGAAGCGAAGCCACCTCATTACTGGTAACACGATCGTTCGGGGAATCACCGGGATATAAAACATAGCATCTTTCTTAGTTAGCAGTTAGGTACATAGTTGAAATGGAACACCACTGAGAGGAGTTACATGACCTCCAGTGTTCACATAAGAAAGATATGAGGGATTCCTTATTTTCACCGCAACTTAAAAACTTTTTCCACTGTTTTGGAACACTCTGATCTTTTCCAAAGATGTGAACTTTCTGGACTCCTTTTTCAGCTCTTCGTTGTCTCTCAGCATTCTTTATACTCAACAGAGGATACCTGTCTGCAACGAAATCTAATCGTTTGGAATTATACTTTTGTGCTAGCGTTATGAGGTTGTTTAAAAGAGCATCTGCAAATTCGCCAAATGTTTTCCATTTTCCTTTCATTGCCTGAATAACTGCCATAGCATCTACAATCAGTGCATTGTTGTTAAATGCACAAACATTGACTTCTGGATTTCCAGATTAATTTTCCAATACTTCAGCAAGTTTAGACTAGGCAGTTTTCACAAGTCCTCCAGTTGCCGTAGACAACGAAAGAGGGTATGTACCAAGGCTGTACGAGAGCAATTCATTTAGATCGACATGCCGACTCTTAGCAATGACCAATAATCGAGCAAACAAGTTTCTGTTTAACATGATGTTCACCTTCTTTCCTTCTTTGTTGTTCAAATATACGGATTTTGTTGAGGAAAATGTCTGAAGTTTGTTCTTTTTCAACTTCATAAAGATGTCAGGGTCTTCGCTCAACAGATTCGTTTTCGTAAATTCCAAAAACTGTTGCTCTCCAATGTTCTCTGCGTTCAGAAGAGTATCCGCAACATCATTTCCAACCATTACACCACTTGCCAAACTTATTAGCTCCTCTTGTTCTGTTTCAAATGGGTTTATCATACTTGAAATTGTACTCATCACATCAATGACAGATTTCTCATGGCGCTTGCACTTTGTATGATCAAGATCTTTGCGATTTCTGAATATAAAATTTAAAAAAGTTGAATGCATATAATACCTAATGATGAACAGCAGAATGCACAACGGCCCAATTTATAAAATTACCTTGGTATACAACTATTTCCAGCCATATCTTTGCACTTGTTTGTTATTGAAGCTCTTTCTGATTGCGAGAGTAGCCATCTATGAACAGTTGAACGATTCATTGAAAACCCAATCAAACCACCTTTCGTTTTAGAATCCCTGTTTGCAGTCTGCTCTATTGTCTGGTCACATGCAACTGCAGAGAAACCGTGTCTGCTTTGACGCTGAACAGCAAAGTTCTTAGAGATTTCTTCACGAATTCCTACACAGTGAAAAATATATAGGAGATTTCTTTGGTTACAGTATAATATTACAAATAATATTCTTTACTGGTGAGCTCTTTGCACGTGGTATGTTGTAAGTAGAATAATCTTCCTCTCTGTTCGAACAATCCTGCTTCAACATGAATAAAACTATATACTGTACCTGGGTGCGTACTTTCCAATGCGGTCATTTCTAGCATATATGCCGAGCCATATCTGGAATAATTGACTCTATCACAAATGAAAAACCATGGAAGCATAGCTCTGAAAGCTGCTAAGTGGAGATCCCAGTTTACTTCTCTTGTTGCTCTAATAAACATCAGTAGTACACCTGTATGTGTAAAAAATACTCTATTTTTAACGAAGAACGAACTGCAACAATATTAATGGAACATTGTATAATACAATTACCTGCCATCTTGATATACATGCTCCAAAATGAAAATGTTCTAGATTTACTACACATATCGTTAATGAACAACTCATATGATTGTAATATTTGCAGCATCTTTTGATTTTCAATGCCATCAGTAAGGAACTTGTCGTGTGGAAATGAATTTGCCATACTCTCAATGAATGAAGAAATATCGTCCTGGTCTTTTTCCGTCATGGAATCCAGAAAAGCTTGAAACCTTAGACGTTGAAGTGCTTCATACATAATCTTGTGACATGACACAGCCCGGTTGTAATGCTTGCCAGAGAGAATACCTTTGATTGATCCTTCACTCACAATACCAGATTCAATAAACGCATCCTGCAAGTAGAACAAGAATAAAACTTAATACTATACTGTATATAGAAATAGAATGAAAAGTGAAACTTTTACAGTTTTCTATTTTTGCCTCTTCTAAGTTCTCATCATTTTAAATGCACCTAATATGTTTAATATGATCATTTGGCCTTGTACAGCACCTAACACAAGAATCTATTATCATCAATTAATGGCAATTGAGAACTTTTGCTATTCATTTATTCAAAGTGAGGTTGGGATTGGTATTTTGCTCCTCAAGAACAAATACACTGGACATGAGGTTGCTGCACAATACAAAACAAATGCAAAAAAATGAGTCCTTACCTTTAAGCCTCCATCTTCAAAGATCTTTGACATGGCAGAAAGGTAACACATGATGGTGTGAAACTCACCAAGGCGAACAACAAACCGATTTAAGAATGTCTCTTCTTTCCAGCGAACATGTTGTACTTTAGCATAAACAGCTTCATCGAAAACTAACACAGCATATCTCAGCTCTAATTTATCTGCAATCTCAGTACTCCGTGTGAGGATTGTGTTGATGGTTGAATATTCTGTTGGGGATGCATCAATGACTGGTAAATATCCAACTCTGGATACATCAGGTATTTCATTACTACAAAGCATGGTGTTAAATCCAGTCCATCCTGGCAATACTTCCTCATCTGAAGAACATATATACTTTACTAAAATATATGCTAAGTCCAGTTTATAAGCATTAATCACGAGATCTTCTTTGAACAAAAGTTCTAGACATTCAGGATCCAGTTCAACAGTTTGAAATTCTGGTGTCATCTTTACTCCTATACTGTAAGGCACAATGTCAGTTGAAGGCATTTTTACTGTGCGTTGTGTCTTTTTAATAGCAGTTGATGGGTGTTCTGATGAATTCAATGGTGTTTGAACTGAGACTCTTTGTGTAATGATACCATTGGTTACATGAGTCTGCTTTTCAATCTCCTCTCCAAAATCTATGTTGTCGTAAACCAAGTTGACATACTTGGTTGCAACAAATTCCCTTTGAAGAATGTTTGATGTGTTAATTGTTGTTTGAGCAATTGCAGAGTCATAGGCCATGGTTGATGATAGTGATACACAATGTCCAAAACCATTTAAAATATTAATAAGGCCAGAACAGCCAGATATTTGCCGAACAGCTATTGCCAATGCTAGGGATTTTGGTGTTTGTACTTTCCCTTTATTAGCAACATACACCAAGTCTTGACATAGAGAAAAAACCTTTGCTGTTGTTTTCTCTTCTAATTCAATGTAATCAGTATCCTCTGGGTCATCTGAAAACCCTAGCAGCCATGTCATAAAATTAAACAAGCAAGGTGTTACCACTTTTCGAACATTTTCAGCAGTAATATCCGATGCAAGTGGTGGCCAGTTTTCATACCAAGTGGATGCTTGGTCTTCAACTCACTCTTTAATGTCATGCCTACTGTATACAATTCTTTCAGTGTTGCTCTCTATCATGCATGTTGCATATCTTCACCATCAATTTCAAAAGAATCTGACTCTTGTGAGCTCTGAGATGGTTTCCTCATTATTGCCATGAAACTTTCTGCTACACTTGCTGCTTGACGACCACATTCTGCATAAACAATCTCACTCTTAGATCGAACCTTTGGTCTATGAAATACAAGGTGGAAACCTTTTACGCAAGCGCTTCTTCAGTCGGAAGGATCTATAACTCGAGGCATCCTCTTTTTCAACACGTCGCGCAGTCTTGATGAACTCTTTCGTCAGTTTCTTCATGTAGAATATATTATCCTGTCTAATAATTCTTGCATTCACAAACTCCATACAGAAAACATCAAAGGACTTCTCATATTTGCATTCATGTTTTTCTGTTTCTTTCTCATTTGACTGTCTAGTGTGCCTCAGAAATGATGTATACTTTTCATAGCAACGTTTATGGTATTTCACTTCCAAAGCTACCATGTCCTTATTAGCAATTTGTATTAAAACACTTTCATCATTTTTCCTTGTTGCAGCTTCCTTGAGTTTCCCCCCATCAACCGTTTCTGCTGATACCAATTTGTCCAACTTCCTTTTTTCGATTTCTAAATATAGACATGTAACGAGCTATTCTTAGAAATTAATAATCGTCGAAACATGAACGCATGACAATTTATGATCTACAACAAATCTTATTAAAAGATAAATACAAAACTTTAGAGAGTAAGAAAAACCCCTTTTAAACAGACTTACCGATTCAGTGAAGTAAGACTTTTCTCTCTTGCAAATAATACAAATGTGCGGCAACACGTGCGGATTCCTCGATCATACTGCCGAACTCGTTGAGGCGGAACCCAGATTAGACCGCAGCATCTTTTTCGCAGGTTGAACTTCTTCTGGTTCTGTGTCGTCAATTTCACCAACAGAAGATGAGAGTTCAACTGCTTTACGTTCTTTTTTTTCATCCTGACACCGCACTTGAGTCGGAAGACGCCATGTTTACAAATAAAACTGCTGAATCTGCTATATATTTCGTATATTACACCAAGTATCCAGAACATTTCTTGAATCAAAATGGCGTCGATGTATTGCGAGACATGCAAATTCACTGATTTTTCGAAGATGAAATGCTCGAAAACTGCAGGTTTGTTGAGGTGAAAACAAGTGAATTTGGACTTTCTATAATTTATCCTAATTTTCTATCGTGTTTTCAAGTAGTGCCCGAAGGGGGGCAACGAAAATCGTTTTCTAAGCGACTTTTCGTGCCACAGAATACGGCCTACAGGGACATCTTTCAGATTTCAATTGGCATCTGGCCTAGGTGCGATATATGTGAGTACATATAAATTGCTAGAAATTGTTACTAGAGCGCCATTCCTCCTATTTTGCTTATTTGCGCGCGCATGTCAGTTAAGATATGTTTCAGACAACGATTGCGGCCAAAAATACTCGTCAGCTTTCGCTCCAGTCTAAAATTAAAAGGTCACAGTCAAATCAGACAATTTCCGACGCAAATGAGGGGTTGATCTGCTGCTTCGTGCTTAGATGATAAATTGTGACATGAAGCCTGCAGCTAACGTAACGAAAGCTTTGCAGATATCAAGTGCTGTTAATGAATATTTTTTATTCGTCATGCAAAATTGCAAGAATATTAATACTACTCATTCCTTGAAGTGCTTTTAGTGTTTCCTTTGCTCTATTGTTGAAATTTATTATTTTAACTTTTTATACTTTGAAGTTGAGATGCGGAATATAGAAAAGCGGTTGTGCCAGACTAAAAATGAACTTGCAATTCTAATTATAAGTAGCTTCGACAATTTATTTTTAAACTATATAAAACTCACTATAAACAAGCTGCACCCAACACAAACAATTTCACATTCATACTTGCATTTATCGTTATATGTTTGGTTTTCATAATACCGTTTATGTCTATTTCACTTGTAGCCACCTTGATCACCAAACAACTTCTTAATCATTTCATTGTGTGGATTGACATCACCCAAGAAATGTGGTGTTTTTGTTTCCATTACTTTGACAAGCACTTTCGCTACTAGTGCCATTGCATTTTGGTTGGGATGGAAGCCATCGACTGGTTCGATAAGTTGCCATGTCTCGTGACCTGCCCCCATAGAATTCCAAATGTTTATTACCTCTTCAAATACGTTTGGGAAGAACACCAAGTCGAAATTTTGATATTTTTGGGTCTCTGCGATATTCTTTAAAACCGCGCTCAATTCTCTTGCGCGCTTTGACGTTGCATTTCGTATGGTCTCATTGCTGTTGAGCCAACCTGCGCACGGGGAGATTTGCAGGCAGTTGAGGAAATCGTACAATCTAGCGTACGTGACGTCGTTTCGTAATTTTCCAATCGGGTGTGTACGGTTATGCATCGCGTCGAATAATACTCGTCCGTCCGCCAAACCTATCATGGCAACATGGCTGCCGTTAGGAAGGATCTTATCGAAACTTGACATGGTTTTCAACGCGTTTGCTCTCATCTGTTCAACCGTTGTCATACCTCCGCCTGTCGGGTCGCTGTTACAAACATCGTTGCCGACCAGCGAGTAGAAAACTAACGCTGGTCTGTCCGCTTTCTGGTCACGTGCCATAGCCCCGACGAGTTCGTCATTCATCGTAAACGAGTCTGCGCCGTTCTTCCCAATATTTTGATAATCTCTGTGGTTGCACAGGTTGCGTTTCACGATGTGCTTATAAACCGAATCTATTGGCCCGGAGATGATGTGCGGCCAATCAGATTGATTGTAATAACCAGTGAAAGCAGACATCATTGGCCAATCAAATTCGTTGGTCAAAACCAACCACAAATCTTTAAAGATGTCTTTCGTGATTTCTGTCGCTGTCAGCCATTCAGGAGGTATGTGAAAATGAGCGGTCATGGAATCCCCTAACGCGATCGTCCCTTGAGGGGAACTTTCTGCACACAATATATCCTCCCATGTACGTGATTGTTGCAGGTTGTAACCATAGATCCCGTTGCAATTCGAATCAAAGAACATATCGCCGTTAAATGGCTTTCTTCCAGGATAATGCGAGCTAAAAAAATCGTTGCAATCTTTGCCCCGCCATGCGGAACCTCGAAGCTTGAGGTAAGCACTAAAACGATCCCCGTCCAAGTCGAATATTGGTTTTCCTTGTCTGAATACCTGCTTCACTAAACCACAAATCCAATCAATCACAGGCAACGTACAAATATCAAATCCGAGCTGAACGTCCTGAGCGATTCTTTCTTCTTTAATGTGATTGGACAGCTTCCCATTCGCTAATCCTTCGACGTTTTTATTAGTTTTTGTAAACTGATCTTTGGTCGTCGTGTCTGGATATAGTTTGCACTCCGGTTGACCTTTCTCGTTGTAACATATGTTGATTTTATGACAAATAACATCGGGGGAGGAAAACTGATACGGCTTGATTTTGTGCATAAATACTTCACCAAGTATGGAACAGCCGTAGGATAATGGCGGCGGAAAGTAGGAGCAGAGTTGTCTAAACGACTTACTAAAACTTACGTTGTGGTACTCCGATAATTGTTGTGTCAAGCTAACAATGGCCGTGCAGCCAAGACAATAAACACCGCCGTTTGCTCCTTTTTCTACCGCCTCTGAGCGAGAGATCATGAACGAGGCTCCGATAATATAAAACAGAAATCTTTGTTGGAATATGACGGTCATTTTGAGTCCACGTATGCGACAGTATCTACCCCTGAACTGTTTTGTAGAAACGATAATACCTAGTCATAATAATACCACGCGACCATGATTATACTTACAAAGAGAAGGGAGCAATATTAAACTCATGACATGTGGCGATTCATTTTCTCCTTTCGATTTCAAAATAGTCAAATTAATTTGTTTTTAATGCTTACACGTGTTGTCATTGAAGCAATATAATGACTGGCACATTAATATTTACAAAGGCATTGTCTGCGGCCAGTTTATTTGGGGATTTTTGTAATTGAGTGCGCCGGAAAAAAGCAAAAATATTGTTAACGAGACGCCGATTTTATTACTCCGGCGTCAGCGACGGAGTTGAAAATTCGCCCCGGTTTTATTATTTTTTTTTTTTTTCTTATTTTTCGTCGTCGCAAGTCTGAAATGGCGCGAAACATTCTAGTATTTAAAATGTGTATGTAACCGTATTTATATACGTCCGAGTCTTATCTCCCAAGAGTTGTGGTGGACAGCTTTGGCTAATTTTCCGATGCGCGATTCGATTTCGCTCGCATGATACGGCAATTCCTCCAAGAGGAACAAATAAACCGTTGTTTTCATGCTGTTCGATTAAGTTCAGATTGAATTTGTGTAAGAATATATTTATACATGTAGATTCTGGTCCTATTTTAATAATATCGCTGTTATTTCGCCGTTTAACAAGATGATGTGGTCGTGTATGTGCGCGTTGACACGTCTTAGTTTGCACAGGATTGAAGATTTCATATAACTATACTATATAAGCGCGAATTCCAAAGGCAAAGTGTAAAACAAAGCGAATGTATCATGTTAAAGATTATTTTTGAACAATTGAACTTGTATGCTTTTTAAAGTACGATGTGATTCTTAATTTCGCGATCGAACATTTAGGTTCGCAAGGCATCTAAATGCGAATATGAACTGTATTGTAATAATAATAATAATATAAGTTGTAAGTCGAACAATTAGGGGTTAGGTTTTTTTCTGATAATTATCAACAGCCAAATTTTGATTGATGGTTTGCCTCCCTCTAATTGTGGAGATCGGACATTTAGGACTGAACCATTGGCAAGATTGGGCAAGGGATTCTTCAGGGTTCTTTACTTGGCCCTGCGAAATTGCTCGATGATTTTTCTCCGGATTCTAGAATTAGGACCGAACATCATCACCAATAATGCATGAGGTTCCACAGGGATATATATTGGACCCTCATATTTTAGTTTTACTATCGTGAATGGTCTGCCAAATAACAATCTAAATGATACCGAATACGATCATTAGTTCAGTTGCGCATATAGATCAGTGTTTCATACATCAGTTGCACATAGAGTTCAGTGTATCATTTATTTGTCACAAAAAGAGTTCCTCAGGGTTCTATATTGGACCCACATGTTTTAGTTTTATAATTATGAATGACCTGGCAGAAAAAACGTCTTGAGCAAAATGAAACCGAATACGAGTATTAGTTCAGTTGCGCATATAGATCAGTGTATCATTCATCAGTTAGTCATGGAGATCAGTGTATTTTTTATCGATGGCGCACTGAGAACTGTTTGCCATTCATCTTTTGCAAAAAGAGATCAGCACACAATAATTCTGACAATTTGGGCATGGCTGCGCGAGGGATTATCGGTTAAAATTGTTTACGCAATCATAGACCTCATCCTTTCGATGTTTATAGCGTAGTTGGACAATAGAAAATGAATAAATAAACTAATTTTTATTACGTTATTTATTTAAACCAATTAGATATTGACTTATGGAGAGTAATGGATGTGGGATTCTGATAAATTTTTTGAATGAACTCTTAATGTGGTAACTCTGCCGACTTTCATGTCTTAAGAACTTAGGACTGTGTGTGGTGGCAGCGGTCTGCCATTTGGCATTTAAAAAAGTATAGAAACCCTGCCCAGCTATTGGTGACTGAAAGGGCAAATTAATATCAATTACAATAAATTTTCTCTGAATTTGTCGAATAATTGTCGACTGAATTGAAATAGCTGGAGTGGAAATCAATGTGGGTTATATCACGTTTGCATACATCACGTGATTCCAAGATGGCGACAGGCAAGTTATAATCAGTGATGCTTTTTAAGAATTGAGGAACCATATTCTGTTTAACGTTTAACGGCAGCTTCTTTATAGAAATGTCCAATGACCGATATAATCAGAGAAGGTTAATAAAATGTTCTTTCTTTAACAACGACGTGATAGACTTTGAGTATTTACGTGTTAAAGATTAGACTGCAAACAAAACTGAACTTTTCTTGTTCTATAGTTAGACATTACTTCTAAAATACATTACTCGATCAATATTACTCTACTAATTTATTTACGTTTCTTTCTCTCCACGATGAAGAATTGGAAGTCAATCTCTATCCTCTATTAATTTTGTCGTCATGACTATATTTATATGGAATGTTTGATGCATGGCTATAATGGAAGTGGTTGATCATGTATAGATGGCAATAATTCTTGCAATGAGAAATGACCTCTTGGTGTTGCAATTCTTTCTTGTTCTATTATCGAATTTGTTCCAAAGCCAATAGCCAGTGGAAGTGGTTGATCATGTGCACTTCTAGTGCTGGTTGGTAAAGAGCGAATGGTTTCTTGTAAATGAGGCATTGTTTCTTGCACTGAGAAACGATCTCTTAGTTCTGTACTTCTTTCTTGTTCTTGCCTAGGGTTTGTTCTTAATGTTCTCGACATTTTTATCCAAATATCTGTAACAAGTAATACATACCAATCGATATCCTATTAGAAATTATATCTCCGGATATTTTTATCAAAGTCTGTTGTCACAATTGGTACCTTGAAACTGACTATAAACCTATAAAGAGCTATTTTAATTAGATATTTATCACAAAAGTCTTGGAATTTAGGAACAGAATGGTGTTAATATATAATCTACCCCATGCAAGTTTATTTACCATCTTTGTCAAATAGGACTGGTGATCCCCACAGAGCTTATTGCCCCATTGACAGGGTACTCTAATTTATATACTAATTATATTCACTACATCCAAGTTGGCTGTACCATAGAGACCTGCTATAATCTTCACCATATAATTTTCTTATACCTATGAACTAGAATATATAGCCTCCCATGTTTTAAACTACAGTTAATGTGGATGCTGCCACTATTGTCACCTTGAAACCTATTTTAAGGAACTTAATTTGATGTTCTTTTTGATGTTCTAAGACTTTGGATTTTAACTTTATACTATGCCATATAAATGATATAATAAAATTGTATTAGTAGAGTTTATAACAAGTTTCTATTGTGGTAAAATGAATGGATTTTTTTTACATCTCTGGTCTATAAATATATGCTATTTCATGAAGGCAAAATAAACAGCAGGAAGTGCTGTCCTTCTGGACAACACCTCACCACGTGAAGTGCATTTGTACAGGTCATTTTGGTCGAAAACGCGACCTGATGACCTGACCTAGAGACTCGATGGGTCAGTCAGAAAATATTTGAGTCGAGCTGACTGACCTGAACAGGGGTCCGCCTGTTCCCCTGTTATCTATAGAGGTCCACCTGTTATCTAGAGGTCCACCTCTTCCTCTAGAAAAACCTATTGTTTTTGCATGCTCTGTCGGGTTTTGAGTGCCCTTACTGTCTCAGTATAACTAATGGTGGTCCCTAGATCATCAGATCTTAACTCACTGAACAACATGCACAGAGCTGGCGCACACCCTCTGCAACTTAGAGGTCCTCCTGTTCCTCTAGGAAAAACTTAGGTTAATTACAGCCTCTAGACCTTTTTTTCGAGCACTTCCTGCCCAAATTATATGCCACAAAAATGTATAATTGTGTTGGTGCTTTGCTGAGTTGCCAGACGTTCAAAATCCTTATAAAGAATCTCAACATATAAGCTACATTAATTGCAAAATAAATATGCAAAAATATTTCATGTAACAACAATAACAGCTTGACTATAAAATTGAGTTACAAATCTTCACAGTTCAACAAATTATGTTGTAAAAACTGATTTTCACTGCATGAGCATAGTTCACGCATGCACATCTCCAATCTAATTTGCCATTATTTCACCCATAACTATGGCTAAACCGTCGTTTTACAAAAAATATATAAGCTACTTAAAAAAATAGAAATAGAAATTATTACTTTAAGACTACTTTAATCTAAAGTATGATTTTCAATTAATCACAAAGCCGGTGGAATTCCTGTCGTATTGTTGGTGTGACTTGGTGGAAGTTCTTCAACAGCTGTTAGAGGTTGCTCTGTTTCAGACAATTCAAATTCATCTGGTTCACGCAGATTAGAAAAAGGCGCTCCCATTGTTGTCAAATTCTGCAACAAAATTTGCGACTATATTTACAATATGCTTGTGAAAACAAGGGGGAAAAATGTTGACCAATCAGGGCGTTTGTTGACATTTTGGTCTCTAGACCAATCAGATTACGTGGAATTTGCAAAATGTAAACAGAAGGAGTGAAATCATAACACCCTGTTCTAAGCCTTCTGCAGCAGTCAATGTTTAGTTTTTCAATCTTAAAACACTAGAATCTGATAAAGCAATTCCTTTTCTACAATTTTGTCGTCGGATTTTTCCAGAATCGTCCTGGAGCGAAAATTATTTATGTTTGAATTGTCACGGCATGACCAGTGTAGATCACCAGTCCTGTCTCTAGACTCTACAGAAATTGCATTGTTTACAAACTGATTTCTCTAAAAAATAATGGTTACCAAGACGTTAACTAAATAATATATGACAAAGAGTGTATATTTACATTAACTAACAAATATTGCTTTGCTTACTTTTTAAAATATTATGAATATTATATCGTATACAGCGGGGAAAAATCGCGCGCTTTTTCCGAAAATGTTTCTTTTTTCTCAGCGTATGCAAAAAGGATACTACAAATTGTTAAAGTGAATAAAGTCTGTCAAAATGCCAAAATTTAAAAAGCAATGCAACAATCCGTTTCATAAAAAATGGTCGGGGCGTGAAGGAGAAAAGGTTTTAAATCTAAGAAATCGTGGCCTGCTTGTAATTTCAGTAGTTTTTGAGCAATATGTTAAGGAAGAACTTGGCGAAAAATCGTCTTATGGAATCCAGAATCTATGCGCAACATGCCTGCACAAATGCTTCACGAAACGGAAATTTACGCGATTGCTTCCTAAACAACAAGCCGACGAGTTGAAAAACAACGTGAAAAGCCAGGTATGACCTACAAAAAGCATTAAACTGATCAGTGAACTTGCTGTAATTATCAAAGAAAATCCGTTATTACAGAATGACAACATACTCTGGGCCCTCACATTGTAAATGCCCATACTTTTACATTTTAGAAATAAGTGGGTGGGGTGTGTAGGTGAAGAGCTGAAACCATATAATTACCTTATGGCCATTAGTATGGCCCTCAGAGAAAAAAAAGTCAATTAAGCACACTTGTAATTTAGCTTGTGGTATTGGAATCTTCTGCTAAAAACGAGATGAACAGGCAAGAATCTGAAAAAGAAACTACTGAAGTCAGCTCCCAAGGTGAAACTTCAACGGCTTACATCAACTCGCCTGTAGTTTTGAGTGGTGAAGAAACAATTTCCTGTTTCCAGCCAAACAATTGCAATTAGCAGTCAAGAATTGGAAAGCAATTCCAAAATTGTTACAGCCGAGCAAGAGTGCCAAACAGATGATGGTGTTTTTATGTCAATAGACAAATATGAAGAACTTGTAAAAAAGGCATCCTATCCAAATTTCAAAAATGATTTGAACAAACTCAGACCTGTCATAACAAAATTGGCAGAGCCTGAAATGGATCCTGATGTGTTTGAGATTATGTGCAAAGATGTTGGTGCTGATAAATTATATTCATCCATACAAGAAGCCATAACATTGGATCCAATGTCTGAAAAGAGAAAAATCTTAACAAAATGCGCACAATGGTCATAATCTACACCATGTTATACTCACAATCACAAAAATGCAACTCATTTCAAGTCACACTATCCAGGACACTGCAGCAGTTTGGAATCAGCAAACAAGGGCTTGAATCTCTACGGAATCTTGGAATTGTTGCACATCCTAAGACAGTCAACATATTAACTAAATTAGCCTCTTCAACCCACACAAGTCATGTTGTTACATTCATTACAGATGCAATTAAGAAGAACCAATTCCTTATTTTATGCATCGATGACTACCACAATATTCACACACAACACCGCCCGGAGACAAAAACCCAGACTCAAGTGGTTCACATGGCAACTTTGCTTTTAAAAGTGTTCCCAGAAATTCAAGCAGTTCCACATCAGGGAAGTGATATACTACCAAAACATCCAGTTGAAATTCCTGATGTGAAAAACTTTATTTCCATTAACATGCCAAAATTAGCTAAAACATATGCTGAAAATATGCCTAGCTGGGCATTATCAAAATATTTTGATCCAGAAGCTGAGAGACAACGACTTCTAATTCATGATTATCAACAAGTGGAGAATCATAACATTACATGCATGGATAACACCAAACTGGTTGACAGCATCGAGTTACCTCTCAAATCTGTAGAAAATGCACTAACAGCTATAAACAAAATGCTTACAAGTGGCTTGGAAATTTATCTTAAGGACTTTATTGCACCCTTTGTTGGGGACTGGCCCATGCAATATTTCATTAGACAGTTGGTTTATTCATCATCTCCCAGTGTGCCAACAGTGTTGAAAAATGTGGTTCCCCTGATTGGTCCACTACATATATCCTTAAATGCAAGAGAATGTGTCTTATTGAATTTTCACAATGTTTTTGCTGACCTTTATGCTTTCATCTTTGGGAAAAAAGCAAAGCTGGCTAAGAAACCAAAACCATGGCGTACATCTCTGTTGCTTGAAATCATTTATGGCGGATGGACATTGATCAGGGATCTTATTCTCTCGATGTTCTACAAAAGCAAAGATATTCAGTTTTTAACACTGTTAAATCTTCTCGACAATTATATCCCATTGGTGTTAAGTATCTACTCAATTAACTTCAAGTGTAACAAATTTGAACTTTTTTTCCAGTCCATACTTCACTGTTGGGTTATGTTTGTAATATTCCGAAGGCGCCACTATAACAAAGCTTTGTTAATAACCCTGTCAACATTTCTTCATTGGCAAGAAAATGCTTCAACTATGCTTGAAACCATTGGTCAACATTTACCTGCATTCGATGAGTATCCAGTGGAAAACTTTCACTCAGTCTTGAGAAAACAAACCAAAGAAACTGATACAGCTGATGAAATTTCACGCAAAGCTAAAGAAATTGATGCTTGCAAGCATGAACTCCATTTCTTCCAATCTGCATTTGTTCCACCCAGAAAGCCAAATTACAGCAGAAAGCGAATTGACACCTTAAAAGTGAAAGCAGCAGAATTCCTCACCCTGAAGTTTGAATCTATTTACACCCACCCTAATTCAACAATTCAACAACCCCAAGCCCCTAGACAGCCAAAACATACCACTAAGTGGAAGCTACCCCACCTTTTTGGTGAGAAGATCATGACAAATAGAGTCCTTCCACTTGGATTTACATCCATCAAAAATCCCCCAAACCCAAACAGGTAAAATTATAAATTAAAATTCAATTGACTGAGCCATGGATGATGCAAATTTTAGGGTGATTACATTTACAAGCCAGTCAGGGTGAGTTTAGCCACCCTACTGAAATTTATAACAGACAACATAGGTATTAAATAATATAACCAAAACACATGAATATAAGCTCACAGTTTGCAACGGTGGGCTCCTCTGCCCCTTAAGAGTTAGAAATGCATGTCTTATCGTAATATAGGTAATAATCTCCTGCAAATTTTGCCTGACAAGCAAAGTTTTTATTAAAACCTGTACTAGTTACTAAATTGAAATTATATTAAGTCTTACTTTATATATTCCCTGTCATAGAAAGTGCGATTTGATCAGCTGCGAAAGAGTTAACCCTCTCTGGAACGTTTTCCGCGGATGTGGCCATTCATTTCATATCGAATGCCTTCTGCCAAATATTAGCAATTGCCCTGTTTGTGAAGCAACGTTGCTGTCGAGTGTTCAAGATCTCGGTACGACTGCAAATAACGCTGTATTTACTCCAGCGACCTACTTTGAACCCAGTGAAGATGAAAACGATGAGCAGAGCGACGACAGTGATAGCGATGTTGGAGAGACCGAAGACGAACAGAATAAAACAACTGTGGACGAACTGCTGCGAAAAATAAACCTTTGGCAAAGGCCATCCTCTGCATTGCTGTGAAAGGCAGAAATCGCAAGGGTAATACAGGCCTGTAAATTCCAAGAAGTAAACCGGATGTATACCTACACTTTAGTGGGGCGTTTCCGCATAAATTACGCTCGAGTTTAAAAATACAACGTCAAGGATTAAGTTATTTTTTTCATAAATCGGTTTAAATCGAACCCGGCACTCTTAAATCTCAAATTTGATCGTCTGTTAAAACACGACTTTGTCCAGATAATTCAAACATAAATAATTTTCGCTCCAGGACGATTCTGGAAAAATCCGACGACAAAATTGTAGAAAAGGAATTGCTTTATCAGATTCTAGTGTTTTAAGATTGAAAAACTAAACATTGACTGCTGCAGAAGGCTTAGAACAGGGTGTTATGATTTCACTCCTTCTGTTTACATTTTGCAAATTCCACGTAATCTGATTGGTCTAGAGACCAAAATGTCAACAAACGCCCTGATTGGTCAACATTTTTCCCCCTTGTTGCTTGTGAAAGATTTTCGAAAAACTAGTAAAGCAATGAACGAGCATTAAATGGTCACATTTTAAAAGGCTAACAATTGCTGTGATCAATGATTTAGCTAACTCAAATCCTACCGTATGATTGGTGTGACTTGGTGGAAGTTCTTGAACAACTGTTGCATGAGGTTGGTCTGTTTCAGACAATTCAAATTCCTCTGGTTGGACTGCACCACCACAACACAGCTTAGAACAAAATCCTCCCATTGTTGTTAAATTCTGCAACAAAATTTGCTACTACAATCTCGGACAAAAGTTGTTGTAACACCAATCCCCTCCCCCCAAATTCAATATTGCCACGTGAAATCTCCATACAACATTGTTGCCACGTGAGATCTCCATACAACATTGTTGCCACGTGAGATCTCCATACAACATTGTTGCCACGTGAGATCTCCATACAACATTGTTGCCACGTGAGATCTCCATACAACATTGTTGCCACGTGAGATCTCCATACAACATTGTTGCCACGTGAGATCTCCATACAACATTGTTGCCACGTGAAATCTCCATACAACATTGATTTTGGGGGTGGGGTGTTACAACATTTTTGTCCAAGATTGTACATTTAATATATGCTTGTGAAAGATTTTCGAAAACTAGTAAAGCAATGAACGAGCATTAAATGATTACATTTTATATGGCTAACACTTGTTAATTGTGATCAATGATTTAACTAAATCAAATTCTATCCTAGTGTCTGTACACACACAACACGATAGGTACTGAATCCATCAACAATGAATGTATATATTCATGCTGGAGCACCTATGTGAACCAAATTTGCGAGTATACTCGCGTTGTCGATTTACCGGCTTATCAGGACGACAATAGAGCAAAAGCAATTTGATTTATTTTTGAACATAGTTATGAAGGTTTGGAACAGCTTGTTTGAAAGTCACAACTGTATTCCAAAAGCTCAGTCACCTTCAAACTTATTGAGTGGGAGATCTCAATCTTCGCATAAGGTTTCCATAGCGGTATTTCCACTCAAATAGGACCTTGATTTTCAGTGTTTTACCTTGGATCTTAAGATTTCCACACATTAATACAGGACTTTCTCATTAATCAGTGATAAGAAAATTTGTCCCACTCAGTGAGCTTTTTGAATACTGGCGTGAGTGTCGGCGTGATATATATAATTATGTATCCTACAGGGCATTACATGTATATATTGAACCTTGCATGTGTATGCTCATTTTGAAATAATAATCAAAATTACTGTAAGTTGATTGCGATGTTTAGGTCACCATTCTATCCCTAATTCTAATCCCGAATTTTTTGAAATTTTGGATATATATACCGTAGATTAACCTAAGGCTTTATTAAAGGGACTCTTTGTTTCTTTGTTTTTTGAATGGGCACTATTTTTTAGAAAGGTAGACATTTATATATAATAATATTCTTGTATATATGTTTGCATGAAGTTCCTGGTTTCGTAAGATATAAACATTATTTGGTATATATTGTTTATCAGTAAAAACATTATTGCCTAAACGTACTTTCGACTTAGGATATCACCACATGCACAATATACTGGTAAAAGAATCAAAACATACCGTTTAAATCAATATGATAGCGTTTATATGACTGGGGACGATATAGCCACGTTTCACTGTTTTTTTTTGCATATAATTATTTAAATGACTATGTAATTTGCATATTGGATTTCGGAGCATGTGTAGTTATCTAAGAATTCTTCAAACTATATACTTATATACAGTGTGGGCAAATATTCTGACTTCTGTTCGCATGAGACAAGAAATCAAAGCCTTACCTACAACATTGTTCGGCTTATTTTATCAAATTGAGGCTTTTAGGGTAACATGACTAAAAGGCTTCACAAATGTTATTCCAAACTACAGGTTGATTTTTAAGATTATACAGTAAATAACGTGTAGTTTATTGAGAGTATATATCTACGTTTTCTGCTCGGAAAGCTGCTTGGAAAAACGTATATAAATATAACACTGACGTCAGCACTCGACTAATTTATAACTGGAAAGTAATGTTATATTAAAAGGAAGGTTTGTCTTTAATTCCTATAAATATCTCTTCTATTACATTAGTATGTAATTATACATTAATTGTGTCCTGAACACGTGCTCTCTTGGAGTGTTCCATGTTTTGTTTCTCATCAGTGTAGAAGTGATTTGGAATGTTCAGAGAAGTAAACAGGCTTTAATAACTAATACATGCAGAGATTAGCCAAGGCAAACTTCATATTAAAAATTAATTTTAAGTAGTTTAGTGTCTAAATGAATGTTATAGAAGTATATTTCGCCAAAAAGTATTGGGGATTGGTTCGTTGCAAGATCAGGTTACATTTTTTTTCGCATATAAATCAAGGTTTTCAATAACAGCTTTACCTGAAGGTTGGTTTGATAATTTGCTGATGCCAAAATACCATGACAATGCAATTGTCACAGTCACAAAACACTTTCCCGTTTCAACCAACATGTTGTTCAGACTCATAGTGACCAGTGCTTCCAATGTGTTTTGAGCACAAAAAGGGTCGTAAATGTCTATATATTCTTTTCTTTAACAGCCGGTATTTCATTTTCAAATTTAATCTTCGCTGATTGTGTGCCAATAGAATTAACTATTCAAGACTGGTATGCAAGATGGTTCCCTTTTGGTTTTCACCTTTTTTCCAGCGTAGAAGGTATATTCATCTTTGTAATGAAGGGTAAAGTTTTTTTGAACTGTCTCCATATAATAAATAGTGATGGTATATATGATTTATACTAGATCGCTTTTATTATAGATGTATGCATGTTTATTGAACATACGCGACTTATTGCAATTAAAGCAGGCCGTATTATATAAATTTACTCAGTGTTTGGACTATGAGACTGTGGAATCTGACATAAACCAATCAAAGTCGACCTGTTAATTAATTAAATAATAGTTATAATCCCTCGAGATTTTCTTGCTTGTTTTGTACAAACTTATAGGTGAATTGATACAGGTGTCACTGTCCTGCTGAATAGTAATAGATGGCCTTCCTCGTTTAGTGAAAAGTTGCGAGCAAAAGACTGAAACAATTAGCCAAAACCTCACTGGGAATACCAACATTTAATAAAAGAGAGAGGGCGATTCTGATCTCGTTACCACTTACCAGTTTTTGTGAGCACGAGAAAGCAAGGCGTACGCGATTGGGGGGCTGGTTATATCAAGCCCGTTTAGCTTAAACGGTGGATAAGTCAAAATTAAATAACACTCTTAGATCTCTCTTGAATAAGTCAACTTGAATAGTATGCACTACATTAAAGTCCAAAACATTTAGTTCGCTTGTTAAATAAAACGATAAACTTGCTTTCTATTTTGAACTTATCCACCGTTTAAGCTAAACGGGCTTGATACAACCGGCCCCTGCATGTATTAGGGCCTGTTTATATGAAACAGGCTAGCTCAGCATTGCCGGGATCTCGCTTCACATATTTCACTATATTTGTAAAATTGCATTCAAATGGACCGGGCCAGCCCGGTTCTGGCGGGATCCTTTCTATCTTTACATCTAAATCTAATCACAAGTTTCATGTAGATAGAATAACAAAAGATATAATTGACTAAATACTGCCGAATGGATTTCTATTTCGACAACCCTTCCGCGCGCTGATTGGTTAAAATATGAGTGCAAGATCACATTGCTAGTACTTGCTTGATTAGATTTTTAATGTCAAATACCGAAATAAACATTTAATAAATATAGTAAATTTATCAAACTCGTGAACATTTGCCACTAAAATCTTTCGTATATCTAGCATTTTAAAACATATAAATGATTTGCAACTATGTCCAAATTTGCCTTAAATTTTAACAATATTCCCATAGTTTAGGACGTTTCAGTTATATAAGTACAACGGACAAAAATGCAAATTGCATGCCTTAAATGCAATAAACTATCCAATTATGATAATGTATTATTCTGTAAAGGCAAACAACTTTTTCCCTGGCTTATTGAAATATTGGTGTGTGCAAAATCATATTATAATGTAAATTTACAGTACGCGCGTGCTGATTGGGCGAGAAGCGTGTTTCTATAACTGTGTAAAAACACGGAAATTCTCCAGCCAAAATTGACGAGCCGGAAATTCTCCAGCCAAAATTGACAAGCGATGTAGTGTAGTAAGAATTTGTAATTGTTTCTCGTTCTCCCAAACTCCCACGCGTGTTTCGATGACTGTATAGAAACACAGCAAATGTTTTCTATTTCTTAATAATTGAACTCTAAAAGTCCAGACATCAAAGTTACGATTACTCCATGTATGACTTGCATATAACCAAATTTACCATAGCTATAGTTTCACTTAAATCTATAGATTACTTAAATCTATTTATATTATTATAGATGATTATATTTAAATATCTGGTAGGAGCAGTGATTCATTTTAGCAGATCCTTTAAGGCTGTGTATAAGGTACAAAATAGCACCCTTGTATATAATTTATAATTAATGATTGGTAAACCTTTAGAAATAATCGATATGTAGGTCGGTCCGAAAGTTACAGTCAGAGTTCTGAAAAGATATTCACACTCCAGTTATCCGTTCCAGCCAGTGTAACTCGAAAACAAGCAATGTTATGTAACAAAAAAAATAACATGAACGTAATGATTGTAAACTATTTATTTAATAGAACTCTCAAACTATCATAGTTAAGTTAAATTATATGACGGAAAGTTCATTCTTCCAAACTTGGTTAAATTCATTTCTAAATATATATGAATTATTAATGTTTTGAACTTCAAAATCGAAGCATCAAAATTCTACAATAGCTTTATTTATGATTAACTTAATCATGCACAATTTACCCCTATTTACGCATGCCGTTTTACAATAACGACTTTACTCCAAAATATACTCAATTAGTATTACTTTTTAGACTACACTAGTCACAATATAATTACTGCATATAAATATTACGTAATAGTAATAAATGTTCTTGATTCAGAGCTTTGTTTCTTCAGAATCATTACAAAGCGATGGGCACAATGAGAGACGTGTTATTGTGACTTCCTGACATTTCATCAACCACTATTGGAGGTTGTTGTGTTTGGGACAACTCGAGCTGTTCTTGTTCCGCGCCACAACCACACAGAAATGTGCCTTTCAGTTTATCGAAAACGGTTACATTTTATATGGCTAACACTTGTTAATTGTGATCAATGATTTAACTAAATCAAATTCTATCCTAGTGTCTGTACACACACAACACGATAGGTACTGAATCCATCAACAATGAATGTATATATTCATGCTGGAGCACCTATGTGAACCAAATTTGCGAGTATACTCGCGTTGTCGATTTACCGGCTTATCAGGACGACAATAGAGCAAAAGCAATTTGATTTATTTTTGAACATAGTTATGAAGGTTTGGAACAGCTTGTTTGAAAGTCACAACTGTATTCCAAAAGCTCAGTCACCTTCAAACTTATTGAGTGGGAGATCTCAATCTTCGCATAAGGTTTCCATAGCGGTATTTCCACTCAAATAGGACCTTGATTTTCAGTGTTTTACCTTGGATCTTAAGATTTCCACACATTAATACAGGACTTTCTCATTAATCAGTGATAAGAAAATTTGTCCCACTCAGTGAGCTTTTTGAATACTGGCGTGAGTGTCGGCGTGATATATATAATTATGTATCCTACAGGGCATTACATGTATATATTGAACCTTGCATGTGTATGCTCATTTTGAAATAATAATCAAAATTACTGTAAGTTGATTGCGATGTTTAGGTCACCATTCTATCCCTAATTCTAATCCCGAATTTTTTGAAATTTTTGGATATATATACCGTAGATTAACCTAAGGCTTTATTAAAGGGACTCTTTGTTTCTTTGTTTTTTGAATGGGCACTATTTTTTAGAAAGGTAGACATTTATATATAATAATATTCTTGTATATATGTTTGCATGAAGTTCCTGGTTTCGTAAGATATAAACATTATTTGGTATATATTGTTTATCAGTAAAAACATTATTGCCTAAACGTACTTTCGACTTAGGATATCACCACATGCACAATATACTGGTAAAAGAATCAAAACATACCGTTTAAATCAATATGATAGCGTTTATATGACTGGGGACGATATAGCCACGTTTCACTGTTTTTTTTTGCATATAATTATTTAAATGACTATGTAATTTGCATATTGGATTTCGGAGCATGTGTAGTTATCTAAGAATTCTTCAAACTATATACTTTATATACAGTGTGGGCAAATATTCTGACTTCTGTTCGCATGAGACAAGAAATCAAAGCCTTACCTACAACATTGTTCGGCTTATTTTATCAAATTGAGGCTTTTAGGGTAACATGACTAAAAGGCTTCACAAATGTTATTCCAAACTACAGGTTGATTTTTAAGATTATACAGTAAATAACGTGTAGTTTATTGAGAGTATATATCTACGTTTTCTGCTCGGAAAGCTGCTTGGAAAAACGTATATAAATATAACACTGACGTCAGCACTCGACTAATTTATAACTGGAAAGTAATGTTATATTAAAAGGAAGGTTTGTCTTTAATTCCTATAAATATCTCTTCTATTACATTAGTATGTAATTATACATTAATTGTGTCCTGAACACGTGCTCTCTTGGAGTGTTCCATGTTTTGTTTCTCATCAGTGTAGAAGTGATTTGGAATGTTCAGAGAAGTAAACAGGCTTTAATAACTAATACAGAGATTAGCCAAGGCAAACTTCATATTAAAAATTAATTTTAAGTAGTTTAGTGTCTAAATGAATGTTATAGAAGTATATTTCGCCAAAAAGTATTGGGGATTGGTTCGTTGCAAGATCAGGTTACATTTTTTTTTCGCATATAAATCAAGGTTTTCAATAACAGCTTTACCTGAAGGTTGGTTTGATAATTTGCTGATGCCAAAATACCATGACAATGCAATTGTCACAGTCCACAAACACTTTCCCGTTTCAACCAACATGTTGTTCAGACTCATAGTGACCAGTGCTTCCAATGTGTTTTGAGCACAAAAAGGGTCGTAAATGTCTATATATTCTTTTCTTTAACAGCCGGTATTTCATTTTCAAATTTAATCTTCGCTGATTGTGTGCCAATAGAATTAACTATTCAAGACTGGTATGCAAGATGGTTCCCTTTTGGTTTTCACCTTTTTCCAGCGTAGAAGGTATTCATCTTTGTAATGAAGGGTAAAGTTTTTTGAACTGTCTCCATATAATAAATAGTGATGGTATATATGATTTATACTAGATCGCTTTTATTATAGATGTATGCATGTTTATTGAACATACGCGACTTATTGCAATTAAAGCAGGCCGTATTATATAAATTTACTCAGTGTTTGGACTATGAGACTGTGGAATCTGACATAAACCAATCAAAGTCGACCTGTTAATTAATTAAATAATAGTTATAATCCCTCGAGATTTTCTTGCTTGTTTTGTACAAACTTATAGGTGAATTGATACAGGTGTCACTGTCCTGCTGAATAGTAATAGATGGCCTTCCTCGTTTAGTGAAAAGTTGCGAGCAAAAGACTGAAACAATTAGCCAAAACCTCACTGGGAATACCAACATTTAATAAAAGAGAGAGGGCGATTCTGATCTCGTTACCACTTACCAGTTTTTGTGAGCACGAGAAAGCAAGGCGTACGCGATTGGGGGGCTGGTTATATCAAGCCCGTTTAGCTTAAACGGTGGATAAGTCAAAATTAAATAACACTCTTAGATCTCTCTTGAATAAGTCAACTTGAATAGTATGCACTACATTAAAGTCCAAAACATTTAGTTCGCTTGTTAAATAAAACGATAAACTTGCTTTCTATTTTGAACTTATCCACCGTTTAAGCTAAACGGGCTTGATACAACCGGCCCCTGCATGTATTAGGGCCTGTTTATATGAAACAGGCTAGCTCAGCATTGCCGGGATCTCGCTTCACATATTTCACTATATTTGTAAAATTGCATTCAAATGGACCGGGCCAGCCCGGTTCTGGCGGGATCCTTTCTATCTTTACATCTAAATCTAATCACAAGTTTCATGTAGATAGAATAACAAAAGATATAATTGACTAAATACTGCCGAATGGATTTCTATTTCGACAACCCTTCCGCGCGCTGATTGGTTAAAATATGAGTGCAAGATCACATTGCTAGTACTTGCTTGATTAGATTTTTAATGTCAAATACCGAAATAAACATTTAATAAATATAGTAAATTTATCAAACTCGTGAACATTTGCCACTAAAATCTTTCGTATATCTAGCATTTTAAAACATATAAATGATTTGCAACTATGTCCAAATTTGCCTTAAATTTTAACAATATTCCCATAGTTTAGGACGTTTCAGTTATATAAGTACAACGGACAAAAATGCAAATTGCATGCCTTAAATGCAATAAACTATCCAATTATGATAATGTATTATTCTGTAAAGGCAAACAACTTTTTCCCTGGCTTATTGAAATATTGGTGTGTGCAAAATCATATTATAATGTAAATTTACAGTACGCGCGTGCTGATTGGGCGAGAAGCGTGTTTCTATAACTGTGTAAAAACACGGAAATTCTCCAGCCAAAATTGACGAGCCGGAAATTCTCCAGCCAAAATTGACAAGCGATGTAGTGTAGTAAGAATTTGTAATTGTTTCTCGTTCTCCCAAACTCCCACGCGTGTTTCGATGACTGTATAGAAACACAGCAAATGTTTTCTATTTCTTAATAATTGAACTCTAAAAGTCCAGACATCAAAGTTACGATTACTCCATGTATGACTTGCATATAACCAAATTTACCATAGCTATAGTTTCACTTAAATCTATAGATTACTTAAATCTATTTATATTATTATAGATGATTATATTTAAATATCTGGTAGGAGCAGTGATTCATTTTAGCAGATCCTTTAAGGCTGTGTATAAGGTACAAAATAGCACCCTTGTATATAATTTATAATTAATGATTGGTAAACCTTTAGAAATAATCGATATGTAGGTCGGTCCGAAAGTTACAGTCAGAGTTCTGAAAAGATATTCACACTCCAGTTATCCGTTCCAGCCAGTGTAACTCGAAAACAAGCAAGTTATGTAACAAAAAAATAACATGAACGTAATGATTGTAAACTATTTATTTAATAGAACTCTCAAACTATCATAGTTAAGTTAAATTATATGACGGAAAGTTCATTCTTCCAAACTTGGTTAAATTCATTTCTAAATATATATGAATTATTAATGTTTTGAACTTCAAAATCGAAGCATCAAAATTCTACAATAGCTTTATTTATGATTAACTTAATCATGCACAATTTACCCTATTTACGCATGCCGTTTACAATAACGACTTTACTCCAAAATATACTCAATTAGTATTACTTTTTAGACTACACTAGTCACAATATAATTACTGCATATAAATATTACGTAATAGTAATAAATGTTCTTGATTCAGAGCTTTGTTTCTTCAGAATCATTACAAAGCGATGGGCACAATGAGAGACGTGTTATTGTGACTTCCTGACATTTCATCAACCACTATTGGAGGTTGTTGTGTTTGGGACAACTCGAGCTGTTCTTGTTCCGCGCCACAACCACACAGAAATGTGCCTTTCAGTTTATCGAAAACGGTTACATTTTATATGGCTAACACTTGTTAATTGTGATCAATGATTTAACTAAATCAAATTCTATCCTAGTGTCTGTACACACACAACACGATAGGTACTGAATCCATCAACAATGAATGTATATATTCATGCTGGAGCACCTATGTGAACCAAATTTGCGAGTATACTCGCGTTGTCGATTTACCGGCTTATCAGGACGACAATAGAGCAAAAGCAATTTGATTTATTTTTGAACATAGTTATGAAGGTTTGGAACAGCTTGTTTGAAAGTCACAACTGTATTCCAAAAGCTCAGTCACCTTCAAACTTATTGAGTGGGAGATCTCAATCTTCGCATAAGGTTTCCATAGCGGTATTTCCACTCAAATAGGACCTTGATTTTCAGTGTTTTACCTTGGATCTTAAGATTTCCACACATTAATACAGGACTTTCTCATTAATCAGTGATAAGAAAATTTGTCCCACTCAGTGAGCTTTTTGAATACTGGCGTGAGTGTCGGCGTGATATATATAATGTATCCTACAGGGCATTACATGTATATATTGAACCTTGCATGTGTATGCTCATTTTGAAATAATAATCAAAATTACTGTAAGTTGATTGCGATGTTTAGGTCACCATTCTATCCCTAATTCTAATCCCGAATTTTTTGAAATTTTTGGATATATATACCGTAGATTAACCTAAGGCTTTATTAAAGGGACTCTTTGTTTCTTTTTTTTTGAATGGGCACTATTTTTTAGAAAGGTAGACATTTATATATAATAATATTCTTGTATATATGTTTGCATGAAGTTCCTGGTTTCGTAAGATATAAACATTATTTGGTATATATTGTTTATCAGTAAAAACATTATTGCCTAAACGTACTTTCGACTTAGGATATCACCACATGCACAATATACTGGTAAAAGAATCAAAACATACCGTTTAAATCAATATGATAGCGTTTATATGACTGGGGACGATATAGCCACGTTTCACTGTTTTTTTTTGCATATAATTATTTAAATGACTATGTAATTTGCATATTGGATTTCGGAGCATGTGTAGTTATCTAAGAATTCTTCAAACTATATACTTTATATACAGTGTGGGCAAATATTCTGACTTCTGTTCGCATGAGACAAGAAATCAAAGCCTTACCTACAACATTGTTCGGCTTATTTTATCAAATTGAGGCTTTTAGGGTAACATGACTAAAAGGCTTCACAAATGTTATTCCAAACTACAGGTTGATTTTTAAGATTATACAGTAAATAACGTGTAGTTTATTGAGAGTATATATCTACGTTTTCTGCTCGGAAAGCTGCTTGGAAAAACGTATATAAATATAACACTGACGTCAGCACTCGACTAATTTATAACTGGAAAGTAATGTTATATTAAAAGGAAGGTTTGTCTTTAATTCCTATAAATATCTCTTCTATTACATTAGTATGTAATTATACATTAATTGTGTCCTGAACACGTGCTCTCTTGGAGTGTTCCATGTTTTGTTTCTCATCAGTGTAGAAGTGATTTGGAATGTTCAGAGAAGTAAACAGGCTTTAATAACTAATACAGAGATTAGCCAAGGCAAACTTCATATTAAAAATTAATTTTAAGTAGTTTAGTGTCTAAATGAATGTTATAGAAGTATATTTCGCCAAAAAGTATTGGGGATTGGTTCGTTGCAAGATCAGGTTACATTTTTTTTTCGCATATAAATCAAGGTTTTCAATAACAGCTTTACCTGAAGGTTGGTTTGATAATTTGCTGATGCCAAAATACCATGACAATGCAATTGTCACAGTCACAAAACACTTTCCCGTTTCAACCAACATGTTGTTCAGACTCATAGTGACCAGTGCTTCCAATGTGTTTTGAGCACAAAAAGGGTCGTAAATGTCTATATATTCTTTTCTTTAACAGCCGGTATTTCATTTTCAAATTTAATCTTCGCTGATTGTGTGCCAATAGAATTAACTATTCAAGACTGGTATGCAAGATGGTTCCCTTTTGGTTTTCACCTTTTTTCCAGCGTAGAAGGTATATTCATCTTTGTAATGAAGGGTAAAGTTTTTTTGAACTGTCTCCATATAATAAATAGTGATGGTATATATGATTTATACTAGATCGCTTTTATTATAGATGTATGCATGTTTATTGAACATACGCGACTTATTGCAATTAAAGCAGGCCGTATTATATAAATTTACTCAGTGTTTGGACTATGAGACTGTGGAATCTGACATAAACCAATCAAAGTCGACCTGTTAATTAATTAAATAATAGTTATAATCCCTCGAGATTTTCTTGCTTGTTTTGTACAAACTTATAGGTGAATTGATACAGGTGTCACTGTCCTGCTGAATAGTAATAGATGGCCTTCCTCGTTTAGTGAAAAGTTGCGAGCAAAAGACTGAAACAATTAGCCAAAACCTCACTGGGAATACCAACATTTAATAAAAGAGAGAGGGCGATTCTGATCTCGTTACCACTTACCAGTTTTTGTGAGCACGAGAAAGCAAGGCGTACGCGATTGGGGGCTGGTTATATCAAGCCCGTTTAGCTTAAACGGTGGATAAGTCAAAATTAAATAACACTCTTAGATCTCTCTTGAATAAGTCAACTTGAATAGTATGCACTACATTAAAGTCCAAAACATTTAGTTCGCTTGTTAAATAAAACGATAAACTTGCTTTCTATTTTGAACTTATCCACCGTTTAAGCTAAACGGGCTTGATACAACCGGCCCCTGCATGTATTAGGGCCTGTTTATATGAAACAGGCTAGCTCAGCATTGCCGGGATCTCGCTTCACATATTTCACTATATTTGTAAAATTGCATTCAAATGGACCGGGCCAGCCCGGTTCTGGCGGGATCCTTTCTATCTTTACATCTAAATCTAATCACAAGTTTCATGTAGATAGAATAAAAAGATATAATTGACTAAATACTGCCGAATGGATTTCTATTTCGACAACCCTTCCGCGCGCTGATTGGTTAAAATATGAGTGCAAGATCACATTGCTAGTACTTGCTTGATTAGATTTTTAATGTCAAATACCGAAATAAACATTTAATAAATATAGTAAATTTATCAAACTCGTGAACATTTGCCACTAAAATCTTTCGTATATCTAGCATTTTAAAACATATAAATGATTTGCAACTATGTCCAAATTTGCCTTAAATTTTAACAATATTCCCATAGTTTAGGACGTTTCAGTTATATAAGTACAACGGACAAAAATGCAAATTGCATGCCTTAAATGCAATAAACTATCCAATTATGATAATGTATTATTCTGTAAAGGCAAACAACTTTTTCCCTGGCTTATTGAAATATTGGTGTGTGCAAAATCATATTATAATGTAAATTTACAGTACGCGCGTGCTGATTGGGCGAGAAGCGTGTTTCTATAACTGTGTAAAAACACGGAAATTCTCCAGCCAAAATTGACGAGCCGGAAATTCTCCAGCCAAAATTGACAAGCGATGTAGTGTAGTAAGAATTTGTAATTGTTTCTCGTTCTCCCAAACTCCCACGCGTGTTTCGATGACTGTATAGAAACACAGCAAATGTTTTCTATTTCTTAATAATTGAACTCTAAAAGTCCAGACATCAAAGTTACGATTACTCCATGTATGACTTGCATATAACCAAATTTACCATAGCTATAGTTTCACTTAAATCTATAGATTACTTAAATCTATTTATATTATTATAGATGATTATATTTAAATATCTGGTAGGAGCAGTGATTCATTTTAGCAGATCCTTTAAGGCTGTGTATAAGGTACAAAATAGCACCCTTGTATATAATTTATAATTAATGATTGGTAAACCTTTAGAAATAATCGATATGTAGGTCGGTCCGAAAGTTACAGTCAGAGTTCTGAAAAGATATTCACACTCCAGTTATCCGTTCCAGCCAGTGTAACTCGAAAACAAGCAATGTTATGTAACAAAAAAATAACATGAACGTAATGATTGTAAACTATTTATTTAATAGAACTCTCAAACTATCATAGTTAAGTTAAATTATATGACGGAAAGTTCATTCTTCCAAACTTGGTTAAATTCATTTCTAAATATATATGAATTATTAATGTTTTGAACTTCAAAATCGAAGCATCAAAATTCTACAATAGCTTTATTTATGATTAACTTAATCATGCACAATTTACCCCTATTTACGCATGCCGTTTTACAATAACGACTTTACTCCAAAATATACTCAATTAGTATTACTTTTTAGACTACACTAGTCACAATATAATTACTGCATATAAATATTACGTAATAGTAATAAATGTTCTTGATTCAGAGCTTTGTTTCTTCAGAATCATTACAAAGCGATGGGCACAATGAGAGACGTGTTATTGTGACTTCCTGACATTTCATCAACCACTATTGGAGGTTGTTGTGTTTGGGACAACTCGAGCTGTTCTTGTTCCGCGCCACAACCACACAGAAATGTGCCTTTCAGTTTATCGAAAACGGCTCCCATTTTGTTGAAAGCTGCAAAAAATGTGCACAGAGCAAGTTTAGTTTTTCTTATTTTTGCAGCTCGTTTGTTGGGAACGTGTCCGGCTGGGTTACCCTACAGGGTTTATTGCATGTATCGAACCAAGTATGTATTCCTTTTGAAATGACTTTTATAAAAACGACAATAAACTGCTGGATAATATTAACAACGCTATCAATAAGCATTAGACATCTGACATCTCACGATGATAAGTCAGCATTTATTTTCCATATATGCAATCTTCAGACGGTTCAGATGAGATTTTATATTACTGGCAAATACAGATGCGTATTACTGAATATCATCTGGCGGCTAAAAAATTGATACACCGTATCCGTAGGATTTTCTATTTATCACCTAGATTATATTCACTAGTATGAAAAAGCTATTTTAAATAGATAATTCGGTTTCTTAATTTTAAAGGCGAACTGTTTTGGAACAGACGCATCAGCTATAGACCTTTAATTGTAAATGTATTTTGTTTGGTTTCAAAATTCTCTAGATATTAAAATAATTTAGACACAATTATCAAACATGAGTGATATCGCCATTAAACATGTTCTTCAATTAAGTAAATATTGACGTTTTACTATCAAAAGAGAAAAGACATACCTTTTAAGAACGGCCATGCATTGATAGTGCTAATATGCAAGCGCGCGAGATGAGCTGTTTTGATCAGTAGCGTAACCAGCAGGACTATATTTGTCCCGCTATGCTAATATTTTGGTGTTTATTGACTGTGAAAACAACGAATTTCTAAAGAAATGAATAATTATAATAACACGAATGTTACATAGCGGGACAAAATCGTGAGGCTGGCTAGGCCACTGGTTTTGTTGATGTAGGTTTGATAGCAATTTGCATGTTAGGCTGGACAGGTAGAATATTTATGCCTTCATTTGCATAAATCGAAAGAACTGAAGCATTAGCGCAGTTGGAAGTGATTATAGTCGGCTGCTTCTGAATGTTAAGGGGGTTACCCGAAATACGTCACATAAAGGGATGGGAAATATCTGTATATAGGCGTGGAAAGGCTTTACCTAGATGGGAATTAAACTATGGCGTAAATTGTTTCTGATCAGTAACAGATATGATGATACCTATTCATGATCAATAACAGACAGATACCTATTCATGATCAATGACAGATATGATACCTATTCATGATCAATAACAGACGTTATTATATCTTGATATAGAGTTCCTCAGTTCCTCAACTAAAACATTTTCCGTTCATAGATAGGTGAAGTAGTGGTGTTTTTTTCGTTTGTGACAGTTTTTTGAAATAGTTAAATGCAAATTTTGAACAGGGATATTAGGTATTCATGTGTTTGAGTAGAAGACTAAAATTGGATATATCTATCAGGCAAAACACAGCTAGAGCTAAAATCTTTTTTCAACTTGCGCTTATAGCAACCGTCGCTATGGCAACAGAGCTGTCTTTAAATGACTGCCCAATGGGGTTTAATCCTACTTATATCGGAAACGAGTTCGGTGACCCCCAATATTTTTTTGGTCATTAAACGTTTACGCCATAGATGTTTTATCAATAGAAAATTCTGTAATGCGGACGTTTTTAAGAATCCAAAATAAGTTTTTAAAAAGAAAAAGTTAGGTATGCACTAAAGCTGTTTTTACCTCCGTTTAAATCCTAAGCTAATTTCACAAAGTTTAGGAAATCTTCGTTATTGCATGTTCCATAATTTTCACTTTTTTAAAATGGTCTTAACCATGAGACATCGTTTTCGCAAACACACACGCTTCTCGCACGGGTAAATGGACTCAAATGAAGCTTTGCAATGAATATACACGTTGTGTACCTTCAAACCTGTAACTTATACATTGTTGTTCGCAGAGAACTACAAGAATATTATGGCTGTCTTTGTTTTCATATGCATAAATGGATGCCGAACTCTTAAAGCCCACGCTTTTCAGTCAACGAAATTGTATAAGCGGTAATTATAAGCACAATGAATTAATTGCAATGCTCCTGTGTTTAGAAGAATTTTAGATATTTTAAACAGTCAATGGGGGGTGTAAGTCAGACAGAAGCATTATACAGTTTGAAAACAGTTCAGAAAGACTGGGATATTTCTGGAAGGCCATGTTTTCGCATATAAATATAAAAACGATTAAAGAAAACCGTCATAGTAGCTTCTTTAATAGTCAGTATATATACATCAACCGCCAAAGATAAACCAGATAGACTACTTGGTATTGAAATGTTGAGCTTGTCCTCAACGAAATATCAACGACAGCAAAATGCGGGGGCGTCATGTAATATAATTATCCAAACCATAAGACATAATTAACATATAACATTCATTGTAATTCTCAGTGTGATATGTGATCCGATATGCAACGAAATACAGCTGAGACAACAAATTCTGTAGGTGTTCTTGCAATCTAACTGTCGCGATTTTTAGTTATTTTTGATACTAAAAATATCACGGTAAAATATTTTTAGCATTATTTATATTGACATGACAAACAAGTTAGAAACATTCTGTCGTTTCTGTAGCAGGTATTTATATATATTCACATAATCCAAGTTGAGGCAGTATTTACATTGTTTAGGGTAGCTATTTTATAAAGGTCTCATATTTTTTAAAACTTAATTTTGAATATATGTACAAATTTATATATGCATATAGCTAAAATTGTTACCTTCTAACATGAATTACGAAAGGTGGAAGCAGCTATGAAGATTCATTGTATTACAGAGCTCGAGAACAACAAAGAATCAGTTAGCTTCCATCCCTTACGCCACATCTTTTAAGGTCTGTTTACACGAGCGATGAGCGATCCTATTTTGTCTGATTGAATTCACTTCTAACGTATGGTACGTACTCTTACGGCAGTCCTGCGTAGTTGGTTTGCTGCCATAAACTTCGCATGTCAACAGACAGTATAATATGCATCATAAATGAATTAGATCGGACAAAATTTGATAGCATGAACAGATCTTCAACTCGCTACAATCATGCAGTTCAACATCAAATTAAGCAATAAATCTCGCTACCATACAATCAGTTTAACCTACAATACCCTGTCTATCCGTTGTTGTCCCCGTATATTGTATTTCTTGCGGATTCTTGCGTGATTGGTTTGCCCTGAGTGCTTCGTCGTACGCTACTCCCCGCGTTAGCTCATTGTCCGCAGACAACTCATCTGAGCTATTATTTGATTCTTCTTCTCCACCCAAGTTAGCTGTGGATTGGGAATTATTGTCTTGGAAGTTATTTCCCGTTTGTGATATGGCGTCTGCATCACTGCTTGAATCAAGCTGATCTTGACCAGTCGGTTCTTGTGAACTTCCTTGTTGTATCTCTCTGTTTTCAGGTAATTGTGCAGTGGATTCTTCTGTTATCAGGCAGCCTCGAAAACTTCGTCGTAGGCTCCCAGTCTCTCCCAGAGGATTCGTTGACGAGTTTCCTGAGTTTATATCCCTTTCCACGTTGTCGTTGCCGTTTGCGGGCCCAGGATGGTCTTGTACTACATATGCTTCAAGCACTTGATTTGGTTGCAGTCTGCCATTCCCTCTGTTATTATTTCTTCCTCTTGGTGTGATTCTTCTGCGAATAAAGCTCCCTATTGACCTAATTCTATCCCAGAAATTTGACATGTTCAGAACCTGGAACGTACAGAAAAAAACTTTATATTGAGCACTCATTGTTCAAGTACGGACAACAAAAGTTTGTTACTATTTTCGCATAGTCTTATTGTGTGCATGCAGTACACAGTTTTAAATCAAGAGTGCTGTATAGGTAACAATAACGGTAGCCATATTGTCTTTCCTTGTGCTATACAGCTAAGAGTTTACCTTGGTATTGTAAGCGAATCCAATAAATAAAAAAATTGCAAACTCCCGTTTTCAAAAATTAATTATAAAGAATCGCAGTTCGTGGAATTTAAATCATATAATCATTCACATTGTCAATAATACGTGCGTCAGAGCTCAGTCTATAAAAACAATAATAATACTTTATGACTAAAGATACCTGGCATACCTTCGGAGGCACTATATAATATATAACAATATTAACAAAGGTTCGATTTAAAAATCAATAAATAATTTGCCACATATAATTTTAGCTGTTTAAAATATTCCTTTTATATGCATTCTTTATATATCGTACGCGCCAAGATATTGCATTTGTATTGTCCAAAAAGGGTGGTGGAAAAATCGCTGTGGTTGCATTCCTTATAAATATATTGAAGGAATAGAGGGAGATGAATCTAAGGGAGATAGATCTAAAGATAATTGTAGTCTGTTGTGTAAATAAAATCGGTTCTGTAAATTGTGTGTTATCTTCTAGAAGTTTATTTGAAATTCCAAACAATGTGGCTTATATAAATGTGCGTAACATATATATGTGAACATTGCCCCTACTGCAATTTGCCTACCCATTTCCCGGATTGAAATAATCAATGACCTTCCACATTAGGGAATCGCAAGGAAGATTTTCTTATCCATCTTATCTGAAGACGAAATACAATTCGCCATAGTTTTTTAGGATTATTTTCCTACGTTAAGAGCAATTGCGTCATATGAATTAAACCACGTAAACATTCTAGATCAAAATATAATTACCCAAATAGAAAATTCTGATTATCTCGCTTTCCAGCGTGGTTCAATTTTGTTGAAGGTAACTGCTGTTCTTTACTGAATACATAATGATTGTGATTTCCTTATCTGTTGACCAAGTTTGATTTTACTTTCAAAAGACAGATCGTTTGCGCTCACCTGAAATTGTCGAAGTTCAATAATACATTCCTAGCATGCAAAAATGCATGACGAACGATGACACAACAATTTTGTACCATTGAATGCTGCTGCTATGCTTTGGTCGCTTCATCTTCACTGAAATGATTATCATCGTAAAAATCTAATACAACAATATTTTTCGAATGTGTTCACGTTTTGTTCGTCACCCGCCATAGGTGAATTATTTCCCTTCTTGAAAGTTCATATCTTAAAAGTTATAGGCTTTATCCACCAACTCTGTCGATGATTCAACGGCATTCGCCATGTGAAAAACGAAACCACGGTTTGTTTTCCACCACATACCGTAGCCAAACTGAAATACCCCGAAATGAATTGCCATCTTCAACGTCCCTGCACGGCAGTATATGTATCTTAAATCGATACGTGGACACCATGCGAGTATTCGGAACGGACTGCGCCAAAGTGATCAATAATTGTTTAGACACCTACTTTTATTCATCTTCTATTAAAAGGGCCAATCAATAAGCGTTGCTTTTATTAACACGTGACTCTTTCAAATGGTATATCTGTTTTCATGGTTATTTATAACTATTTGGCTTGTCTAATAAATAGGTTCTCACAATCCCGCTGTGTTTAAAAAATTTCGCACATAAAAGTGATGCAATACATATATGGCCTGCCTTTACACTTGATAGGAAGAATTTTTTTGATTCGCCAATATGCTTAATGATAATGATATTTTGTAATATAACTAACCTACATCACCAAATATATATATATATATATATATATATATATATATATATATATATATATATATATATATATTATATATATATATATATATATATATATATATATAAAGCTTCAAATCATTGAAATCAAAAAGTTAAACATCATTTGAAGAAAAAAATATATATATATAACGTTTCGGGGCACAGCCCCTTCGTCAGAATATATATATATATATATTATATATTATATATATATATTATATATATAAATATATATATTTATATATAATATATGTATGTATATATATATATATATATATATATATATATATATATATATATATATATATACTTATATTTAATCGGAGTTGTTTTTTCAGTTTTATTGCCATATATACATATTAAACTTTTCGTCTTTCAACCGATTTGCACTACGTGCTCGTAGAAATTTTATGACGATTTTGTACGCACAAAATATTGTGTTCATAATTTACGCCCCTAAATCAGTTATCAGGTTTCCTAAGTTGCCAAAAAGCAATTGGTCGTATTGGGGTTTATCGCTGGACTTGTACCGGTCGGTTGATCAGCAATTCGTTGACGTATATATCCGACGGGTTACTGTCGTTTATTAACCAGACAGCATATTCTTGTGAGGCGTAATATAATAGGCCCAGATAGGAAATACTAATTTCCCATCGCAAAAATTTTGGAGAATGCCCACTCAACCGCTTATGTATAAGCTCCCAATTGCAATTTAAGTTCTATACGTTTTGTTTTTTTCTACGGCTGTTCAGTGAGCTCTATCAAGATTGGAACGATAACTGACGGGTCTTTCATAGCCTAGTAACAGGCCTTTTTAATTATGCAGGGCAGCCCGCGCAAAGAGGCCTAGCACAAAGTATTCAGATTTCAAAAAGTGTCGCTTATGCAAATATTTTGAGATCAGTATTGCATGAGAAAAATTTTCTGGCCGCCATTTTGAATTCAGAATTAGAAACATTTTGTGCTGGTCCTCTCCCGCACGTCCAAGCCGGTGACGTCACAAGAATGCAAAGAGCGCTGAGGGGGGCTAAGAACTAGTTGGTGGGTTGTCTGGCCGTATATTTAAAGTCGAATTGGGCACCAGGGCCAGGAGCTTTCTAGCTTTTGTCGACTGTTATGACAAAAGCAATATAAAGAGACTCGTGCCCATGCAATGCACCTTCAAAGTGGTTTCAAAGGACAAAGATCGCAACCGAGTTATCGATAGTTCCAGTTCACATAGAGTTCACTGTCTACAGACTAGGAGAACTTTCGGTTTGTTGGCAAAAGCAAAAGCAGGAATTATGTTTTGCCGGTTAATTTGACGATATAGTTGACCGCTGAAATTTTGGGAAAGAACGACACATTTGGTGGTTGTATTATAAGTATAAGTAGGTCCACATGCGTGCAGCGGCAAATGTTTATTAATTTAATTTCGTTATTATTCATTATTTTTATGTCCATATCTTACAATGAGGCGCAATGTCGCTTTATTTAGCAGGTCTTGCTATCGTTACTGCGTTTGGGACATGTAGAAGCATTCCATATTTAGATTTGGTGTACTGGCACCATAATATAATATTCTAAACTATTAACACTGACGATAGAAATCCAGTACAAGTAACTATGAATTTATAAATAACAAGCAATTTATCTTTATACAAGTATCCCGTAAGGCACAAAATTTAACCTTGATTTTTTCCTGGCAATAATAAATAGCCTAGCATTAAATTAAAGAATCCACTTAGACGAACAATGCGAAAGCTTGGTGTTGGCACAAATCAATTCAAACCAATTTATCAACGGTTATTCAGTATTCTGATTGTTGATATTCAATTGTTTAAGCATTCCTTGTTCGCCATCCCAACTGTAAATTATTTTTACAGTAATAGTGGATCTCTTTCGCTATCTCTCATGTGTTCAGAAAGTGCTACGCTTTCTTGAATTGGTCTTCGTACTCTTAAAGAGTACGTCTGATCCATAGCGGTCGGTACTCCTAAAATTGCAAAAAATATCGTGATATGTTCTCGTAATTAAAAACTAATTGGTAGTTAGTTGAATTAAAGTTTATCTGTGGGAGTGAGTCTCGCTGTAGCTATGAAAGATCATGATGGAAGTGGGATGGGTGCGTGGAACCATCTGGTTCATAAACTGCAGAATGGTTTGCGTTTTACAAGCAAGTTTGTTTTCAAGCATGTGCAACTTAGTTGTGTGTGCAGGGTGTATGTTGGGGGATAGGGGAGTGACCTGAGAGAGAGTTGAAGGGCTACAAATGGTAGGGTGATATAGGGGAAACAACTATAGGTTAAAGGAAAAAAGTTAAATGACTATTTATGGTGGGGAAGCCAAAAGAGCTTTGGAAGAAGAAGGTTTCCAAAGGTGGGGGACGCCAATGTATTATTATTGTATGGTAAAGAATAATTTGAACTCGTATCAAAAAAAGAAAAAATACTTGTTGTACCTGCTGTTTCAAGGTATGTGCCTTCTTGTATCCCAATTGTACCAGATGCGACAGTGTTGGTTCCTGGAAAGTACAGTAGATGTATTTTGCTCTTCTAGATTAGTTCTAATTTAGAAGCTTACACCATCTGTTGTTGCAACATAGTAAATTTATCCTTCTATAGAAGGGCATGTGTATATTGCTGCATGTAGTAGAATCTGTTCTACTGAGAGTGGTGTGGTGATTAACTGTGATTGAATTGAGCAAAGTAGATATAAATGGGATACCAATGAGATACGCGTGGTTATCTGGAGTTAGTTTCCGAAGGTAAAAACTTTTAGTATCTGCTAATCATATAAGATATATACGGCTGAATAACACTACCAACCGAATATTATTTTTTACACTGATGTAAAAAAGCTGGAGAACCAAAAAAAAACCGGCTGGAGCTAGGAATTATTAAAGAGAATCGCCAATTTTTAATTACTAAGGTTTAATCAAGGTTATGCTGGACAGAGGCAAATTTCAGAGCGATTGAAAAGAATACTATTCGGGAAACAATGCCAGAACCGGACTGATGTTTTCCCTTCAGTTGAAAGATCTATGTGAGATTAGGCTACTGTAAAAAGCATAAAAGGCTGCAGATGTATTATGTCCTGAGGAATTCCATGTTCTTTGAAAGACGTGAATGGTACCAGATGATTACAATAACTTTGTATGCTATTGAGGCAAAGTGCACTGGGTAGATATCCCCAAGTGAAGTGTCACAAGAAATAAATCATGATTTGCGGATTGTTCTGTTTAGACAAAATAGGCAGGAATATGCATGCATCTGCTATATATGTATAGTGCTGAGGTTTGTACTCTTTCCTAAAGCTTAAGATGTCCAGGATTATGTTGTAATGCCTGGTTAGTTGTACCTGATAATGCTCCACTGACATTTCTCCTTCGCCGAACTTCAGCTCTCGAAGACATTTTGATATAGACGAATATAGAGAAAACAGTTCTCGCTTCTGTTCAAACTGCCTGGACTTAAATTACTGTGACAAAAAAATTTATCTTACATTAATATCTATAACTTTAGAAGTCACCCCAAAGGGCAAATGGGTTTTTTTTTCGCATTCAACATGGCCGCCATTAAATGGCTTCATCAGTTAGATTTTCGTCTTCATATACATCATAATTGATTTGTTGCTAGCTATCGAAAAGTTAATAAAGCGATTACCGTTAAATTGCCCATAAATATACGTTTCTTGCGGAAAATATAAGGAAGAAGTAGCTACTTACCGCTAATGAATAGAATCTTTCTTGTTTTTGATTGAAATGTCTTTTCGGGAATCATTCTCCGCACCCCTATTCCATAAAGGATGTTGACCCCCCGGTTCCATACTTGTTTAACTTTCCATTTTTCCTCATACGCTTACATGGCCTAAATGATAATATAAATTCAAATTAAGACGAGTGCTAAAATATAACCGAAAGTAGTATACGATTAGATCGGGCGAGTCGCGATCTGGTTCATGCGGTTTACATCACTTTTATGTATTGTAGAAACCTTGTCTTAACATCCATTCTTTAGCCTCGCAGTTAATGCTCGCGTTACGCGTTGAAGTAAATTTACAAGCATTATGTTTATTTTCAATTTTGCATATATTTCTATATAATTTTATTATTTTTTTATTTATACTTCATATAAAACACCAAACTATACTTTTCATATTACTGGCCTCCATGCATGAAGGTCGCTCTGGTTCAACTGCGTTTTTTACCACTTATTTGTGCTAATATAATGTACATTCAGACTTTTTGTGGAGCTACCACGTAGAGACGAATGTGGACCTCTTCAAACACAACCATTCCATATTCGACATGTCATAAAACTCCTTGAATACCATATACAGCTTTTATAAATATTAGCGTATGCAAAGTGCGTTTAACTCCCGATTAATATGAACCTTCATTCTTAAAAGAAATGCAGAAAAGAACTTACCCGGAACAAAGACGGTCTCTTTGATTCTTTCAAATGAAGATTTTGTATTTCCTGTGCATCGTTGTTCCTTTTTCTCTGAAGAGGGCTTTAACCATCCTGTTACGTTCCATATTCGTTATATACTCTCCCGTGGTCTAAAATGTTATTAAACAACCCAACTTTTTATGTGTATTTGGGTGTTTGTGTCGGTTTCGCAGATATCCGAAATTGCTAGCTTTATATAGACTCTTTATATAGGGGAGAAAAAGACAGAATTTTGCAAGACATGCCTTTGTTGTTTCAATGAATTGCGTACTCATCAATCTCTGTTTAGCGTTTCCATACCATTATTCATGAAAGTAGTGCATTTGTAATAAAACAAATACCTCTGTGAGTTCAGACAAGAACGAATACCTTTATCCCTTTCGCTACAATTTTTTTCGCAAAGTCAGGCTGATTTTGAAAGCCTCGATTTTGAAATCGCTCACAGGCAATCTCGTTTGTAACATTTCTATCCAGTATATATGATCTTGTCTTGACTGTCCAACCCGAATATAATATGTTATTTCAGCTAGCTGAATCAGACGTTAAATGATACCGATTTTAAGGCTTCTATAGAGACCTCTATATTCTATCAGTGCTTATAATCTGTTTAGATATTTTATATTTTCTGACTCTTGTATCACTAAATTATCATTGAGATTGTGAGTGGTAGCATTAACAACGATACCTATACCTTTGAGATATCTAATTGGACTCGCATTTTGTGTATAATTTACAATGCTGAAGTCTAATAGCGAATCTACCATGCGTGACGTGGTTATGATTCTACTTACTGCCTTCCACCACGTATTTAACCATATAGAGTGAACACATAGATCAACATTCGGAACAATTATACCGGCCATGGAATGGATATCCAAAAAAATGCAATTCCATTTCAATATGAGCGTTAACAACATCGGGCATCGCACGCCATGAAAGTTGTATAACTTGTATTGCTTAGTCCTTGTGAAGTAGGTTATTATCAATCGCCTTATTTGTCATTGACAAGAGCTCCTCGACATTGGCATAGTCTTAACAACTTTTTAAGATGACATAAACCTTATACTTATCATCCAGCATGCAGTAGGTAGTTTCGATATTGGGGACCAATTATTTTCGCTAATTTATTTCACAACAACTTTAACGAAATAATACGAATTCATTGGACGATTTGAACAATCTCAGCAACCACCTGCTGTTGTTTGTAGAGTTACCCGCCACAATCACTTTAGCGAAATATACCCAATTATAGAAGATGCGGACAGATTCTATGAATATTTAATAAACCCGAATAGCCTGCGACGCTTCCAATATTATCAAATATCAACAGATGAAAAAAGCTTTATTCAAACGTACGTTAAAACATTGCATTATATAAGAACGTAAGATTTCTCACATATCCTTACACAAAAAATATGAAAAACACCAATCAAACCCGATATCTTCCTTTGTAACTGATATAGCTACATATACAGAGAATCTCTGGAACTAGGTTTGCTGTCAATGTCTGGTCGATGTTTTTGTATCGAGAAGCCTAGCTTGGACTTTTGTCCAAGGTTCGTGGTGCCCGACAAAACATTGTTCATACACAGTATATAGCTGCTTGTTGATATCATGCACTTATCTAGACCTCGTTGCAAATGAATGCGCAGGTGCCCAACTATAATGGAAAGCTCTATACAACGCGGCAAAGCACTTGTTCTCACGTCTTACGCCTGTGTTCTAAAGGCTCACTCACACTTAAACTCAGTGAGTAGAAGGCCTGAATCTCCTCATAACGATTCCATGACAATTTTCCACTCGAATAAGAGCTTGATTTTTAGTGTTTCCCCCTAAATCTTTCCTTTGATCAAGAAAACACTTTTACATTGATCATGCAGGAACATCAAAATATCTCGCACTCAATTTTTAGAATCCATGTGTAGTCTTTGGGGTATCGTATTTGTTGATGGGGTAATTTCAGCTGTTTGTCTTTGCGTTTCTGTTCTTAATGCTGTGCTCTGTTATGTATATTGGATCTTATAAAGTGAGCACAAATTAATTATCCTAGAGCAATATCGTTAAATACAGAATGAGTGGAAAGAGAGTAAAGTTTAAATAAAGTACTCTTCAGATTTTAACAGCAAATAATGCAGGCTCAGGACGGTTTGCGCCCACGATAATTGCCCAGATAGTTATTATAGTACTTCGTGTAAATGGGCTTTGCCTTTTCCATCTGAAATATTTCTAACTTTAATCATCTGTTTGTAGGTACCACCTACACCGCGTGTATTTGTAATAACTTTTTAAATTTTGACAATTATTCAGTACATGACTAGTCAATTAAGCTTAGAGCAAATTTCTAAACCTAAAACGCCCGCTTCAGTTTGAAAAGTACTTTCAAAGAAGTATTTCATGCAAGTTTAGTGGAAATTAAGGTTACCACATATTTGTGCTTTCTAAAAGACCATCAAATTTGTACCGTTTCGCTAGATATTCTTTTTTAACTCAAGAACATAGTGATGTTTTTAAAATGTCTCTTACATAGTCATTAATAAAACCAAGTTCATATTCTTGCTAAGTTTCCCCCAACTATCGTTCTGGCTACGTCACTGCTTGTAGTATGTGTTGATTGCAGAGGAATTCTAAATTATGTCCTTTTGGGACCATGCATGTGCCACATTTGAAAATTTACATGATATCTTTTTAAGACTATTGGCTATTTAATGTTACCTTGTGTTCTATTACAATGGCTGGTTAATTGCATGTACCTTATAATAGTTAAGAACTGGTGGCATCAATAAACTCTGAAATGCATGGATATTTGATGAAATTGAAATCTGCTTTTAGATTCATAGCAATCATAAGATCAATTTAGATTCATAACTTTTAGATGCATGGCAATCATTGTGCTTTGGCGTTGTTACCAAAGATGTGGATGTGTTACAACATTTTTTTATCTCTTGATGCCAGTCTAGTGAAAAATTTTACTTTTTTGGAGGCTTTTAGTGCTGGAAAAGAAATAGAATAATAATATTTTGCCCTTTTGCATTGCTCGTTTGTAATCAATCACAACATCCTCGATATTTCTAAATCGCGAACCTCCTCAATATCAACTTCATCCTCTTCCAATCCATCCCAACACTTCACATTTAACATTTAGCAAATTGCAATGTCTTAAATACGTGCATGTACTTTCTGTTATGTATTTACTAAATAACGTTTATCGACGATTTTTGCACGAAAACTAAATACTACAATCATTATATTAGTTTTCTAGTAAACAATGTTTTTAATGTATGATTATTGAAATCCAAGCTTCATATTGGTGCAGTGGATATTATAACTCCCTCATCGCTTCATCACGTGCAGGTAGAGAAGCCATTAGATGTTTCACTCGGTTTTGTACAATCGATTCTTGCATGATCGGCTTGTTTTGGAATATCGTGGTGTGCATATCCATCGATAATTGGGCATAGAGTGCTATATGCTGGTTGTTGTTTCTTCCGATTGCTGGCATTTTGAATTATAGCTGTAAGTAAGTACACAAAACGGCCAGGGTTGGCGAAAACGATAGTATACAATATCAATATTGTATTATTACAGACAATATGAAAAAATGCAAAAATAGAATAAAAAAAACACATTATAACTTACCAATGCATACATCTAAATGTCTGTTTAAAACCATGCGATACCAAGGAACTCTCTCTCTCTCTATATATATATATATGGAAGGCTCGCTCCCGTTCAAAGTGTGAAGCCAAACATGGCGGATCATGAAGGCTGCTTGGGTACCGAACCAGACCTCCAGGAAGCGTATAATGCGCGAAACGCGCGTGGAAATTAAAAACATGAATTATAAAACTATGACAAAAAATAAGAAAGCTAACATTACGGCCTTACCTGGCAATGTTATTCTTTCTAGAGAGGTAACTTATGCCGTATATTTGTGTTTTGCGTGGAGGTCTGGTTCGTCACCCAAGCAGCCTTCATGATCCGCTATGTTTGGCTTCACATTTAGATTACGCAATGTACTAGAGCGAGCCTTTCATATATATAGAGTTCACTGTGCGAGACGGGTTTTGGCCATTGAACAAACACGACCGAGTACCGACCGGCAACCGACCGAAGACTTCCACTGTATATTGACTGAAAAACATTTATCATGGGTGCCAGTCTGTTTTATATTTCGATTGTATATCAAGGTCATTGTTTTTGCACTGCAAGCCCGCTTCACCATTATTGCAAGCAGGAATAATTCTCAACACGAGTAATTGCTTCCCACATTGGCGCAATTAATCTCTTTTCGTAGCTTACGCCACTAAATTTTAAATGTTCAACCATGTTTGTTAAGGCATCCGTGTACTTTTTGTCTTCGTTCGTCAACTTTCAATGTCACAGTTGTATATATCCTGTTGTTTTCATTTGTGATCTTATGTAGCCGTAAATTAGTGCTTTTTCGTGAAGCTTTCTGGCCATCTGTAATTAATTTTCTTGGCTACGATCCAAATGCGAAAAATAGCTGTAGAATTTCGTCATCGTTTCATATTTCTTTTTCTTTATCCGCCATATAGTAAGAAAATGATTTATGGAGTGCAGGATGGTTCCACAAAACACATTGAAATACGACGGGGCAGTCAATACGAGCACAAGTAAGTAAAATAAAATGCCGAGTGCTTGGGCCCTAAACAAAAGTAAGTTCGGTTTAAATAATGAAGCAATCAAGCTTGAACTGCACTCAACTACCTTAAACCCTCCTTCGCTGCCACGAAATTCTCAAAAGAAAAATCGTACACGAAAGAGGATTTTGATATTTAGCGTTCATCACCTAATAGCAACAAAATAAAGGGATAGTCGAGCGAAATTCGAAGAAAAGATGCGATTCGTTCTAAAAGGAATTAAAAAGGATGGCAACATAAGCAGGGTAAAGTTGTACATAGAAATTCGCTATTACGTTGTTATGTTACTATACAACGTGATTGGCGTTGAATACCATACCTGCCAGAGGTTGAAAGTTTCACTTTTCGTAACTGTCTTTGTTAGTTGTGAGTCGAGCATCTCTTCGTTTTAAAGTGTAAACCAAGTAATAATGTGGGTTTCACTTTTACTTCTTTTGAATGACAAAGGATTACCGGGAAAACTCCAACTGTTTTTGATCGATCCATCCAATTATAAAGAATTATTCAATGAACAACCAAATATGGATCAATATTATTGTTCAAAAATCAAAACATGAATGAGTTTGCGTAAAGATAACAAACAAAATCGCTATCGTCGACAGCACAACAGACAGGAATAATAAAAATTTAATAATATATAGAGTTTTAAAAGAGCCACTGAAATTTTAACCTGAAGACATAGATATCAAAAACAACATTTCAGGCTTAAAACACAAACTTCGTCGGAGTTTCAAGACTATGTTTCAAACATCGGATAGATAAATGAGTAGAAACATCTGTCAACGACACCCAAACGAGAAGTACGCTTAAGAATTGTAGGCGTTCTAAAAAAATTAAATTCAGCTTTAATGCAGAATTGTTCCCAACCGGAAAGCTCGCATTTTTAATGGCTTATTTTTATGTCGTTTTTCCTTGCGTTGCTGTTCCTAATGCACAAAACTGTGATATTGGTCGGAACTTAAATGTTGGCATTGGTTTCGAGAGAAATATCGAAAAATTGAGAATGAATGGGGATATGATAGAGAGGAAAGTTATTGACATGAAGTACTGCATGTGCAACTCATAACAAGCACAAGATGGGGCTCATGAGATAACACGCGTCCGCATTAGACCCTTAACCAAATAGGTATGCAACGCGCGAAGGTAAAGGCTGTAAAATAGTATCCTCAACTCGTCATCTCTGTGCCATATTATATTGTTGTTAAGGCAAGACGTGTTTTGGCCAATTATTGAATGCAATATTGCAGAATTGCTCGAAAGCGTTATTGTAGTGCACGAAAGGTGAAAGGTTTTATTGCACGAGATAAACCTTCAGTTTTAACAAATATTTAACGACTCTTGCTTTGCTTTAAATAAATTATTACTGGGCATTTTACTTTGTCTTGGATGTAAATATTGCCCACGCGACCACTTATGTGACCTTGCATGCAACGTTTCCAGTTTAATATATTCTCGTGATTAAAGCAATCGTATCTTAATTCTGTTGAAACAAAGCACGCTATCAGCATGTATCGCTTAATTTGTGGCAGTTTTCAAAAGTCTTTGTTGGCTTCCAAGAGCCTATCCACATACATCTCTTCGGGTGGTTTAATTCATTGTGTATACGCGTGCGTAAAATTACTCATTTTAGGATTTTATTTAATCCATAAACAGGGTTGGGGCTCGCTTTACCAAATCTTTTTATATTTTATAAACGTTTCATGAAAAGATCTATGGATACTTTACAATGTGATCTAATAAATAGGGGAGGTAAATAATTATTCTCAAAATTATGTGGAAATTTGTAATAAGTCAGCATCAATCGTGACGTTTGGGATGGTGAAGAATTAGGCTTTAAATTGCACTATATAATATGCAATAAAATTTTGTAGTTTTTATGTTAGTATTAATAATTATACAGTTCTGTTATGTTGTTTCGAGCGACGAACCCACTTCTTGGACAGGCGTCGCGTGTTCCTCAGGAGGTCTTCTTTCACTTTCACCTTCTTCTTGTATCCCAAACTTTGTTCTTCCTGTATCTAAACGACATATCTCAGCACAGAGAATATTTAAGAAATGGAAAACATTTTCCGTGTTTCTATACAGTTATATGATTATTTCGAGTTCTCCCAAACTCCCACAAGTGTTTTTATAATTGTATATAGAAACACAGGAAAAAATGTTGTCTATTTCTTTTAATATAACTATAACTGGATAAAACGATTTTGTACAAATATTATAATTCGATCCAATTCGATCCTAACCTAATGTTAACGAGCTAAAGTCTTTGTTTCCATTTCATTCGGCACATAAAAAGTTCAACGTCGGAAACGGGCCTTAGCCCTACTTTCATATTTCATATCTCTCTAATTGGAAAAAAAAATACAAATGATCCTTTACCTTGGTTTTCATCTCTTTGTGGCGATATATTAACCTCCTCTACAGGTGCAGGTTGAATCGTGTTGTCTTTTACAAAACATGGACATCGCCATGGACATGGTTTTAACCAACGCGGCATTTTGTTGAATATCTAGGCAAGAAGAAAATTATGTTTTTTACTTCTTTTACTGCCCCGGTGCTACCCAGTTTGATGGTAATATGCTATTGAGGTTGGCTACTTATCAGATTTTAGAAACATTGTATGATTTTGTTGTGCATCACTTCCCACTTATTTCAAAATAATTGTATTCTAAACATTATGGGCATTTCATTTTCTTCTGTTGAGCTTTTTAAGCTCATCTTTATGCTCTTTATATAAGACTTCCGATAAACCGGATGCATGAAAATCATGGAACGTAGGCGAAATAACATTCGCAAGGATTTGTTATATCTTGCTCTATTTTATTTACTGAAACCCTCATTATAGGTAAAGGAAACAGAACCTGATATTTTTGTCTTATAGGTCAAAGTACATACCCTTTTAGTGTTAACTGAAATTTTATCTAACAATCGAGGGGAATTTCGATGCTACGCATAGCAACTATATTTCATTCAAACAAAAATTTCTTACTTAATTTGCATGCTAATTTCGTGTTCAAAATTGTGTGTCATGTTTCTCTGAAAAATAAGGTAGGAAATGTTACGTACCCTCCGTTCACTGTATTGATTATCTACTGCTTTTTAACAGCTCGATACACGAGAAAGCCCATCGTCTGGAACGGACATAAGACATGTATTTGGTTGGGCTTTTCGTTTGTTATTGTTTTAAAAAAGCCATGGCATTATCAATGCGTAGTAACCATGGCCATAGCCATGGTAACCATTCCGACCGCCGACAACGCGATTTAATTTCCGATATTTTGCTAAGGAACTTATAGGTAGAAAACCTAAATTCCTCGAATAATCGCGGACGGCAGTATACTGAAGTTCTGTGTCGTGATCGTTTTTTTCAATTTTTTTAATATTACTAAGATCTCAATTAAAATATTCCCTGTATTCGCATATAGTATACCTACCTTATCCAGTATGCGATTGTCGTATTTGATTTGATATTAGGGAGCTTTAGCGGTGACTACGTGTACGACTTTGAGTACGACTTTGAGTACAAGAAGGTTGTCTTCTCCTGTTTTAGAAGCAATTTTTTCACGCAAAAAGCATTTTCCTTTGCCAACATATATACACGTCATGTGTTGCTTAGGGATCGCTATTTTGGAATTTGCTTGATCCTGCACCTGTAAACACTGCCCGAGATGACTGCCCGGGAAAATAACTTAATTTAGCCTATATACTTAATATTGAGGTCAAGTTCCAGCTTTAGTTATTAAAACAGACCCAAATGAAAGCTTGATTTTCAACAAGTAGCTACCATGTAGCTTCACAAATCTATAGGAAAACGTTCTAGCATATATACATGCGGTTAATCGCCCACCATCTGTAATGGGGAAATTCTGACCTTAAAGATCACACTACCGTATGAATTATCTAGTAAATTAAAAATAGTAATAGGCAAAACTGAACCCTAAAAGTATATTTAAGTCCTGTAAGCCTCTGTAGCATAATCTTTATTATTTGCACGCTATATTGCCTATGCTTTTTATCTCTGCTAAAAATAACTGCTACTTTTGTGACCAGAACGTTCTCGGTTTCTTTGCAGAGATTCTGTGGGAGCACTCTCGAAGATTTTGTGAATTGAGCACTTGAAAACATGGATTACTAATCTTAAGGAAGCCCTTGGAGAAAATATCGGTGAGTGAATGAAGCAAATGAATACCTTTTCTTATTCGGATGTTTTTGCATTTACATTTTTACTCAATTGACCTGCAAAATCACAAAACAGACAGATGATTATTTCATTTATGACCTGAATCGAGTCTCATCATTGACAAATCAGGCAGTGCTTAGAAAAGTCATGAGCGATTGAAGCAATTCAGTGCCCAGAGCAAATATGCACGGCACATGAGAAATGTTCTCAGAATCGTTGTGAGCAAACGAGTACTTGCTCTGAGTAAGTTATCATTGGATTTTTTTTCGAAATCCATATACTATGGAAATTTGCTACACCGATACTGTTTCCATATACTATATCCTTAGTATGGAAATGGGAATTAGTATGGATATTGTAAACTTCCATACTATTTCCAACTAGCATGCATATATACTATATCTAAATACTATATCCATAGTATGGAAATGGGAATTAGTATGGATATTATAAACTTCCATACTATTTCCATGCAACTAGCATCCATACTATTTCCATATACTGTATCCATTTCATGGAAATGGGAATTAGTATCATCCATACTATATCCATAACATGGATTTTAATCAATTCCTGAGTATTAGCAGAATTATTAAGTTACCCAGAGGCAATTCTGGGCGAATGAGCAGCTCACTTGTCCAAAATTGCCCCTGGGACGAGCAAGTGTTCGACGGCACTTAATGAAAACTGACTTAATTATAAGTAAAAGCTCATATTAGTTGTCAGCAAATGCGTTAGAGCTCTGAGCAGTTACGAGCTTATTATTAAGAGCCTGTTTACATGGAGCGAGTTATCCCGGCTAGGCGAGGTAAGAAGCGCATCACATCAAAGGCCTAACCTGATTAGTCTTTCATTATACCGCAGTCATTAATGAATACTTAATAAGTAAGGGCGCAGAGCAGTTGTATAAAGAGTTGATTGTTGCAACAGAATGCAATGCAATGTTTTCTGTTTGGTAATAAAATTCGGCATGTAAAAGAAGCTATTGCCGTTTAAAGTTTAATGACGCCCACTCCTATCATTTACTCTTTATCCCGCTCTTTTATAGCCAATTCAGAGCACCCACAATACTCTGTATCCCACTCCCATCACTTACGCTTTATCCCGCTCTTTTATAGCCAATTCAGAGCACCCACAATACTCTGTATCCCACTCTTATCACTTACTCTTTGTCACGCTCTTTTATAGCCAATTCAGAGCACCCACAATACTCTGTATCCCCACTCTCATCACTAACTCTTTATCACGCTCTTTTATAGCCAATTCCGAGCACCCACAATACTCTGTATCCCCACTCTCATCACTAACTCTTTATCACGCTCTTTTATAGCCAATTCAGAGCACCCACAATACTCTGTATCCTCACTCTCATCACTAACTCTTTATCCCGCTCTTTTATAGCCAATTCAGAGCACCCACAATACTCTGTATCCCACTCCCATCACTTACGCTTTATCCCGCTCTTTTATAGCCAATTCAGAGCACCCACAATACTTTGTATCCCACTCCTATCACTTACTCTTTGTCACGCTCTTTTATCGCCAATTCAGAGCACCCACAATACTCTGTATCCCACTCTTATCACTTACTCTTTGTCACGCTTTTTAGCCAATTCAGAGCACCACAATACTCTGTATCCCCACTCTCATCACTAACTCTTTATCACGCTCTTTTATAGCCAATTCAGAGCACCCACAATACTTTGTATCCCACTCCTATCACTTACTCTTTGTCACGCTCTTTTATCGCCAATTCAGAGCACCCACAATACTCTGTATCCCACTCTTATCACTTACTCTTTGTCACGCTCTTTTATAGCCAATTCAGAGCACCCACAATACTCTGTATCCCCACTCTCATCACTAACTCTTTATCACGCTCTTTTATAGCCAATTCAGAGCACCCACAATACTCTGTATCCCACTCCTATCACTTACTCTTTGTCACGCTCCTTGAAAAGCCAAAGGAAGTGTGGCATTAAAAAATCTTATATAGATAACCTATATGTACATATATTATACAATTAAAAAGGTTGAAACGGATCTAAAACTTTATTTAAAAGACTAAATTTTCGATCGCTAACTGCGACCTTCTTCAGAGTATATACAAGCCAGAATAAAACAGAACAGCCCTATTTAGCTGGTCATGTCCAATCAAGTGTCTCTAGCAAGTCATTAATCTATAGTCTTCTGACAAAAGGAATGTATATTCGTGGGAACTCTTTGTGTTCATTAACTGCTTCTTTGTTATTTAGCGAATGAAATTCTTCAAGGAACATGCGTTTGTTATAGTTAATTGTTCGCCCCTTTCTCTAAAATATCCACATCCTCTGAAGCGACAGCATGTCGTATAGACTTTGATATAAACCGATCAACATTGGCCTTTTATGACCTACAAAAACTTGTGGGAATCCTTCTAGCAATAAGAACCCGTGATAGAAACACACTCAGCTTCTAAGGAGGGTGCCTATGCAGGGTGCAAACAAGGAGTAATAAGCAATAAGCAAAGAGGAGAACAAGCGAATAAGCAAACAAAAACTGCTTGGCTTTAAATATTGAGTATCACAGTTATATCAAAAATTATTTATGAAGTATACACTGCATGCATGAGCTTGTAGTTATAACGATACATCAATAATTGAGTGATATAATGTCACTGAGACTTCGAACAAAAGTTTTCTGTTATTCTATCGATGACTAATTTACTTCATTTGTACTATTTATCAGTGCCCCTAAGCATATGCCCATGGATAACGGTGTATATTTGGGTACTCTATTTATATAAAGTTTTTACATTACATTACATTACATTACATTATAATAACATTTATCATTACACTTTTTTTCAAACCGTTGTTTCGCAACCGACTTTACTTTCAAATAATTTATTATTATTTAAGACTACAATAATAGTCAGCAAACGTACATTTACTATTTGATAATTTGATCTGGGGTATCACAGAGATATTGGGACAATCAAGGCACGGTTGGTGCGACCTGATGCCAGTTCTTCAACAATTGTTGGAGGTTGCTGTGTTTAAGACGATTCAAGTTGATAATCTGGTTCCTCGTCATAATCACACAGAAATCTACTTTTCAGTTTATTCCAAACTGCTCCCATTTTTTTCAAACTACAACAGAATCCTATCAAGAATTTCAATGAACTACTGAAACAATGAACCAGGAATAAATTTTCACAGGCTATATATAGACCTTTAATATTCTGAACTATTATTTATTAATTAGATGCATGCATGTTAATACATCTGTACAGTCACAACTGGTTACTGAATGTGTCTTCTTCAATGCATTCAAAAAAATTCATGCTGTCAATTTTGAGAATTATCGCAAGGAAATAAAAATAGCATGCAGTGGAATTCATTTTTAATGATAGGAATAAGAGGTGGTCGAACAGTGACTTAAATTTAGAGCCCTGATTGTAGCCAATTTAATCTGTGATCATGCGGTGACGAAATTGGTGCATGCATGTTTCCATTTTAACTATGCCGTGTCAACAAGTTAGCGTTAGCGAGTAATGGCGCTTGTGCATGACATGCGTTCTGTAAAATAGTTATTCTCTCAGGGTTCTAATCTATATCGAATAATGTATGTATTCTATTCAAAATACTTTCAAAATGGCAGGAATTATAAGATAATGCATGAGTTGTTAATAGATAAATAATGTTATCAATAAGGATTTTACATATAATGATGTTAAGCCAATTTTTTCCTTTCATAAATGAGTCAAAATTTTGCTACGTTGCAATTTTACTCGTGTCCCAATAAAACCCCTTTGGAGGAACTGTGAGACTTCTATTTATTACCCAGGCCCTAATAGATGACATAAAAAAGTTTATCTAAGAGGGATTTTTGTTTCTTATTCTATAGAAGGGTCTTTTCTTTGAACAAATTAAATGGATTAAATACTTCACCCATACTTTCATGCATTCTAGAGCATAAATTATAAGTTTGAGTTCCGTAAAATATCAACATTTTGATTAGTAATTGTCGCCATAAAACGCGTGTTATTTAACTATAAAGAAATAATAAAAATATATATTGGTTAAAGAACAATAAAAAAACTTACCGTTTAACTGTACTTATCGCACAGTTCTGGTGAGGCAAAACTTCTTAGTAAATTTGCATATTTGTTTGGCGAAAATTCCTTTATATAAATCCGATATTGAACCATGAACCATAGCTCGTTAAGTTATGATGTAAACGTTTATGAAAACACTCCAGATTTACTTAGTAAGCAAGAATCAGATGTAACTGGCATGAAATAGCTATATTTCACAACGGTATGTTTATATTGGCAAACTGTAATCGAACGATACACCTGTCATTATACACGGAGATTACAGCCTTTACCTTATTATTATATATCGTTGTATATATTATATACAGGTCTATATATAGCATATAGCATTGAGCGGTTTTATAAAAATTAAACTTATACTTTTTGGGGAGGACAGTTACAGAGACCAATTAGCGGATGCAATATAGCAAACCGCGAATGGCAAACGGCTGATTTTAAGTAACCTTTTAACAGTTTTTAAGCAGTTTTTTTGCACTTTCTCGGCTACAATTTGTCTCAATTACATTTATATTTGAACATAATGCACCAAATTCCTGGCTTCTAAGACCTTGCCTTGATTTGCCGAGGTTGCAAAAATTCCGTATTCAAATGAAATCTTATTATATCTTACCAATTTCGACTACAAGCTGGCTATAAAGCTAAGATAATCAAGTAATCATTTCTTTATACAGTACAGGGCAATTCCTTATACAGTACAGCTAGAGTTTGTAGTTGTAAATGTGGTTATAGTAGCATATAAATAAAGTTTTATATAGGTTAACATGGTTAGCTTTTTTACCGATTGAATATTCAAAAGAATATAAGGGGGTGCATAAATAAAATATTAGCAGCTAACAGTAGCTATATGTAGAAGATTTAACAAGGTAAACTAATTCGCATGTCCATTTGAGGTTTTTTGCAACTTTTCATGGATATTTTGTATGGTACTAAAGGTAAATGCGCGTTGATATTTTGAGAATTTGTTGCCTAGATATCAAGTTTCTGAAAGATGTTTTATGTCCGAATTAATTAATGTTATATAGATTAGCTATGTGATAGTCTGAAGGAATATAGTATAAAAGTATTTTGCCTGAATGAAGTATTAAGATTGCTAATTTATATAACAAGATCAGATTGGTTTGCATTTTGTTTTGCATGTATAAATTAGGGTTTTCAATAACACATAACGTCACCTGAAAGTTAGTTTGATCATTTTCCTGTGCATTCCTGAAATAACTGAAACCAAAATACTATGACCAGCTCTTATAGAATCTCAAAACACTTTCCCGTTTAAACCTAAATGTCGTTTGAAATCTTGATGGTGGCCAGTACTACGTCCAATGATTAAGTTTTCAGCGCAAATAATCTTGTGAAGTATTTCTTTCATTTCTTAATAAGAGTTGATATAAAACTTCGCTATTCTATGTCCGTATTATTGACTCTTTGAGACTGGTGTATAAAATGTTTTCTTTACTGCGTTCCCACGTCCCTGTAGGAGGTACATTCATCTTACAATGTCGATAGACAAAGACGTTTTTAAAAGTTACTGAAGCTATCGTGTTTTGATATAATCCACGACTCCTGTTGATTTTAATTTATATGTATTAATCCTTATGCATTAAACATATTTCAAAACGTTGAAAATATACGTAATAAGTCGTTTTAAATGAAAATATAGGCTGCATCAGGCTCGCTATAGGCCTTAAAATTAACTAGTCAATATATATAAATTATTCTTCTTAATTTGAATTATTAGTCGTTCTGTGTTTTATTTTAAATGTAAGTAACTGCTGATTATAATAACCCGTTGTGCTGTTAATAAGTGATGGACTTTATAGACGTTATACTTTGTTAAACTTTGAGGAATATTTGATACACATTCTTCATTTCATTTGGATGTTTATGGAAGCATTTTCTTATTAAAAATGAATTAGAATTAAAATCCAGTATCGCTATAAAAGTAATTTTACGTAGTTAAAATCATAGCATATTTAGAAGGTCGCTTTTCCGTTATGATCACTTCTATGACGGACTACAGACCAAAATAGCATGTCTTCACCATGACGTAGTATTCTCGCATAAAATTAGATTATAATATATGTGTGATATAACTAGCAATTTCATTGGCTAATGCGGGTGCATTGTGCGGCATGCTTGTTTGTATTTCTTGAAATTTTCCCGCCTCTTGTGGAAAGTAATTAACGTCCAAGACTTAACAAAATGAGTTAACATCTTGAACATGAAATACTAAAATGCAATAGTCTAGTTCTGAAAACCAAAGCGCTAATGCCAGCGAAGAAATATTTGCAAAAATTTCGGAAAGAGAGCTGAATTTTGAGCTGTAAAGTCGCTTGCTGAAAGCAAACCGAGCTGTCTTTGTTGCTAAGCAACATCTTAAGTAGCGTGTAGAGAGAATTTCACTATTGATCAACAATTAAATTTTGTCGTTGCCCTGTAATTTCTTCTTATATTCTAAACGAAATAAAAAAGCTCGCCTCGTGCTTTTTTTGTGTAATAATGCACTCGGGGGAATGTTAGGAGAATACTCGACAAGCTTCTCTCGTAATCTCCCAACATTCCCTTTTTGTGCAAATTACTCCATAAAGACACGTGACTCGTTTTTTAATTCCTAATTAAACCTTGGGCTCTTTTTCTGTATTAATGGTGCGTTTTGTAGAAGTACTGCGCCAACCCAAATAAACGATAGAAAGAACAAATTTTCGTTGTATTTTGTTCCTGCGCCTCACGAACGCAAAGAGTTTTTCATTCACAAGAACACAATATAAGGCGAAAACAAGTATGATTTAATGATATGGCAAGAAAGCATACAAATTGCAATCATTCAATTATCAAATTATGATGTAGTTATTACAATGTGAACACGAATAGTTCCCAGCTTACCTAAATATTAATGTGTACACTAATTAATATAATTAAACCCCAAAAGTCAAGACACCAAAAGTTTACTATTATAGGCCTACTTCATCTACGACTTATATCCATAATCACTATGTATCATAGCTAATTTAATTTATATCGTTTGCGAGAACGATTTTACCCTTAAATATACTATAATACTATTACTATTCAGATTAGAATTACGGTTAGTTCCTTTACGATTATTATATAATTTTCTTTACTCCGAGATTTAGTCCTTATTAATTCATCACAGAGGCATCGGTACGATCAGAGAACGATTGGACGCATGACTTGGTGACAGTGGTTCAGAAACAGTTGTGGTCTGCTGTGGTTCGGGTGATTCATATTGACCTTGTTCAATGCCATAATTGGACACGTGACATGGTGACAGTTGTTCAGAAACAGCTGTAGGTTGATCTTCTTCCATGCCATAACCACACACAAATACGTTTTTCAGTTTACTACAAAATGCCCCCATTTTTTTTTTGAAAGCTGCAACAAATTTGCAAATATATTAATATATTCATTTTTTAACACTAAGCAGACAGCAACTATGGCAACGGCAAAGTAATGCACTTCCGGCCGGGTTTTACGTCAAAATTGCTTTGGCGGACAGTGCATGTATATAACCACGGATGTATTCCTTTTGAAAACCTTTTATCAAAATGACAACATAAGCTGCAGGATAAAATTTACAACATCAGCAATAAGTAATAAATACACACACTGTATCATGGTGTTTCGTTTGACTTTTTTTCTTTGCACTTCGCAATTTTAAACTCGCTACGTCTTCATCATTATAGACCAATACAGCATGAAAACGTGTGTCAGTGTTTATACACCGTTATTTGAAAATTAAGAGACCTCTATTTTTCACCTAGGTGGTTGTCTAATGAAGCAATATTTAAAACGATTAGGTGCTTTCGTGGTCATGAAGATGCACCTTTTAGCAACAGGTGGATATCATTGCGTTCATTACGAGAATGATCGAAATCGTTTACCGTTCCTATTGCCTTAAATACCAGAATTATTTAGTATTTTATAGTAACTGTAATCATCGCAATAGAACGCGTTCTTCAAATCAAGCCTTATCATTGTACTTGTGAAAAAAGGAGTAAAACATACCGTTTAAGACTGATGTTGATATGGTTTCAAAAGCATCAAATATAACCCCGGTAAGAAATATCTACGCTTGAAATGCATATACGCGGTCGAAATTTATGCAATTTTAATGCTTATAATTGTTATGGAAATTTTTGAATTTGCCTTTTATTGTCAACTCAACATGAAGTCCTACATGGGTTGCAAAACAGACCGCTGCCTTTTAGCATGTATACTACCGAAAGAGAGAAGCTAATAAGTATTTTTCCAGAAACAGCTGTATATTCTTCCAAAAACAAAATATTAGCCACTCTCGTTTTATAATGAAATCGTATAATTTTTCTACCTTTTACACCGTTATTTTCGCCGTTTATTTACATCGTTGATACAACCATCTGTGCCATAATATAATGGTTTATATATTTATAATAATTGATTTCTCAGAGCAATGAACTTATACCCCATTTACACCATTCCTGATTAAGTGGCGGATCCAGAGTAAGTCAGAATATATTGCTACAGCTCTAACTTGCACAATCACATTAATAGATTTTATGTAAAATAGCGTTGTTAGTATTTGGAATTTGAAGTTAAGCGGTGTGATTTATTCTGACTAAACCTGCCCCGATTCATATCGTCCTAACACTAAGTTTAACTACAAATACATTTTATTGAATCACTGTTAATAGAATATACATGGTTTGGAGACTAAAAAAGTACAATACAACTCATTAACTATGTTATTGTCCTGGTTTATGCAAAAAATGGTTCCTTTCTCGTCACTTGTCTATTGTATTTTAGGCAAATTTACCAATGACATTCGTTTTGCTAAGCTCCTTAATCTTGACTTGAAAAATATGTTAATTATAAGATTGGTATTGGTTTATCTGTGCAATAGACATGACATTGTGATGACAAAGAAACAATTTTTTGCATAAATTTACCTCAACATAGTTAATGAGTTGTATTATAGTTTTACGTGGTCTCCAAACCATGTATATTCTATTAACTGTGGTTTAACTGATTATCGTTATTTATTTTAGTTATAGTATTTATTTAATTTCATATACTAGTATATATACACATGCATTAATGTTTATTTTTTGATTGTCCGTATTATCAGTCTGTGCTATAACCGTCATCTTCTTGATTTTGTGCCTCTATTGGTTCTTCTGCATCAGCTATCATAGCGTCGTGTCCCACAGCATCTTGTGTAACCGGATTCCCAAGCATGATGGTTTGTCTATAAATGTTCCTTGCTTCTTGTATGAGTAGAAGGTTTGCTGACGGAGGCCTTGATGCTCGAACTTCTGCTGATGCTGGAACGTCATTACGGCCTCGCTGATTATTTTCTGCTATTCGGACATTGCTGCTTGGACCAGGCAGATCTTGAAAATTCTCCGCTTCCGACATTTCTGATGATACACTTACTGGTTGATCACCGATACCATCTTGTCTGATCGGGTTTCCCCTTTCAGTTTTTGTTATGCATCCAACGTCTTTCATTGAGAGAAGGTTTGATGACTTAGGTTCTGATCTTTGATTTCCATCTGCATTAGATGCATGTTGAACATTGCAGTCCTGAGCAGTCTCACCATGCGAGATTTCAGATGATTTTACGTTTTCTTTCGATTTCGACGCAGCTTCGGCATTTTGCTCGCCGGGAATATTTTCCGTGGGTGTTATTAAACTTGCTTCATCGCTTGATCCAGACTGATCTTGGACACCGGCCTGTTGTGACATTTCAGATGATACCATGTTCTCAGCTTGAACACTGTTATCTTCGGAAGCGGGTTCCGTTGCAGGCGTAGGGATAGGATTCGCGTCTGGTTGGCCTTCAGCATTTTCTTCGTTTCTCCTTCCGCGGTTTCTTCTTCTGAAAGAAAGACCCCTAAACGAGCGTCTCAATTTGTTCCCAAATTTTCCCATTTTGATTATTATCAGCCTAGAAATGGAAGAAAAAGTTTCGATGTTTTTTGGATTTTGCAATGTAAGCATGCCTAATTGTTGCCTAAGCATGCCTAATTTGGATTTTCTTGAACTAATTTGATTACGTTCGAAACGTAGATAATAAACGACTCTGTGCTCCTTGCAAAAGTATATAGGATTGTGTTGAAGTTTAAGAAGAACTAAGTAAATTTTGGCGCAAGCAAACAGTTTGCTAGCTCTGAGTATATACTATTCTGTTATACAAAATCAAGGTGATATGAAATTGTGTAATGAAGCTATATTAGAAGCGATTAGATTCTTTCTTGGTCTTGAAGGTGCACTTTTTAGCAACAGAACGTATACATACGTTTCTTATGTAGGGTTTTTGGCCATATGGAGAATAATCGTATTTATAAGTCGTATTTAATATGACTTTAAATATGAGAATCAAAACCGCGTATGTAAATGTTCCACACATTTACACAGTTTGTTTGCTTCTAAAGCAAAACTGATGAAATGTTTTACTCTTTTATACTCTATATACACATTTGTTTTGAGTATAAAGTGCCTCCGCGCTTTCAACATCGCACCTAGCTATTTTCAAGCAAACACACAACAATCTCCCCCTTACGTATATATAATAGCTGCTATATATACCTGTGCAAATGTACTTTTTTTACCTGTTATAATAGTCTTTTGGTGAACAAGCCTTCGGTACAATAACTTTCTTTACAATAATTCTTTTTATTTACTCCTTTTCACACGTGCAAAGGCCGTAGAAGAACCAGAAAATTGCCAATTAAAGCAAATGTTTCCTTCCTTTCCAGCATGAAGAATTCATTCGCTAAGCAATTTCTAGGCTTTTGTCCAATAATATATACGTCACGCATTAATTTGGCAATCAAAAATAGGGAATTGTCAAATCTATATGGAAAGAAATATTGAAACGATATTTAAGTATACATACTCTAATTACATAATAACAACCGTTAAATTTTTCAAAATGGATTTCATGCAAGAGTTATATGCGTGATAACCCTCATATAAGATCTCCTAGTATGGAAACGTTGGACTTTCTTAGCTAATATGTAAACATAAATGTCTACAATGTATAATTGTTAATTTGTCCTTTTTACTCTATGAAATTTGTCTTTAAAAAATATTTTTATCAATAATTCGAGTCAAAATCGGTTAATCAGGTTTGAAAGGGAAATCTTGTATGGGATATTTCAATGGATTTTATAAATATATATATGTATATAGCTTGTATATAGCTGTATAAAGGTCGTATAATCGTTAGAAAACCAGACGTAACGCCTTAATGAACACAATGTTGTGTTTGGTTTCCTGTGATGCAGTCAAATAAAGCATTGTGTTTTGAATCAGTTGTAAAAAGTTTATGATGCTATAATGCCACATGTATGGAATATAGTATAATGTATTAAGCGCAGTACGAGTATACTACGCCTAATACATTATATATAATTTCAAAACTATATGTTTTAATTTTATGGAAAACTGCTTACATGCATATGCATGTGTTAAGAACAGTGCATATTTGCGTCATTTAATTATGATATGTTTATGATGTTAGCAACATGTCACTACTGGGAGTAAAGCATTTTTTTCCAAAGTAGGTAGGATTCGTGTCATTATATGATAGGCTTTTCGACATAATCTGTACCATTCTGACCATTGTTAAGTTTAAATTTACTTTTAAAGCATCAAAATTATATAGTTACTCGCCTGAAATATTCGAGGTCTGTGCCAGAACATACCATGCATATATGCCTGGTATGCATGACGAATGACAGTGACGAATAATTAATTCCGTATCTCAAACAACATATCAACAAAAAAGCGCAGTAAATATAATCCTTCCACTTCGATCCGAGTTCAACAACATTCTGGAAGTTGTTTTTGTTAAGGTCTGATATCTTCTGGTGATAAGTATTTTACTTTTTCGGACTTATTAACCATTGATGTAAAACTTGAAACCTGGTCTTCTTTCATTTGCCACGCAAAGTTGACTGGAATAACATTTCATCTTTGCAACTCATTTGCCATTGATGTTAAAAATGAAACCAGGTTTGCCTCTATCCACAAAAGAAATGTGAATCAGAAATAATCGCAAATTACGTCCATCTGGCAATATTTAACATTATGAATGCCACACGAACAGTACATGCGAATAGTTGAAACTGCATGAGCCGAATGATCAATAAATGAAAAAATTCAGCCTTTTGTGAACATATTAGAGAAAGGCACCAATCAGTGATCGTTGTTTGTAGTCATGTGACACTGTGGTCATCCTTATTTTATGGTTATGTACCAGTCTGCTGGCTTAATCAGATTCTCACGCCTTAATTCACAGCTCGAAATTTTCACATGAGCGTCAAGTATATAAATAAACTTGTGAAAATTTTGTGACAAGAAAGAGTATTAATCACTTATCGAGATATGTAAGATGCCTGATGATAATCATATACAGAGATTGACAGCTTCACTAATACCATGCGGCAAAAGCAGCAAATACGATATTCGATGGTCATGGTGTTAGGTAATCTACATACAAAATAATTCGCCTAACGTTAAAGCCAATTTAGAATCAATTTATCAGTTTGTAAAGTCTTAAAAGATTGAAACTTTAATGTGATGGTAAATATTCTGACTTCAGAATTCGCATAGTCGATTAAAAAGATGCGCAATCTATTGACGATATGATCGGTTTTAATGATGTGTTTTTAAGCACGAGCCAAAATATAGCGAACGGTAAAACAACAACTGGTGTCTTCATCAGTATATGACTTGACTGGAGACTTAGTTCAGGATTACAGAGAAAGCACTAAAAATTGTGTATAAAGCCCACGCAACCACTTATGCGACCATTTCTGTTTTATCTATTCTCGTGATTAAAGCAATCAAATATTTCATTATGTTACAACGAGGCACGCTATCAGCATGTAGTAATTATTTCGTGGGAGTTGAAGATTTCTTTGTCTTCTTCCAGGAACCCACCTAGGACTCTTTGAGTTGTTGAATTCCTGTGTATATTCATGCGTATTATTTTCCTTTGAGTATATATTGTATAATCATAAACTGGGTATCGCTCGCTTTACCAAATCTTTTTATATTTTGTAAACGTTTAATGAAACGATCTGTGGATATTCTGTCACTTTGACTAATAATTTTCACTTAATGTTAAAATTATGCGTACCCTCGATTAAGTCATGCTAGATAGTTCGGCTATATACTCTTATTGCTCAGACCTCAAACATTGAAATATAATAGCACATCGTTTTGTTGATGACACGTTCTAGTGACAGCGCCAGAGTAAATTTATGATACAATGACCTGGTGACTTTAATATTGTTATTTCAGCACATAAAATAAGGCGCGTTTATTGTCGCTATATTTACCAGGTGATGTTATTAGTTATTGTGTTAGCCGCGTATATAGAAGCTATACATTCCCACTCATTCTGACACTACTACAGTATGTGCATATTATATGGCCCATATTTGCATATTTACTAGCTTATTCTATGATTTGACTCTTTGATTTTAGATCACTGAGTCACGATCAGTCTCATTGAGACCGTAAACCAGACGATTTCGCAGCTATTATGACCTCTGTTGAGAAGACTGACAATTTTTTAAATGACTCATAAAGTTAAAGTTAACATTTAGTTTATACTTTTAAGAATATAATTATTACGGATTTGGCCGAGCAAAAACACTGGGATGAGGTAGTAAAAGTAGGCGTGGAGAGGGTGAGATCAGTGGTATTTGGGCCTGAGAAGTTTTGTGTTTTGACAATGCCCTTGTGAAGCTATAATATAGGTAAAGATGTATACTCGTTCATGCAAATTAAAACTATTTGATAAAAAGATCGAGTGAATCGAAGTCTCCGTAACAACCTCTTTCGTGATAACTATTATTACACCTAATTTATTTATTAAACTTTTTAAAAGAATAATTATTGAAACTTGGGGGTTGCTTTAATCGACACGTTAATATGATAGCATTATTATTTGTAAAATGTTTACATCGTTAGTTCGCAGAGATTGGGAAATTTCCTCTGTGGAAGTTGTTCTTATCAACCCCCCCCCCCCCGCTGGTATTTTAATATTTAATGTCGGTTGAACTGACCGTGTCAACAATGAAGAGCAGAAGTCTGGGGAGAAGTATATGGCAATATCTCTTCATGGAACTCGGTAAAACATTCTTTCATCTTAGTAGAGATTCTCACAAATTCTCTTCCTTAATTGTGAGCCATTATCTTAATTTTTACGGTCTTGTTTTTATGTTGTAATAACGGAACTCTGTTGAACATCTCCTGTGCTTTCTTTTATTCAATTCAACATATGTGGTATTCTTAAAAAAAGTGGTCATGTAAACAAATTATTCGTTTCTTCTTTTATGGGCTTTTGCTATTTTGCGGCATAATATACTCGAAAATAATTCTGTGTGTCAATTATTAATTGCTACTACGATATTGCTACCATGCATTTATTTTCCGACTGTTACCTGTGTATACATTATTTGTATGTTAATTTATGTTTTATCTATTTTCGTGATTAAAGCAATCAAATTAATCTCTCGAGTTGTGGATATCTTTGTTTGCTTTTATGCAATAACCCACCTAGCACTCTTTGAGTGGTTGAACTCCTTGTGTATATTCATGCGTATGATTATTCTTTTCAGTATTATATAAACATAAACAGGTTATTTCTCGCTTTTCCAAATCTTTTTACATTTTGTGATCGTTTAATAAGACAATCGGTGGATATTTGTCAATTTGACCTGATAAATAAGAACAGTTTTCACTTTATTTGAAAATTATGTGGAGGCACAACTAGGTTTTGCTAAATAGTAAAATGAAATAACACAACACTTTGTTGGCAATATTACTATAGTCACAGCGACAGAATATATTTATTATTCAATGAACTAGGGTTTATGTTATATAGTACAAGTTAAAGATTTATCACACGTTATCGGTTTTTAAATTTACAATGTTTACATACCCATTAGGAGAATTACGAAATTGTGAAATTTCCTCTGTGGAAGTCATAATATGTACTTCCACCCCCCTGATTTCAAAATTAAATCTGGAAACCTACGTAACACCCGCTCTGAATATATTATATAGTAATTCAGTTTTTCAGTTGTCGTTAGTTCTTCTTCAATTAGTTATCCTATTTTTAAAGTGGTAATGGATCACGTTCTCCATCTCTTTGGTTTCCAGGAGGGGTCACGCTTTCTTGAGTTGGCCTCCGTACTCTCCACGAGTGCAGCTGACTAATGGCACTTGGCACATCTAAAACAGTAATAAAACCTGCTGCTATAGGTTTGGTTATTATCTTGATTAACAATTAATTGGTGGTTTCTAAAAGAAGGGTTTGCCACGTTTCCTGTTTTTGAAATCTCATCACGCAGTGTTGTAGTAATATAATGAAATATAGGCAACTCATTGTTGCTGTTGTAAGCCTGATGTCAGAGGATTGCCATGTTGAATGCTTTTAAACCATTGAAACAAAATTATCATGTCCTGTTTAATCAGCAATCATGGAGAGTGCTGATAGTTTTTTTTTAAATTGTTTCATTTTTATGCGACCAAAATAAGATTATTTATAAATGTTATGCTTGGGACTAGTGATTCATATGTTGCTATGTTATACCTTAATATATTCTATAGGGTATATCCTATTAAAGAATTAGTTACCCTAAATGTGAGATGTCAAGTTAGAAGAGGGGGTGCGGTGAAGGCAGGCGCCAGATGTTGAATTTTTTTAAGCATCCATTACAGCAAGGAATTTAGTGTCCGGAAACACAGGTTAGCCCTGTGTTTCTACAAACTAAGGGAGTGAAGCCCTATAATGGAAGTGGAATTTTTATGTTTTTGGAACCATATGGTTCCTAATTTTGTTTCAAATTTATGCAATGGAGTACGTAGTGTTTCACTGAAACTAATAGAGGTTTCCTGAATGGTATATGATAGTCATCTTGTGCCTTGTTGGATGTATGACAGAGAGGTTTCAATAAAGAAGGTTAAATTCTGGGGGAAGCTTAAGTAAAAGAGGGATAAAAACGTAAAGGCTTACAAGTGGTGGGCAAGCCACATTGTATGTTTTTTGGGTACATGCTGTGGAGAACTTATTGTTCCTAAAAAGTTGACGGAATGCTGAAGGCCAAAGTTTATTTAGAAATATCTGCAACTCATGCAGTGGGAATAGCTTGGCCTTCTAAGAGAAGATTGTGGAGGGATATAGTTATCTTGTTGTGTGCTGCTAAAAATAAACGCTCTAAAAATATATATATAATTGTACCTGCAGTTTCAAGACTTGTACCTTCCTGTATGCTGACTGTACCAGGGGGTATGGATTGTACCGTTTGGATGTTCGCTTCTGAAATGTATAGAAAAAGACCGTCAGTGTAGTTGGTAGTTTGATTAGTAATTTTAGTATAGAATCATGCGGTAAAATACTAACTGTATTATTTGTATTACCTGGTAAAGATTGATTATTGCTTCCTTCGTGTATGTTGTTGGAATCATTTTCTATACCATTTGTATTTCCACCTTGAGAAACAAAAATATTATAAGATAATAGTTTGTTTAGTCCTTCTTATATAGAAACATGCGGTTAAATACTAACTATATTATTTGTATTACCTGGTAAAGATTGATTATTGTTTCCTTCGTGTATGTTGTTGGAATCATTTTCTATACCATTTGTATTTCCACCTTGAGAAACAAAAGTATTATAAGATAATAGTTTAATCAGTCCTTCTTGTATAGCAACATGCGGTAAAATACTAACTATATTATTTGTATTACCTGGTAAAGATTGATTATTGCTTCCTTCGTGTATGTTGTTGGAATCATTTTCTATACCATTTGTATTTCCACCTTGAGAAACAAAAGTATTATAAGATAATAGTTTGATCAGTCATTCTTGTATAGAAACATGCGGTAAAATACTAACTATATTATTTGTATCACCTGGTAAAGATTGATTATTGCTTCCTTCGTGTATGTTGTTGGAATCATTTTCTATACCATTTGTATTTCCACCTTGAGAAACAAAAGTATTATAAGATAATAGTTGGATTAGTCCACCTCTTTCAGTGGATTGAAAATGTGATACCCTGCTAAAATCAAGTGCTTGTGGTTGTGTGGGATTATTTCACCGACAAAATTGTAGCATCTGGTGATTGGTAGAGTACAATTTATTATGTTATTAAACGAGTTTCAACAATGTTGGAATATTCTTCTATAAAGCGACGGTTTTTTGTAGTTAAAATTACTCTTCATGGAAAAGAAATGCTACTTAAGTGCTTTCATAAAGTTACGAAATTGTTGTAATTGTTTTGTATGATTCTGCACTGCTGCTGTTTTGTATGTTGCTTAACTTATATTCCTTGAGTGGTTATAACCTCGTAAAGCAAGGGTTAACAATGCTGTGGGTAAACAAAGGGTTAACAAAGTTTGTGCTTTTGAACGAGGAACGGTGATCGGTAATTACTTTCTTCCTGTATGCTGCTTGACCACGATGCAACACTGTTAGTGTGTGCAATAATGCGTGCAATTCTTTTTTTTGGACTGAAATTTCTTTGATAATTGTTTAAAATTATCAACACTGCTTAGGGATAGCTCCCTTTTTCTTTTTAGCCTGAACTAAATGTTCATTGGGAACGAGGCTAACTGTTAATTATAGCTGAATTAGTACCAAATTGTGTGCCACCAGAAGCTAGTGCAATGGAGTGAATGTACCTACCACAATATGTGTACAGTATTGGTATTGTGAAGGTTAAAAACTTTTTACTAGTTAGGTAGGTGCTCCTAACAGGAATAGTGCCAGCTAGCTGCATAGAATATCTAGCATATGCTACAGGTTTGGTGTGCACTCCCAAAGTGCCATGGGTTATATTATAATTATTGCAATGTCATTTTAACAGTACCTGGTGATGTTTCTCTGACGTTTGAACTTGTCCGGTCTCCAGCTTGTGGTGAAGACATTGTAATGTAGAACTATATAGAGGAAATGTCGAATTAAATTACAGCTCGGAGCCTTTCTCGGACGAAAGTTGGTGAAAATTTGACGAAAGTTGGATGCTAGTTCGCTTTTTCAATATGGCCCCAAATGCTTTAAGTTATGATAGAAAGTTAACTTTCGTTCATTGCTAGCTGTTAACAAGTTAAATAAAGCATTTTCGGTGAAATTGGATTATTGCAGACAAATATGACTATGTCTGCCAAAAATAAAAAGGAGAACTTACCAATAACAAAGAGAATCTTTGAAATCGACTTTTTAAATGGACTTTCTCACCGCACCCCTCATTGAGATAAGTAGTTTTACCCCCTGCCCCAACATCTTCAAGTTTCTTTATTACGCATGACCTGATAAAAAATTCAAAACTATATGTGTTTGTTTCATTCATGGTTATGTGTATGTGTGTGCCGAATGTAGTATACGGTTACTTCGGTTTATTCGTTATATTGGTCGCCTGTTTAAGGTATTACTTCGTGGAATTTGTGTATTCATCAGTTGTAAGCAAAGGGATAACTCTATTGAATTTAAACAACTGCAAATATGTATGTATCATTGTCGCTACGCATTCTATCCAACACTTTGCAAGTCGTGTAGTTTGAGCAATGTCTAAGCGTTTGTTAAAGAAACTGTATTCTAATGTTCTATATTTCTCATCGCACATAATCCCCGCGTACCACTTTGATTTCTAGTAATATTACTTTGCCTTAATATGTTGTAATATGATCACATTATAATTCCAAAAATAAAACTAATTATTCATCATTTCATATTACGAAAGTGTTGAAGTAAACTTATTAGCATACTCATTATTCTAAAATTTTCTTATAAAACAATTTACTCGCCTTTCTTGATTCCTTGAGTGTTCCAATTTGAGGCGCATGACAGAGTCTTAAGCGCACAGCTTTCGGGCAGGTATTTAACAATATAATGCTTTATACAATAACCGCGTATAGTTTGAAATGTCAATCTAGACCACGTCAAGTCCAACCATTCCATTTTGATAGGATTTGAGAACATCAGCTGTTGATATACGGCGTTAGACGTTGTCTAATTTTTGTCACTTGCCGCGAACAATTAAAGTCTCTCTCGACTTCTTCAAATGAATTCCCCTGTATTCCTGAACCAACTCTTTCCAAAGGGACTTTGGTCGCCCTGTTTCCGTTACCTTCCATACTTCCTCATACTCTCCCATTGCCTGAATCATTTTAAACAACCAAGTTTTGTAAGTGTGTTGGTGCGTAATGTAGAGAACTTTAGATTTGACTACGGCTACCGCTATGGCAACCAGACATATATTGACGTATTGACGTGACATTCCTGCATCAGCCATAGATTCGTAGTCGTCGCCCATCAGTCCACGGCATTTTGAAAAAACTTCGTAGTCTTCACCACGTGATTTAAGAAGCAATATGACTCGTTTTTTCCCGTCTTTTCCTGCAAATAATTCGAAACAACTCTTTCTCGAGGCCACCGCGGCTTTAATTGTGTGTATTTTTCGAAATGGCAAACGTAGATACTTCACAGAATAAATACACTTCATCAAAGTGGATGCTGAGGTTTATCAGGCCACCTCAAGGTGGCGTATATCCGTACAACACCACGACGACAAATCTCGTAGCCGCATAGCGGGAGCTGTAGTCAAATCTGAAGCTTTCTCGAGATCAATACAGTTAACGTTTAATTTCACCTTTTTAAATCAAACATTTAAGCCTGCTGGGTACATAGCATACGTTATAAATAATAATCTGCATATATATTTCCGGCACTTTTAAATTATCAATGAAAGCCTTTTTGAAACGGTTTGTCGAAGGACGATCACTACCTGCATGGAAACCGTTTATTTTACTTACCTTTCCAAATTGCTGATTTCTTCGAAGTCTATTTGCCATACATAACATTTACGAACGTTATAACATATCGCCCACTCGATGTGGCTATGAGTGTTTTATTACCGTTGTTAAACTGGTTATTGTCATTTGATGTCGTCGTATTCAGGCCTTGTCATTCTCGAAATTGTCATTGGTTGTCTTGACTCTTCAGATAACATAAACCTTATTCCTGAATTCAGTAAAGGAATTAACAGATCAAGTATCTTGAAATCCTACCAGCACACAATATTTTCGCGACTCGCAGTAATGTAGGGCATGCTATAATCAACAGAAGCGTTTTTCCTTTGCCATCTTATTATGAAACTTAAATTGATTTATCGACTTTACGACGTACGTTTTAACAATCGCCCGCTGTGAGTGTAAACGATAATAACCTTGGCCGGAGTTGAAAATGAAAATTTTGTATTAATATTTATGTAGCCTGCTAACTGCCTGCGCCGCTTCTAAAAATTTCAAGTAGCATTGAAAGTTCAAACTGAAATCTAGATACTGCCATGCAATTATTGTCTATAATGGAAGGCAACAATACTTCTTCAAACCGTAAGACCCAAAGCGGTTACATAATCTTCTTTATTCCTGGCAGAGTGTCGCCTGAACATGTCAAGGTGGCTGATGCGATAGAATAATTATTTCTATTTGTGTTTAACTAACAAAGGCCGATTGGCATACAGGAATAAAGACAAATTTACCACCGGACTATTTCTCATCGATGAAAATGACTTGTGCACGACAATTACAATTAAATTGAAACCAATGCTTTAGCAGACTTCGAGTTTACAAGATTCGTCGTTTTCCCGCCAAACTCGGTTCTGTTTGCCTACGTCATCTAATGAAACACGTACACGTTGGACAATTGAATACAAAATTATTCAACAAACTTGTACTCAACATTTCGACGACTACGAGTTTTAGCTAAGGGCGCAAGCAACCAACATCCAAGAATGACGAATCGTGTTCTCGTATAGTCGCAACCGTAGTTTAAAACTCCCTAATAGCATTATATTATTGCATGTTTGCATTCACAAGGCAAGTGGCCTCTTATGCCAATTAAGACGTAAGTGTTGTGAACATGTCAAGGAGGCTGTTGTGATGATCTCTATTTGCGCATGTGAACTAGACAAGACTCGTTCACGACAATGAACTACTTCCATAACAGACCAACTTGTGATCTATAAGTATAACAAGAAGGGGAAAAATCACCACACCTCAACGAGTAAAATTTTATTTTCGGTTTCGTATTGGAAGCGCTCCCCCTTTGAGAGGAATACTGATAAGAGTACTGTTTGACTTTTAGCAGAAAAATATTGCGGGCTCGTTTGCGGTAGTTCGTGCCCGCAATAATTGCTGGATGCATGGAAGATTGAATAGTACTGTACTTCGTATAGCTATTATTATTTTCCTTTTCAATTTATAATGTATTTGCTCATTTCCTTCTCAAAGAGTTCATGCAATGAGTTAGTAATGAGTTACATTTAAGATTTATAAAAATCGTATAATCATAGAAATTTTAAGACACATTGGTCTGTTTCATACTAGAGACGGATCATCGGCATGCGTCTAGAAGAACTTTAGCAAGCAAAGGATAGTTCGTCTTCTAGTTCGTCCGTGTTTACACACGGGCAAACAGACAGATCAACATGACGATTTTTCCGCATATAATTCGTCCATTTAGACGAATTTAAATGGTTGTTCGTATGGACGCATCATGCGTCTGTAATGCCTGGTTTCCATGCATCAAGTCGTAAGTGTTGTGAACATATGTCAAGGTGGCTGATGTGATAGAATCATGGAAAATTCATCATAAAACAGCTCTTGTGCACCCTTTACCACATAAATAATTTCCCTGACTAACCCTGATAACGTGGAATTATTATTAGGATACAAATTTCCTGTTCTGCTCCTCATATCATTCCTCGAGAAAGCACTAAAAATTGTGAATAAAGCCCACGCAACCACTTATGCGACCATTTCTGTTTTATCTATTCTCGTGATTAAAGCAATCAAATATTTCATTATGTTACAACAAGGCACGCTATCAGCATGTAGTAATTATTTCGTGGGAGTTGAAGATTTCTTTGTCTTCTTCCAGGAACCCACCTAGCACTATTTCAGTCGTTGAATTCCTGTGTATATTCATGCGTACTATTATCAGTATTTTCCCCGAGCCGGTGCGGAGCCACAGAATACCTACCAGAAGTAGAACTCTATACTATTTTTTCGTAAGTGTGATTCGTCATGATTCGTCACTTAGCAAGTGCATTTTTTTGAGGTAGTCACCCCCCTGCCAGTGTCCAAAATCAAGCCATATTTGATATTGGTAGGGGGGTGACTACCTCAAAAAAATGCACTTGCTAAGTGACGAATCATGACGAATCACACTTACGAAAAAAGTACAGGAGTTCTACTTCTGTTAGGTATTCTGTGGCGGAGCACCGTGCGAGGGTACTAATTCCGCTCGGATATTTACACCCACGATGTGCAAATGCGAAATCAAAGTTGTCCGCCATTATGCAATGGACCTCACGCCATGGACGGTCTTCTACGTTATGCGCATGCGCCAGAGTGAACCACTAAGCTCTTGATTGGTCGAGACAAAAATTTGTTTTTTCAAACGTCAATAAATAACTGTCATTTTGCAAAATTTTGATGAAATTTATAAATTTTATGTTTTCATAAAATAAAGAATATATGTATTTTTAATTAAATTAGAGGAAAACTCGAATGTGGTCAGGACTTTTCACGGTTTAACAAATAACAAGACCAAATTTTTGACCGAATTCACCGTGTATAATAAAGTCGGAAGATCAGTTTTACACTTGATAATATTTCATCCACAGCTTTAAAAAGTATACACAACTTTAATATTCTCAAATGTATTTCACTATAAAATCTGAATGTGTTATGTGATAAACGACATTATAATTTTATTTATAAACTCCGTTTTCATAATGACAAAAAAAAAGGAAATCAAAACATTCCCGTGCAAAAACCAGTCGAAGCGTAACATAAAACTTCGGAAGTTATATGAGACGTCTGATGTTATATTTCATGGTAATTAATAATTAAAATAATTTACCATAACACTGACTATAGATGAGTAACTTAACTTCCAGAAAAAGGTAAGAATCTTGTCGTATTTTTGCTATTTTTTCCCAAAAATATGAGGGTAAACTTTAATTCTTTAAAAATATACGGCCGTTGCGAGAATGCGAGTTGCTATGACTACAGTGCTTCCACGTGCAGAAAAATATTTCAACACTTCTCTCAATTTCTTTTTCTCACATAAGTAATTTTTCTAACAATCATGTTACCATCCCTATGCTTAATTAATAACTTATTTTGTTAAACCGAGGCGAGGGGTTTCTGCATGCATGTATTTCTAGTATAATCATTAACAGATTATTGCTCGCTTTACCAAATCTTTTTATATTTTGTAAACATTTCATGAAAAGATCTGTGGATATTTAGCATGCATGTGATAAATAGAAGTTATAATTTACACTATTTGGTCAAAATTATGCGCAGCCATGCACAATTAGAGACTGTTCGGCTTTTATATAGCCTTATTGCTTCGACCTCAAATTTTAACATAAAATGATCATTATAGTTGGGTTGACAACTAATTGGGTTGTCTTTTCAAACCATAAAATAAGGCGTATAATTTTATTTTGATTATACAGGGTGTATCAAAAAAAAGGTAATCCAACTTCAACAAGCTATTGTACATGAACTACTCAGTCTATGAGCGAATTGTTTTCACATTCGGAAAGATCAGGCTTTTAACTATCGGATGACATGTTTTTAATACCAAATGGTGAAAAAATGAGCAAATACGAGGCTGATAAAAAATGTTTGTCGCAATCGCATATTTTCACCTTTGAGCCTAATTAAAGCAGTGCATAACAAAAGAAAAAAACAATTAATCACGAACATGTCACAGCTTGCACTGGTTTTACGCCGCATTGCTTGGAATGTTTTCCTTATTCCTACTTAATATGCATATGCGGGTAGCTTATTCAAAAGCAAAATTCTTCAATTAAGTCCCAAAGAGAGTTAATTTTCAATGGTTTTAGTCCCAACTCTCAGAGGTGAAAATATGCGATTTCGACTAACACTTTTTATCAGCCTCCTATTTGCTCATTTTTTCACCATTTGGTATCAAAAACATGTCATTCGATAGTTAAAAGCATAACCTTTCGGAATGTGGAAAAAATTCGTTAATAGAATGAGTAGTTCACGTACAATAGCGCACCAAAGTTGGATTACCTTTTTTTTGATACACCCTGTATTGGTCAGACATTGTTATGGTTATCTGGTATCGCGTATAGAACCCACCTATTCTGACACAACTAAAATATATAGATATACTGGTTTAATATATAGGATTTATGCATAGGATGCAGATCTCATCATTCAGGGCTGCTCTGCACTGTCGCGTTTTTTGCACGTACGTACACGTACGGGAAAAACTTAAAACCTTCTAAGTTGTGGCATAATTAATTCTATGCCAAATCATGGACAGAATCCAACCCTATGCATCTATTCAATCGTTGATTTTATAAGTATTATTTAAATTATTTTAAACCTTTACGTGCGTATACGTTGTACAAAAAAACACGACAGCGGAAAACCTCCCTTAGTCTCTGATTTTATGTCTCTGCATCAGACTCCTTCTGATTTTATGTCTCTGCATCAGACTCCTGCTGATTTTATGTCTCTGCATCAGACTCCTTCTGATTTTATGTCTCTGCATCAGACTCCTGCTGATTTTATGTCTCTGCATCAGACTCCTGCTGATTTTATGTCTCTGCATCAGACTCCTGCTGATTTTAGGCCTCTGCATCAGACTCCTGCTGATTTTATGTCTCTGCATCAGACTCCTGCTGATTTTATGTCTCTGCATCAGACTCCTGCTGATTTTTTGTCTCTGCATCAGACTCCTGCTGATTTTATGTCTCTCCATCAGACTCCAGCTGATTTTATGTCTCTGCATCAGACTCCTGCTGATTTTATGTCTCTGCATCAGACTCCTGCTGATTTTATGTCTCTGCATCAGACTCCTGCTAATTTTATGTCTCTGCATCAGACTCCTGCTGATTTTATGTCTCTGCATCAGACTCCTGCTGATTTTATGTCTCTGCATCAGACTCCTGCTAATTTTATGTCTCTGCATCAGACTCCTGCTGATTTTATGTCTCTGCATCAGACTCCTGCTAATTTTATGTCTCTGCATCAGACTCCTGCTAATTTTATGTCTCTGCATCAGACTCCTGCTGATTTTATGTCTCTGCATCAGACTCCTGCTAATTTTATGTCTCTGCATCAGACTCCTGCTGATTTTATGTCTCTGCATGCATCAGACTCCTGCTGATTTTATGTCTCTGCATCAGACTCCTGCTGATTTATGTCTCTGCGATTCCTAAAGAACACGATTGAGAATTTTCATTTACAGCTATATTATGACCGGTTTCGTGATAGTTTTCATCATATCAGTTTTATTCAGCATTTCGAACAAGCATTAAGTTGGGGAACGGTTTAAGAAGGCAAACTATACCCACTGGTCGCGTATTTATAGCGTATAAATTGCACGCTTTAAACATTATATTCTCACACAGCATGAAATTCGTACAGAAAACGTAAACTTCAAGCGCAAAATACGGCATATTTGTTAGTTTGCTTCTCAAATCATTGTTAAATATCACAGCTACTCATGTAATAGGTGTTTAATACGTTTCCAAACTGGTGTAGAAGCTCTAATAGTAACAGTCATTACAGAGATATAAAATGAAGTATGTCGTTAGCGGTTTGACGATTACCGTATAATAGTCAGTCTTAAAGTCTCTCGGTGACCGGCCCCTTTTTGGGTAAGCCAGAGCGATCTTTCCTTGTCTAAAACAGGATATTATTTTATTACACTGTGCATGCTTCAAATGTTTACATAGCTAGTAGGAAAAAATACTGAAGTTCGAAATCTCCTCTGTGGAAGTGATGTAATGTACTAACACCCCCCCTGATTTTAAAGTTAAATCTTGAAACCTAACGTTATGAAACACCGCGCTAGATGCCTGCGCTCGTGAATCTCATCTTGTACACGGATTCCGTGTCGGCAATGAAAAGCCAGAAACTGGAGAAACGTATATAGCAATATCTGTTCATGAAGCTCTTGCAAGGAGAGTAAACAAATGATTTTCTCGCGCATTTCAATTAGACTCGCGTCAGTATAATTATTTTGTACTTAATTGTGTGGTTACATCGCGTGGTAGGTCTTAGTAGCAAACAGCAGCTATTATATACCTCTGCTAGTATCAAAGCCAAACACTAAACGTTTTCTATCGTTTTATAATTTATCCAGCTTTAACATTTTATAATTTATACAGTTAATCCAGCAGACTGTTCGAAAATTTTCGCCTCCATATATCTCTATGTTTCCAGTTCTACGTCTTCTACGTTGGTAACGGAACTCTATCAAACTCTTGTCTTTTTATGTTCAATCTAAAGTATTTGCGGTACTCCAAAAACACAATAGGCGATAAATACGCCCCGCGAGCCCTGATGATCACCATCCAATGAATTTGGTATTCCTAAAGCAGTGAGAGAAATGTGATTATGTGTTTTCTATTTTAAGTAAAATGTTCTTAGGTACGACATCTCATAATTAAAATACGTTCATCATTAAAATATCCACTTTGATTTTCATAGAAAGAGAAAGTAGAGATAGTTTAAAAAATTATAGTACTTTACCCAGAAACCATTCCCCCCAGTTATTTCTATCCTGCTTTTGAACAGAAAGTAGTGGTGGGTCTTTTTTTGGTGAGTTTGTACCACTCTCCTGTATGGGCTTGTGCAATTTTTGCGAGTGATCACCATCCAATGCATTTGGGATTCCTAAAGCAGTAGGAGAAATATGTTTAAGTATTTTATCATGTCAAGGAAAATGTTCTATAGTTGTTCAAGTAATATCCACTTTGTTTATTCGTTCGTAGAGACAGGGAGAGAGAAGAAAGAGGCAGTTTAAGGAATTGTAGTACCTTACCTAGGAACCGTTTGCTGCAGTTTAGTCTATTCTGCTTACCAACAGAAAGCGGTGATGCTATGGCTTCAGGATCTATTTTTGGCGAGTCTCCAACACTTTCCTGTATCGGCTTGTGCAATTTTTGTGAGTGATCACCATCCAATGCATTTGGGATTCCTAAAACAGTAAGAGAAATGTGGTCAAGTGTTTTATCATTCTAAGGAGAATGTTCGAGGGTACAATATATCGTAATTGCAACAAACTAGTATCGGATTATTCAAATTCATGGTTGAATAATATCCACTTTAATTATTCGTAGAGAGAGAAAGAAGAGGTAGCTTAAGAAACTATAGTACCTTACCTAGAAACTGTTTGCTGCAGTTTAATCTATCCTGTAGTTGTGGGTCTTTTTTTGGTGAGTTTATACCACTCTCCTGTATCGGCTTGTGCAATTTTTGCGAGTGATCACCATCCAATGCATTTGGAATTCCTAAAACAGTGAAAGGGATGTGGAAGGGAATTTAGTCAAATAAGTCTTTTATCATATAATTTTATCCTAAGTATTTATCCGAACATTATCCAAAGCATTTGGTTCTCCTGAAACTAAAAGGAGCCATCAACTATGTTATCATGACATATTTTTCTTCTACATTTACCAGTAGAGATAGGTTGCTTACGTACCTAAATAGCTCAGTTCTGAAAGTTCAAATGTAGTTATGAAAGAAATACCATATTACCTTTATGCAGTTTGTTGACACTATGTTGGATCGTTGCTTGAGTTGTATAAGACCGAATTAAACATAGTAGGAAGATCACAATAATTTCGTCACCACAATAAATCCCCATAACGTGAAAATGTGAAATAAAGTATAATTATAGCCTTCGTGTCTGCTATTAGTTTCCTTCTAACAGCAGTTCGGAAATAATCCCAATACTGTGTAAAATATTATACAACTCGCAAACTGACACTGCAGCTATTGATAACACTGCAGCTATTGATAACACTGCAGCTACAGTTCCGTGTCAGCGGAGTTATCAATAGTGCATGTAGTCACAAATATGTGTTTTAATTTAAATTAAGCCTCGCTCTTAAGAGGAAAACACGGAAAGCAATTGGCTCACAATTCGCAGGAACGAGGCTCCTATGCAAAATTGCGTAGCGATTCAAAAGCGTATATATAGCTAATATTATCTGAAGAAACCTACGTCATCGAACAACTGCATGAAACTAAAATATATTTTTGTGTAGGAGGTTTTAGGTAGAAATTATAACCTCACGCTGTGCGCAGCGTGCATCTAACACCAGGGTGTCTGGTTGAAACAGAGTGTTTCGAATTTTTAAGAAAATTAGAAAAATCAAGGCAGAACATATCCTTATGATAGCTATAATATTATTTTTTAAAAAAGTTAAAAGCTAACTTGAAATGTTGTTCAAAGTTGTCTCGAAGAAAATATCTGACGGAAGCTTTATTTTGCTATCATGAATTTTTAATTTTTAATGCTGAATTTAAGTTTTTTTTCTGATAAGATAATAGTTACCCTTCTACAATTAACGTCGTCAGGTATACAATGAGTACACATATTTATACTATCGTTTGTATTTAATATTAACCTTCATCGCAACTTATATCTACAACAACAACTAAGATTCTCGATTATCTTAAATTACAGTTTAACCAAGCATTGATGACACTGGCTATAATGATTATTCAAAATCAATATTGGCAATAGCAATACATTTGAATTAGATTACTCAAAGTTGACATCCCTTGTTCATTCTATGACCAGAACCAGTTCACGTATATATAGACGACTTATACTTTGGTTAGTTTTCTTTTGATATAGATAAGGGTAAATAAGTTATAAATATTCTCAAAGTGACACGTATAACAAGCATCCACTCGTCACCGAAATTCCCTCTTTCAAATAACAAGCACAGCATTTTTTTATCACTTAATTGTTCAAGCATGATGGTCTTTATCATTGATTTTCTATAGATCTGAGAACATTTTTAGTTTATAGTTTTGGAGCGGTTCTATATAGGAGAGCACAATTATTTCTCGACGAAATAGTATCATATATAATTTTAGAGTAATACCAATATTTATTTAGAGTAGGATACAGAATAGCTATTGCGATCACTTTTTAACTTCATAATTTGTAATAAATAGAGAAATTTACTTTGCGACCCTACATCAAAACTTTGCAATAAACGAATCAAACGTCATGTAGGAATAGGTATAATATTCCAATTTTGCAATCGCGCCAATCCTAATTAGCACTGACGTAATACAATCTGTAGAAATATTTCCTTTTTTACATTGCATGGATTTTAAAGAATTAGTATCACAACGTAGTTTCGCAGTGTCAGCATTGTTAACCTGCCTCACGCAGGCACACCTTAGCCACAGATCTCTATATATTACGCTGAATGTAGCCTTCATGTTTTCCAATAGAGCGCCTGGGTACGAGGCTGATTGTTAAACACCATGTTCTCACAATATCCGAAAAATATTGTCTCTCAAAAGTTATATACCTTAACTCAAAATTTGTCCTTTTTCATTAACATTTATACATTAACACAACACAATACTACGAATGAAGGAATTAATTTGACGAAAGAATCTTGCATATGATAATTTAATTTAGCCGACTAGATGTAGTCGGCTCATAATACGGCCGCCGAAGTTGCAGAACAAAGAAATTTGAGCCCGCAGTGCTATGGCGTGATTGTAATTTTCAGTTCACTTTTTATGAAAAGAATATTTATGTTTTCTGAGCATGAAACAATGGCCTATCATTCAAAAAATGAATATGACAGCAATGTAGGTAACCCGCGATTGCCATAGATTGCAGTGTCGTTCAAACTCAATTCTCTATAATTACACACTCGCTACCCTTGCAACTTAAGTTTAAGGATTAAGTTTATTAAAAATAGGTTTTCTACAAATAAACAAACCCATAATATTACTACATATACTTCACTTAACACGTTTCAATATCACAGAACAAACAAATGAATCCATAAACAGGTCTTACCGACCTTAATCAAGCTATCTTCTCTAAGTTCTCTTGCATCCTTCGCAAATTTGATTAGTAATAAATTGATATAAACGTCAATCTATTTTTACTACTTTCCATGTACATAATGGTAGCTACAAACACCATAATGCAATAAATATGTTACTTATCTCGTAAATTAGGTTTTTTTCAAAACATTGGTGTGAGAGCAATTCAAAAGTCTTTCATCTTAACTGTAAATTAGTGTTAAAGTGGCAACGGATCTCTTTCTCCATCTCTCATATTTCCAGGAGGGGTAATGCTTTCCTGAATTGACCTCCTTATTCTTGATGATTGCAGCTCACCCATAGCGGTTGGTACCCCTGAAACAGTGAAAATATATTCTGCTACAAGTTTGGTCAGTGTGACCATAAATATTCAAGTTTTCAGCAAAGCTGTTCAAATCTAGTTAGATTCTAGCATAAATTTGGTAACATCAATATCAGGTCGGACTATATCAGATCCGACTTAAAAAATTACCAGGTCTAGTCACACTGGGTTTGGTTCTTTATAAATTGGTAATTCTTGGGTGCTTCTTGCATTCGTGCACAGACAGCTTATAAAATATTGCGGGTAAAAGCCTAATGGCAGATGATGAACACGTCGAACGTGTGTTTTCATAGAGGTAAGCGATTCATAGCTGTGTTATCCTCATATATCTAGGGTATATCGATTTACCTTAAATAGTTAACCATGCATGACTAAGAAATGTGGGACATTTTATGAACCTATCTGACTATAGCGGTTATAATTTAATAACAATTTCATCCTCCTTCAATGAAAGGGTAATAGAATGTGACCTCGTATAAAAAAAACCCCAACTAGTTGTACCTGCTAATGTATCAACATTTACACCTTCTTGAATGCTTATTGTACCAGACGCCACAGAGCTTGGTCGAACAGCTTCTGATGGGGACATTTTATTGTAAAGTTATATATAGAACAAATATTGTCGCTTCTGATCAAAACAGGTCGACCTGACGTCCTAGTACAGAAGAGTGTTATTTTAAGGTTTTAACATGGCTGCCATCCATGGCATTGTAAAGTTATATATAGAACAAATATTGTCGCTTCTGATCAAACCAGGTCGACCTGACGCCCTAGTACAGAAGAGTGTTATTTTAAGGTTTTAAAATGGCTGCCATATTTATATATTTTTTGGTATATTTAACAAGTGTTAATAACAAAGCGATTTGGTCAAATAGATTAAATATGTTTACCTCTGGAAAGAAATCTGAAGAAAGAAAACTTACCCCAAACAAAAAGTTCGTATTCGACTTTATAACTTATCGGCGTATATGTTTACAAATTATATATTAAATGCGATTTGAACCCCCGATTCTGGACAAGGCTTCGACCCCCCTGTACCACTTTTCATACACACAACCTTTAGTAGTATACGATTTGGTAAGTCAAATATTTGGGCAGTAGTTAACGGTCTAAGGCAACAAAAGGGATGAATTTGTATACTCATTCACGCTAAACGTATCGTTTTCTCTACTATATGTAGATTGCATGTTTCGCATAATGTTGCCGATCTGTATGTAGAACATTATAGCCACCAAATTTATAAACATAAAATAATTTATTTCTATTTAATGTCTTGCCCTTGGCATTTTGAATGGACGGTTCTAAAACCGCCTAATGATGAGATAAACACGAATAGCCGTACCTGCTTAGCGAACATATTAGGTATATTTTCAATAATTCAAGAAAACACTCACCGCGAACAAATAAAGTCTCTTTTGACTTCTTCAAATGAAGGACTGCCTGGTATGTCCATCAATGAACTGCAGCCGCCGCTGCTAGGTTAAGTTCCAGATTTCCTCATACTCTCTCGTGGCCTAAATGATATTTAACAACCAACATTGTATGTGTGTCTAATATGATAGCGTCATTTGACATATATACGGTCAAAAATGTTTTGCTAATGAATTGCGCATTTATCAGTCTCTGGTTAGCGTTACGACGCCTTCGTGAGGTTAGTGAAGTTATATTACATGCAAATACGTAATATCAGACAAGCACATTACCCGTAGCATTGCCGCTATAATTTCATCCACGAGGAATTGCTGGACATTTTCAGGCTATAAAGATTGAGATGCTTATTAAATAAATTTACGGCAAAAACAGTTATTATATACGTTTACTTTAATTCGAATATAGATTCGAGAACGTACAAAAATCGATTTATTTCGTCTTGTTAAATCTGACGTTCAATCATCCTGGTTTTATAGCGTTATATAGATAGAGACGTATTTTATCAGTGCTTATTAATAATCTGTATCAGGCACTTGACTGTTTACTACCACTAAAAGTCCTTTCGTACGTGTCGATAAACGACTATCTCTACGTTTGAAACAGTTAAATTTTACTTGCCTTTCCAAGTTGCTGAATTCTTGGAAGTCCAAAAGCGTATGTTCCATATACATAGCGCAAAGGCGTTAAAACGCTCGCTCACGCGATATATGAGTATAGAGTAGAGTAGCGCAAGAAATCGAATAGTGTATTGAAATATTCCCATCCGTCCAGCACACAGTATTCTTGTAACTTGTACTGAGTAATATATAGTGTTGTTTTGACAGAAACATTGCAGATAACTTCGACTGTGAATTATTAAAGCGAGCAATCGTTTTTTTTATTATATAACTTGAGTTCATTGGTCGACTAGAAGGTTTTAACATTAATCGCCCGCTGTAGCCAGGTGAAAATTGCATAGAAGCTTGGTTCTATTAATATTTTATTATAATTCAAAACGATATTTCAAATTACAATCTAAATCATACTGTCATACAATCATTTCCCAGAGGGAAGGGAAACAAAATTTAATTTTTTGTAGAAACGTACGACGATGACATTGTCTTTTTCAGACGAATACAAGATTTTTCATTTTCGCGCGAAACTCGGGGGTGTTTGTTTACGTCATCTTGTAAATGTTGGGCTTTTGAATACGAAATGAATCAACAAACTTCTACTCAAAGCTCGACGACTACAAATTTTAGCAAATGGCGCTAGAAAACAACATTCGAGAATGACGAATCTTGTACTAATCGTAATCGTACTCGTAGTCGTAGTCACTGCTAAAGCTGCCTTATAGCAATGATATTGGATGTTTGCATTCACAAATGCTTCTTAGACGTGCGTACTTTGCTGTTGTCAACACTTAAAATCACTAACTCCCTCGCCTTTTAGGTGGAACGCCTGCATTCCAGGCTTCCCGCGCGCCAAGTTTCCTATTTCCTCTTCCCACGTTTTATTCGATGGGGCTAATTTAGTCGTTGTCTAGGCTCACTATTGTCGGTAGAAAATCTCGAAGGAGAGAAATATCGTTAAAACAAATTAAATAGGAAAGCGAGCCTGTAGTAGTACACAAAGTAGCGTCCAGTACTTAAGGGGCAAATAATGCGGGCTCATATCGGGTTAGTACTTCATATTATAGCTAATATTTAGCCAATATCGGGTTAGTACTTCATATTATAGCTAATATTTAGCCAATATTTGTCCATATTGTTGTTAAAGACTGAGTTCATGCAAACTGTTTTGAAGAATTATTGTTGGCTTGATCCACACGTACCCTTAGTTTTCATATTGTGCTGTCTAGTTTATAAAGATTACAATCATGGTTTGTTGCAATATGTACTTGGGCCCCCTGTCGCACAATCAGTAATAAAAGCCCGGATGCACGGCCCATCCGCCGTTATTGTTATGTTCCCACCACGTTGTCGTTTATTGTTGTTCTAGTACTTTGCTTTAGTGTACTAGTCTATTCTCTAGTGCTTGTATGACATCTTGAAACATGGCGGCAGCGGTGGGATCATATGATATTTGATCTGTTGATCTGTTTGTTAAAGAAACGCGTTGAAAGCGTGTGCTGCGTGTCTAACTTGGCTCCAGAATTATGGCCGACGAGGGTTCTTCTTTAACGCCTCAATCGTCATCTGAGCCTAATACTTCTACTTCATTGGGTGAGCAAGCATCAAGATCGTCATTGCTACCTGGCTATGTTTTCAAACCGCCCGAGCCAGTTAAGTTAGCGAAGAATGGCGTAGAAAATTGGAAAATACGGAAACAGCTTTGGCAGCATTATTGTGTTGTGTCTAATGTCGAACAACACCCAGCGTCCTTTAGAAAGTCGCTTCTCATATTGACGATGGGAGTCGAAGCTTTGCAGATATATAATGGATGTGATCCATTCGATACGGATACTGCTGAAGATATTCTTAATAAATTGGACGCACACATTCTTGGGGAAACCAATGAAACTTTTGAAAGGTACAAGTTTAACACTAGAATTCAAAAGTCTGATGAAACTATCGATGATTACTTGGCCAGCCTCAAGACTCTAACCAAAACTTGCAATCTCTGTGAATGTTTGAAGACGTCTCTCTTGAGAGATAGAATCGTCCTAGGTTTGAGAGATGATGTCACACGAAAGCGTTTATTGCAAGAAAGAAAGCTTACCTTACGTAAAGCCCTAGACATTTGTCGCACACACGAGAAAACCACGAGCCAGTTGAAAGTCGTTGCTGGGAAAGAAGATGAAGTGCTTCGAGTAAACATCAGTAAATACAACCGAAAGTATTCATCTGCGGCGAGAAATGCTAAAGGATATCAAGCCGCGAAAAAGAATAATGAGGCGAGTAGCAAGTCAACTCACAAAGGGAAAGTCAACAAATGCAAGTTTTGTGGTGCTAAACACATAATCAAGAAAGAAGCTTGTAAAGCATGGGGAAAGCAGTGCAATAAATGCAAAGGTTCAAACCACTTCGCCAGGTGCTGTCCTTCCCTGAAACCAACATATGTTGTGAAAGATGATTCTTCATCAGATTCTTCCACCGAATGGGTGTTTCCAGCAATAGCAGAATCAGTGAACTCTATCTCTACCGGCGCTGTTTACCCAGGCAAGATCCGCATCTGTCTAGATCCTTCGCAGATCCTTAACTAAGGCAATACGTCGACCAAAGTACATCATCCCCACGTTAGAGGAGAACTTGCACAAGTTACACAACATTAAGTGCGTGACAGTTATGGATGTGAAGGAGGCATTTCAGAACATCCCGTTGACTTCCCGCTCCTCTCTGATGACCACCATGTTTACCCCTTGGGGACGCTATAGATCGACTCGACTCCCTTTCGGGATATCTTCAGCGTCTGAAGAATGGCAGCGTCTGATCCATATGTTACTCGAAGGCCTCACAGTCATAAGCATTGCAGACAATATACTAGTCTCAGGATGTGGTGACACAGATACAGAGGCCAGGGTTGATCATGATCGTAATCTAATCGCAGTACTTGAACGCCTTGGGCAAATCATGTCAAGATCAATGCGGCCAAGATGAAATTCATGACGACGGTTGCCACCTTTATGGGTCATCTAATTACTCCAGATGGCCTTCAACCAGATCCAACAACAGTCGATTCAGTAACAAATTTACCGACGTCCAATGACAAGCAGGGAGTCCGCCGGTTGTTGGGATCCATCAACTACCTGAGCAAATTCTGTCCCCGACTGAGCAGTATCACACAACCATTACGAGCCCTTAATAAGGACGATGTGCCATTTGTGTGGTCAAACCAGCACCAGCAAGCGTTTGATGGAGCCAAGTCACTAACCACGTCAGCACCTTGCCTCAAATACTATGATGTTATCGCACCTGTGGTACTTCAGGTGGATGCGTCGGACTACGGCCTTGGGGCAGCCCTTCTACAGCCTTCCCAGGAAGAGGGGGATGGCACTTTTGATGAGAAGTCTCTTCAGCCGGTGGCTTATAATTCCAAAAGCCTGACCCCAACTGAGCAGCGCTATGCTCAAATAGAAAAGGAATGCCTCGCTATCGTTGAAGCCTTTAACAAGTTTGACCAGTGGCTTTTGGGAAAAGCTAATGTCACAGTGCATACTGACCACCAGCCTTTACAGTCCATCTTTCAGAAGGATCTTGCCTCAGCTCCAAAACGTCTTCAGAAAATGATGCTTTTCTTACAGCGTTACAACTTCACCGTCAGTTACCGAAAGGGCACCTCTCTCTACTTGGCAGACACTCTCTCTAGAGCACCGTGTGGAGAGAAACCAGGAGTTTCAAAGGAATCAGACATGTTCCAAGTTTTTCGTGCGCATGTCAGTCAGGTTGATCCAGTTTCCACTTCAATAAGGGACACGACTCGCGAGAAAGTGCGCAGAGCGACGGCGGCGTGTTCAGATATGCAGACCCTAGAGCACCATATTGTTCATGGTTGGCCTCCAACAAAACAGCAGTTACCTAAACAACTCCAATCTTTTTGGAATTTTAGAGATGAACTCACCGTCGCTGATGGCCTCATACTCAAGTCCACTCGCATCGTCGTTCCAGTATCATTGAGAAATGAGACATTAGTTAAGATTCACCAATCCCATAGAGGTCCAGAATATTGCCTTCGTTTCGCGCGCGGGAGTCTGTTTTTTGGCCCGGAATGGCAAAAGACATAGAATATATTTGCTCCAAATGCATCACTTGTGCTAAATATGGGAAGCAAGCCACAGCAGAGCCCATGTTATCTCATCCAGTGCCAACGTGTCCATGGCAATGTGTGTCCCAAGATCAATTTGAGCTCAACCAGAACTATTACCTTGTCACAGTTGATCACTATAGTGACTTTTATGAGTTGAACCAACTCAAGGATACTCTATCTATGACAGTGATTCAGCACACGAAAGCCCATTTTGCTCGAAATGGCATTCCTCTACGTTGTCTTACAGACAACGGTCCACAGTTTGTGTCCAATGAATACGGTTTTCGCGCAATCGTATGGGTTTGAGCATATAACCTCTTCACCTTATTGGTCACGAAGCAATGGAAAAGCGGAGGTTGCGGTCAAGGATGCTAATTCTGTTCTAAAGAAATCAGGGATTACCACCTCGCCCTCCTCAACATACGCAACGGGGTTAACTCCTCCACGGGGCTATTCGTTTTCTCCAGCGCAACGTCTAATGGGAAGACGCACACGTTCTAGTCTACCACTATGTGGAGAACATATTTTACCAGTTACACCCGATCCCCAAACTGTGACCCAAGAGATTGTCAACCGCCGAATAGCATCTAAGGCCTCTTATGACAAAACTGTACAGCCTTCCCTGCCTTCATTCCCCATGGGATCGTATGCATATGCAAAACCAAGACCAACTCGGCGTGGTGGGCAGCCATGGATGTATGGCAAAATTGTCAATTCACCTTCTCCACGTCTTACAGCATAGATATGGGCGGCTGTACTATTCGCCGAAATCGTACCCAGATTCGACCAGCAGCAGCACCAACCCATCTTCGTGAAACACACCCACTGCAACCATATACTAGCAACCATATACAACCTACTGTTCAAATTCCGTCTTATACTACCCGTGCGACTGTGCGACCACCCAGCAGTTTTAAAGACTATGAACTTTATTAGGGAGTTATTGTGGTTTACAATATTATTTGTCAGTACAGAGACTGAAAAAATCTGATAATTTTTCTCTATAGAACTATTAATTTTATAAGTTGTATCTCGTGTAAAGGAGGGAAGATGTCATGCGTCATAGTCGATGGCCTCCTGGGGGATAGGACTTGAAGGATACAGTTTTATTAGTTTAGGCAATGGTTATTAAATGTTATTAGCTTCTCATGTTGTTGGAATTATTAACACGCTTAACATTCGCATCTGGATCAACAGTCGTATGACGTTGCCAAGTTTAACTGTTGCATTTAAAATATGCATGCTTTAGGCAGTTGCAAAGCTCTTATGTCAATCAATTGTGTTTTGTATTCCGCGCAGTGGAACATTTTAAGCATTACCCCAGAGAAAGCTTAATTCGATTAAAATAGTGGTATATGTAGTTAAGTTGTAAAATAAGGTTCACAGAAGCAATGTTTGAAAATTTTAATAGCTGTTGATGATAAATATTTTAAGTTGTTAACATTTTTAAGTATTAATCGTTTGAGCAGAAGACCAACTGGATTAGTGCGACAACGCCTTAAATAAACAAGATATGAGAGCTGGAAAGATCTTTTAATGCTAACCCACAGTTCACATTCACAACGCTGATTGGTTGGATAAGGATCAGCCCACTCTTGTTAATGACGTGTGGGGATGTCCCTCAACCGCTACTATAAAAAGGCGTGCACAACACCAGAACCTTCAGTGGACTAACGGAGTCAAAGTCATGTGGAACGTTTAAGAAGCTCAACAATACAGAACCAACGATAAAGACAAGAACAGTATCGACGAAGATCTAAAGGAAAAGAAGAGAAAAACGAAGCAAGAAACGAATATTAATGAGCATAAGTTAATCGATTGAAAAGATCCTACTACCTCGCGTAGAAAATAAAAAACTGTTAACAGTTGTATTGCACGAGATAGATCTTCAATTTTCACAAACATTTGAAAACTCTTGCTTCGTTTGAAAATCAATTACACGTATGTTGTTTACCAATTTTGCGACGTTACGTTTGTGAGTTATAGATAGCATCAATTAATGAGTAAAGTAGAAATTAATTTACTCTATAGTTAGAATACTAGTAGAAACAATATCAGATAAATGCTCATAATGCTGCGTCTTGAGGTCTGCATTTCAATATGTCATTACCAAGGGTCTTTTCTTTTTTGGGGTTATCAAGTCGGTTTTTAACACTCGTCTCCAGAATTTTCTAGTTTTCACACATCGGTGTAACAATTATGAAGCGCCGCAAGGGCCACATGTGATTAAATGATAAATGATTACTCTTTTGTTGGCGATAATAGAAACTCAACATCAGTTAGTGTTTTTTTTTAATTTTTAAATATTAAACTGAAATTTGTTAAAATATCTTTCACATGAACAATTCTATCTTTAAGTAAATTAGCTTGTAGGTACACCACGTAAGTATTTAATAATGCACAGCTTTCGGTCCATTAACCCGGGCAATAAAGCCCCTAAGATTTCTTCAGTGCATTTCATGAAGGCCCGGGTTAACGAACCGAAAGCTTTGCAGTATTAAATACTTACGTGCTGTACCTACAAGTCACCATGCATACTTACAAGATTATTAATTCTATCTTTATTCCAATACTATTTTTTTAAATTAAGTTATTTATGGTGCTTGACAGTCCTAAAATAATAAAAACATTGGATGTAATAATGTTAAGAAAAACGACCCACCCACAATGTTAAAAAAAACAAATTCCGAAAATATATGACATCCTGAGAGTCAATATGTTATTCAAACAAGATACAAGTTGAAACTGCAAAGTCATCTTCACGAAATCATTCACCATATTTAGAATAAGTTAATTTAGTCTTTGTAATTATAGAAGGCGCCACTAAATGAATAAATGCGGCTAATGTTTAAATGCCACTAGTAATTTTTTCGTCTGGTATCGTATCATACCACAAGCATGATTGTTTTGTCCCTTTAAAATCAGTAAGTATACTAGCAAATATCAGTACAATTTGTAACTTACGTGTCACAACTCTTTCATTATTTCACTAAGTGCAGCCTGGAGAGGTATTGGTCCCTCAACTCTTCCCGGTAAACTTGTTTCTTGCATGATAGGTTTTCTTTGGATGTTAGATAAGTGTATAAGTATATGCTGTTGCTCTTGCACTGGGATTCTGTGTTGCCTGTTGTTTCCCAGAACTCTATTCATTTTTGTCTAAAATATAATATTCATAAAAATATTCTTCTAATTTTGCATTGTGACGTCAAATTAAAGTGAATTAGCTTGTAGGGATACCACGTAAGTATTTATACTGCAAAGTTTTCGACTCTGAACACATGTTGCACTGTTGAAGGCCCGGGTTGACGGACCGAGAGCGTTATAGATATAAAACCTGGTGTACTTATACAAGCAAATTTACTTATATGTGTGAAATATGTGTTGTAAATCCAGAAATTTATTTTATCCAAAAATTTAAATTAACACCCAGATGAAATAACTAAGCCTTTCCCTATCATGTCACCAATCATGCATGTGGTATATGATTGCTTGGTTTTAAGGGAATATTGATACATAACTGAAAACGTTACACATACGCTCTTCTTGCTCTATATTTGTTTGCAATGTTCACACTCAGTCTGTGATATCTTTCTTTATCTGTTGTTTGCCTTAAACTACGACAAATGATAATAAAGCCATAACACTTTTTCTTGTGTTATATCTATCCGTGAAACGTTATATCTTGGACAACAGATTGCGGCATTATCTTAGATATCGGTGGATAAAGTTTTTGAAAACGTTTTGTGCAAAGCAAAACGACATTATTAGAGTATAAATGGTAAATCGAAACACAACGCTTACATAGATAGTGATTTAAAATCGAATTTAGTCAAGCTCTATTTTATACTCAAACATGCTTGTAGCATCTACAGAAATCTATCCCATCCTAAATTGTAATAAAATTAACTTACATCAATTGGATTACTTTGGTAATGAATCGCTGAGTCGAATTTCAAAATCTTGTAATGGTGGACAAATACTCTTTATCACATAATTCTTTTCTGTCGCGACGACGTGCCAATTTAACCCAAGCGTACGTGGAATAACGGCAAATCTAAAAAGTGCATTTAAGTAGTGAATAGAATGAACCTGATTTCTATATTCCTGTCTGTAGACGAAATCGCGTTACTGACTGGCCAGTCGGGAAACGTTTTGACATTGTTTTGTGCGACGAAAGCTTAATTTTGTATTTTCTTAAGTATTGTAGCGAAACCGTCAAAAAGGACAAGTCATCGGTTTCATAATAAATACTGACTAGGCCTGCCGCAGAAAGTTGTTTTAACTTTGAGACATGAACAGAGTTTTGTATGAAAGCTAGGCAAGACATGTACAAGACGTACAACATAAATGCATTATAATATAACGTACGGCTTTTGAAACGTGAACATCAACACAACTAGAATGGGAAATATTTACTGGAATAAAAAAATATGGCCAGTATTAAATAAAGATAAAGTAAGACTACCTTCTTTATGCGGATAATTTTAGTCTTTTTCTTGCCTGTTTTAGCGGTAAATGCTACGGAATAGGAGACCAAAATACAAAACTATACAAAATCAGATTCCCGTAAAACGTTAACCCGTCAAACCCAGTTAAACAATTGCTCGTATTTTTTTTTCCTCGGTGAAGTTCTATATAAAAAGACAACTTTATTCCATCAATCTTTCACCGTAACAAAAAATGATGAAATTCCTGATGAAAGTCAATTCTTCCTGTATTTGCCCTGAAAACTATGTCAATAAGAAAACGCGCGCACTGATCTCTGGTATGAAATTCTATGATGCTTTGCGAGCTTGGGGCGAGATTGCATAACTTACATATTGCTTAAAAAAACGTATATAATTACCTTCATGTATGTGTGCCGTGGCGTAATAACTTTTCACTTTATAACATTCACCTGTTTTAAACCGCTTTCAAAGTAGAAGTATTCTATAAATCCAAAGAAATTTTTGAAAACGAGTACAATTACAACAATATATAGCTACTCACTGTATGAGCTTACACAATCTGGTTGGCTGAGATATACTCGCGGTATATCAGCAGATAAATGGTGCACGAGCAGTGAAAACAGCCAGTATATACAGTGGGAATTTGTGTCGAGAATTTAAAAACGTTTAAACACATCGAGCTCATGGTATAACTGTTAAATCACTGTTATAAAATCAGGTCAAAAGCTACGTTTCATTGTCGTTTTATATGTACCGCCAATTTCATAGCAAGTGAAGGACGATTAAGAAATTGTTGTGACTAAAAATAACTAAGACGTTTCGTGCGTGCCGGGAACAGGTTAACAATGTCAAAACAATTCCGTTGAATAAATATATGGATGTTGAGATTATATACAGTATGGTTTTACACAAATGTAACACTACAGTATCCCTTATAACCTTCAATTAGGGCGCTTTCCTTTACGGTAAAAATGGGCAGACCGATCCCGTTGTATTTCAGTACAGACAGATTACTGGTATGTTTGAGTGTTTTATTAAATAAGAAACCTGCATTCATTCTTATCAATATTTACATTCGCCTGGCACGAAGAATGCAGTTTCACCGCTATATTTTCAAAGAAGTAGCTACTGGTCTGACCATTTTGGCCGCTTAATAGAAAGCGCCCTTAGAAAGACAGTTTATGGCAATAGGAATTTACGGCGCAGCTATGTCTTATAGTGAAACGAAAACATTGCTGTAGCCACTGTTGCTATAGCGACAATTCTTAAATCTTAAAATGCAATATTTCTTGCAATTCTTGCTTATATTATGGCAAAATCCCAGTATATGTCGGTAAAAATAACAACTTGGAAATGAAAAGTTCAATGAGTTTAAAACGTTTAAATGCTTTCACCTCTTCATGCAATGTTGCAATTACTTACTACCTGATAAATTTCGTTTTCGAGATATCAACACAATTCTGTAGTAATGCCATGACCGGTGTGAATGGTAATGCAGCATTCTCTCTATCCGAATGATTCAACTTCTTTTGACTTAAAAACACTCAGCTAGATATAATCCTACGAAACGCCCGCTTTTGAAGCTCTCGCCTCTATCGTGGTTTTATAATAAATGGAATAATGCCGAGTTGTTGTTAAATAGCGTTAACTTGTTTTACATCAATTTTGATTGGCTGGTTATATGAATAACAATGTTGACAACCGTATTTCCATAGAAACACGTACGCGTGGGAGTGGGAATATTTCTATTTTTTTTTCCTCGCGGTCCGAACCCATATTTTAGCGTTTCCTGGAATCTGATTGGCTACGCGAGCGGTCCGTATGAGGCCGTACGGGCCGCGCGAGATTTAAAAGCACGGAGCCAACGCTAAAATATGAATTCGGACCCCAAGAAAAAGTAATTATTATTTACCAGTTTAGTCGGTCCGTATAGGGAAATATTTTCCTATACGGACCTCCAATCTGGTAAATAACATACATATATGTTATATTGTAAAACACCTTTTACTTGTTTTCTGGACAACCTTCGTTGTGATGTAAATGTGACAGTGAATTAATTTACGTCGCTTGATCTATAGCACTCACATTTCAAAGTTTGAAATGGCGAAAGGGAAACAATTTTAAAAAACCGCGTCATATTGCGGCCGTTGGTGTGATGCAAAAATTCCATGGTCTATTTCAAGAAATCCTTGTATCTCATGCTTGTACACATAATATATTCACTGTGCGCCTCTTGTAATATTTTTAGCTAAATAATCGCAAAATGCCATCCTTTTTTATTCTTAGATTCACAATTCCCAATAATTTATTTATTTGGAAGAATTTATTTTAAGCATTTGGATGTAGAAGGAAAATAATTTTGTCGTAATTATATGGCTGAATATATGTCATTTGCCGAAAAATAGGCCAAATCGTTTAACTGTATTGAACGGAAATGGAAAATACTGAAAGGGAAGTTGTTTTAATTAATCTAATTGTAACATTTTGCTTCAAGAACTCTACAAGCTTGAAGCTTTTAAATTTGTATAATTAAGACAGAATCGCGTAAGAGCTATATAAGCATGATCACAAACCAGTTCCCTACCATTTTAAACTATAGAGACAATGCAAAAAAATCAATATGAGACAGTACAAAACAACACAATGGTAACATAGGTTTTGCCAACGAAAAAAGAAAGGGTATTAATATGCGTGTGGCTTATAATAAAGCATTCACTCAGCTGTCTATAATTTAACAAACTCATAATTACTCCGGCGTCAGCGACGGAGTTGAAAATTCGCCCCGGTTTTGTTTTGTTTTTGGTTTTTTTTGTTTCTTTTTATTATTCGTCGTCGCAAGTGAGTAATGGCGCGAAATATACCTGTGTTTGACATGTGTATGTAACCGAATTTATCTACGTCCCAGTCGTATCTCCCAAGAGTTGTGGTGCACAGCTTTCGCTAATTTTCCAATGCGCGATTCGATTTCGCTCGCATGATACGGCAATTTCTCCAAGAAGAACAAATAAACCGTTCTTTTCATGCTGTTCGATTAAGTTTAGATTGAATTGGGGTAAGAATATATTTAATACCTGTAGATTCCGGTCCTATTTTAATAATATCGCTGCTATTTCGCCGTTTAACAAGATGATGTGGTCGTGTAGGGCGCGTTGACACGTCGCGTTGTTTGCACAGGATCGAAGATTTAATATAACTATATAACCGCAAATTCCAAAGGCAATCTGTAAGACGAAGCGAATGTGTCATGCGGTTTATTTACATTTTTGAACAATTGAACTTCTAAACTGCGATGTGCTTCTGAATTTCGCGATCGAACATTTAGGTTCGCAAGGCATCTAAATGCAAATATGTATGCGAAACAATACGCGAACTGTATTGTTTATGTTCAGAAGCTCTATATTGAAGACTGGCACGTGCGCCGGAGTTAACGCCAGAACGGCGTCTTGTTTATTTAGATCTTAGTTTGTCCACCTCAGCATGAACAATATTTTTCTAAAGATTACAAAATCTGCAACAATTTCGTAAAGTATAGGACTCGTTGGTTGTGTGTAAAATTTCTTTCGGAACTTTTAACATGACACATGCCTTCAGGGCACCTGCCACCCTCATTTAGCAAAAGCAAATTTTCTTTGGCAATTTGTTATTGCAAATGCATTTAAACAACAGATGGATGCTAAATTTAAATTCATTGGATGAAACAAAAACATATAAATGGAAAGCTCTCTAGTGCGGGTGCCTGGCCAACGATTTTTGTCAATCGTTCAACGTAAACCGAAAATTAAACGTTTTGATAAATTTTGCCTTACATATACCAAAATCTTTCCTGGAACGACAGATGAAAGCTATCTGCTGTGGTATTTGAGCGTTTTCTTTTACGACAATCCGGCGTCCAAACATGAAAGCTACCTCCTAATGCCATGTAGTCACTCATATAGCTGTAATGTTAGCCAGACACCATGGTCAGACTTAACGGACGTATTGGCCGCTGATGCATGATAAACTAATCTGCCATCAATGCTGCAATCTTGCACGTTTATTTCGACGCTCTTCAGTCGTCTGAAAGCCGGTACTGAAGGAAATGAGTAAAGAAAAATTTACTTGCTTTTACCTAAAAATAGTCGCAAAACTTTCAATGTTTACTTTTAGATTTACTTTGCGTAAAATCATCATGTTGATGCAAGTTCTTAAAAACATGCAGGAGTGAACAATGTTGTGCTGCACCATGTGAACAGTATTGTTAACAATGTTGTTGAAGCTTGTTGAATAATCAATACTGTTCCTAGGGTGCAGCACAACATTGTTCACTCCTGTTTTTAAGATCTTACATCAACATGATGATTTTTACGCGTGATAAGAGATCATTGACATTTTTTAAAATTATGAGTGCGTAAGCTACTTCATGTAATGCAAATTATAACGGATCAAAATGCTAATTGTGGATTAATGCCATGAAAAAAACACATTTTTGGGTAAACTATGGTCAAATGACCGCGCAGGCGTCACTTATTCCGTATTCCGTACACTGATTCCGTACCAACGAAAGAAGCAGGAAAATGGGAGAGCTTTTGACCATTTGCATATGACGTCACATTAGGCATGTGGAGGACAAATTAACGTAGCATAAATTTTGCGAAGGCGTAAATTTTTGGGCAAAATACAGAAATATTTACTAGTGTGAAAAACTTTGCTTCGTTAACTGCTTTTGAGCGCTATATAAACTTTCACCGATTATTTTTAGTGAAGCATGCAAGGGAAATCTTGAGGACAACTTTTAATGATTTTGACGTCAGTGCAATGGGTCTATAGCGATGGCCTATTCATGAATCTTTGAAAACATGGAGTAAAATGCATGGAATTACAAGAGTGTAACGCGGAAAAAACTCTATCACACATTTTGTGAAAAGTTGTATGGTTTTCCCACGCTTTTCTTCACCGCGGTGTTGTCATACTTGTAAATCGTTGGGCTTTTTAGGAACGAGCATCGGGATGATACAACTTTTCACATGAATGCCATTCGTTTTCGGGATCATATATACTGGCTACTGCTACGAACTGCTAAAATTCAACGTGAACTTATTGTTTCAATTGCAAATCGTTCAGTGCATAACACGTGCTTCCTTTAATTTAAAATTGAGCTCGATGTTCGTACATCTTCTCAAAGTACAAAATGTTATCTTCAATTGCTCTCTTAATCTGAGTATTTTCTACCATTGGTACACGGTTTCTTGATTTTGCCAGCTTTCCAATGCCGCTACTTTCCATCGCATTCGTATACCACTCGGCAGGATCCCATCCATCGATATGCCCTGGCTTCCAACTTGACATACCTTTCCTATATGGCAGACCTGTCTGGCCACAGTAGTACTCGAGGACTTTCTCAGGATATTCAAGTAAATCGTCAGCGAATATTACAACTGGTGAACGGTCGAGATTCTTACGGACAAAGTCAAAAATATTATACACCTGAGAAAAACCACCCTCGTGACTAAGATCGATGGTTTCAGCGTCGGGGTACAAATTGCTGTTGTCATACATACGATATAGAGAGGGGATTGTTTTTTTTGGATGCCGTATCAAAAAAGTATGTTGAAAGCCACTCAGTTTCTCGTCCAACACAAAATTCGGAGGCAGGCTGACGTCTTTTGCGCTTTCCTTACAAAACACAAATTGTTTTCCTGCAGACTTCTCAAGAATTAAATCATTTGTTTTGTCAAAAGAAGATTTAATTTCCTCAGGAGGAAGGTTGGACGTTAAACCATACGTATCTCCCCATAAAGAATAGTGACCATGCCAGTATGGTTCCAAAAATACTTCGCAGTCCTCAAGATTGAGCATAGCTCTTGTAAATGCGGTAGACAAAGATCTCGGAGGTGCCCAGAGAAATACTTTGCCACTCATCTTGCCAAATTTCTGAAATATCATGAAATGAATTTAATATAAAGCGAATTTTGCGTAGAACAAAATAAAAACTCGGATATAGCTGGTTCATCTCCATAAATGAGATGACATTTACCATACTAATTTATTATTAGCGTGCTAAAATTGCTGCATGCTGGTCGAGTGGGGTACAATGATCTCATTAATTCTACTGCAGTACAACACCTGCAAAGCAACCTAAAAAACGAATATAATTTTTTAAACAAATTTAGTTGTTGCTAACGTGGTTGCCAAGGAGAGGCATCGATCTAGCCAATCACCGCTTGGCTTAGCATCCGGGACTTGAAATTGCTCTCCATTATCGCGCTCTCTTTTTCGACTTATGTTTCCGATACCAATGCCCCCTCTAGTGTTATTTAGAAGCTCTATGTTCTACGTGACGCCACCATTTTGAAAATATTAGGCAAAATTTTATGATAAATTATGCTTTTTCAAAATACCCGCGAAATGTGGGTATTTTGAACGGCCGATCCCCGGGCCTTTTCCCTCCTCTCGCTCTCAGCCCCAACCCCCCATATAAAGTCCCAAAAGATCCTGGCAATGAGGTTACAGTCTTTTAGCCTTTTCCAGATAGGTTTTCACACATTTTAGCCGTACGTTGCTTTGGTTTTGTCGTTTTGTTTACATTTTGCATACGGCCCTTTGTGAAACGCTTCTCGGCTAATCAGATTGCTTCATTTACACAGTTAATAAATAAAGATCATTATCTCCAGCCACGTTGGAACGTTTGTAGCTGACGGAAAATTGTTTCTCAATCAGTGTTACAGATTACTTAATTCATCAATACCATGATAAAATTACTGCATGGAAATCGGTCTGGAGGAGAACAGTTATTTCAATAAACAGCCTGCAGTATAAACATTAAAGATTTTGGCAGAATAAACTCGTCTTTATTCATATAGACGAAAATAATACCAGTCACAATATAGCGTATAGTAAAGTGAAGTGAAGCTAGGTTTTTGAACAATCGTACGTATATAAGGGAGAGAAACTGACAAATCGAAATCTCAACAGACTATATTAAGTTTACATTACCTAACTTTGAATTACGATTGCCTAATTATTACAATTACGATTGACCCTAACCCTTTAAATGCCGATATCTTCGAAATATGCCTGCCTATTAAATTAACAGCCGTGTGCTACACAAAGAAGATACTCATTATTCTTGTTGACAAATCTGAGAGGCATTTCCAAACTCCACTTAAATTAGAAGCTGGTTATATCAAACGAGTCTAATTATAAGCTATAGCTACATACGTTTAACTGCTGTGTCCTATCGATTGTACGGTAAAGCGTCGGATGAAATTATGTTGAATGAGGCTAGTTTAGCACCGCGTTTATCTACCGGGTGATATGAGCTTTATATATTATAGCTCGTGGCTATACTGATAAACATAATGTATATGCATGTCAATAAGATTTCACCTACCAAATGCAAAGTTAGCAAAGTTTGACAATATCCCAATTTTTCAATATGACCTTCTTACAGCAAATTGATTTATTCGTTGGCAAATATACAGGGTGTGTATATTCTTCAAAAATCATTAGTAATTCATAATATGCACTTTAGCTAACCTATGAAATCAGCCCTAAGAAGTCACATGTGCTGGCTTTATACATGTTTAAGTACCGTGAATTAATCCCATCATAAATGACAACAATTTTTTACCAGATGTCTTTAGTAATCGGGGAAATTCTGTGGGGGAATTCGCGAAGATTTTGTGAGATGTCATAACATTCATAACCATTTCTTTAAGAAGCCCATGGAGAAAAATTGGTGAGTTAATGAACACACAAATTAATACATTTTGCTATTTGCATGTTTTTGCATTGGCATATTAATTTTATTCGGCTCACTATGGAAAATCACAAAACAAACGGATAATTATTTCATTTATGGTCCTGAATCGAGTCTAATCATAGACGGTGCTTAAAAGAGATGAGCCAGTGCTAAAGGTGATGAGCAAATAAGAGCATTTGAGTGCTGAGAGCAATGAGCGTATGAGAATATGCTCAGATGAATTGTGAGAAAATGAGCCAAAGCTTGTAATTAATAAAGCCATGAGCACATGAACAATTCAGGGCTCAGAAAATATATACACGGGGCAAGAAAAAATATCTTTAGAGCAGTTGTGAGCAAATTAGTACTTGCACTGAGCAGTTAAGAGTATAATTATTAAGCTGCCCAGGGGCATTTCTGGGCAGATCACTGCAGATGAGCAAGTGTTCGGTGGCGCTTGATGTGGACTTAATCATAATTAAGTGCTCAGAGCATTGATAAGTTTTTAAATATAATTAAGGGCTCAGAACAGTTGTTAGCAAGTGCTTGTTGCAACAGATTGCAATTTTTTCCGTTTGGTGATAAAATTCGGCATGCAAAAGAAGCTATCGACATTACACGTTTAGTCTACCAGCAACCAACATGAATCGTTTAGTTAAAAAAATGTTTATGTATACATATCATGGCAGAGTTTCAAAATTGAACTCGATACTTATACAGCTGCTCATAGTACCAAATGTTATCTTCAATAGCTTTTCTAATCTTAGCAATTCCTTTTTCTCCTATTGGTGCATAATTGGTTCTTGATTCCTCCTGTTTCCCAATGCCACAACTTTCGGTCACATTTACATAGAATTCAGGAAGTAACCACCCATCAATATGCCCAGGCTTCCAACATGACATGCCTTTGTTATAAGGCAGACCAGTCTGGCTACAGTAGTAATTAAGTACTTTCTCAGGATCTTGAAGTAAATCGTCAGCGAATATAACCATTGGCGAAGTATCGAAATGGTTGCTGACAAACTCGAAGATATTATACAGCTGTTTAAAACCACCTTCATAACTAAAATCGATGGTATCGACGTCTGGGTATGAATCGCTTTCAGAAAATACACGATACAAGGATGGGATTGTTTTTTCAGGGTGTCTTATTAAAAACGTATGCCAAAAACCGTTTAGCTTCTCGTCTTTTAAAAAATATGGAGGATGGGCTACATTTTTTGCAATTTCCTTACAAAACACAAATTGTTTATTAGCTGACTTCGCAAGCACTGAGTCGGTAGTTCTGTTCATTGAAAGCTGTATTTGGTCAGGAGGTATGGTGGTCAAACCCTTTGATGGTGCACAGATATCTCCCCATAACGAATAGTGGCCATACCAGTAGGGTTCCATAAAAACTTCGCAGTCGTTAACATTCATCATAGCCCTTGTAAACGCTGTCGACAAAGACCTCGAAGCCGACCAGAGAAATACTTTTCGACTCATCTTGCTAAATTTCTAAAATTGTAGAAATGAACACAATGTTTTAAAAGGTTACCCTTGGGCGTGATGAGGGGTGAAATAGCGCACACAGATTGGTTAATCACCGGTCTTGAAAATTTATCTTGCCCGCTCGTATGTATAGAGTTTCCGAGAGAATTTTACTATTCTGGATAAGCAAATATAAGTATATTCGTCTGAAAATTGCACTTATACTCCCCCCATTTCCATTGTCACGAATGACACTATATATGTACATACACTATATAATAATAAATTAGTTGAACTAATTTATTATTAGCGTACTAAAATTACTGCATGCATATTGTTCGAGAGAAGTACAATTAATGTCATTAATTGTACTTTAGCACAATTATGATTTTGCTTGGATTTTGTCAAAATAAACAAAATGGCTGAAACTAAAAGAAGGCCAGAAAGGTAGACAAAAGTAATGCAAAAAGAACAAAATAGTGAATAAAAGTCTGGCAGGATTGTATTTCTCTAAGAAACTATCGTGCTTGCATTGAAAATTACGACCGAAAGGTTCGCGACAAAACGCTGCGAAAGTTGTACGATTTTATTATGCCAACAATAAACAAATAGGCATGCGATGTTGCTGGTATAATTTGGGATTAATAGTTCTCCTGATGTTTGATATCGGCTCGAGTAATTTTAGCAACATTTTCAAACATCGCTCATTCTATTGGTATTTTATTATTATTTATATTTCATTTTATTCAGTACTAACAGCGGCACACAAATTACACTCTTAAAAATTTGAAGCACGTCCAAGCTCCACTGCATATCAAAATGTATGTAGATCATTATCTCCAGCTACGTTGGAACGTTTGTAGGTGAAAAAATTGCTTCCCAATGAGTGTTACAAATTACTTTATTTATTATTATATAGCCTGATAAAGTCACTGGATGCTATCGGTCTGATGAGAGTAGGGAATATTTCATTGGATAAACCGCAGTATAACGAATGATTTTGCCAAAATAAACGAAATTGCGGAAAGATATTTGCGTACAAACTAGACAGTATTGCTTGGGGGGAAATAGCGAAAACTTGGATAAATATCTGTCTGGCATGCATTGTTACAAGATACTAACTTACCCCACAATCTGACGTCTAATATGATTGTTTATTTAATTTACTTTTAACTCAGTAAGGAGGCCAGATCTGTGGCGCAACTTCGCTTCAATGCAAGTTAGGCTGCTACTTGCACCAGATTCAACGAAAATCACAACTTAGAACTGTATTTTTTAATGTTTAATAACACTTTATGCACAGGTATATTTTGGCACAAAATATGAGACATAGTGCACGTCGATAACGCAATACTCTTAAGACAACACGCTTACGAAGGACAAACTCGCACACCACACAATTCAACTAATAACCAATCTCTTAAAGTTTACAATTCTACTGATATTTATACTAAAACTAGGGGATATAGTTACAGCCAGCCCCCTTGTTTAAACAAAAACGCGGCAATTTTTACTAACAAATGCTTAGGACAAATTTACATCTCATTTTATGTATACAGACTAGAATAATATATACGATTCACATGCAACAAAGCGACGGAAGTGAAGCTTGGTTCTACAACAGACTTAGTTATCAGAATGATAAAGAGAATTGTCTCAAAACCCCAACCGACGCATATAAGGTTTACATTACCTATCTTTAAATTACGACAGAGTAATCTAGCATCAAATGTGGTACAACAACTGCCTGGAATAGACAAAACACTTCTCGACGTCTCGACCTGAGGGCCTTCGTCAGGAGAGTTAAATACTAACCTCGGGTCGAAACGTCGAGTGCTTTGTCTATTTTAGGCAGTTGTTATACCACATTTGATGCTAAGTTGTTTGAAGACGCTACCACGCTGCTCCCTGGTTATATTGGAACTTATCTACGATAGAGTAATGCCCATGTTTTCTAGATATGCCTATTAAATTAATAGTCAATGAACAATTAACGTGCATGTGCCACACAAAGAAGATGCTTATGATCAAATATGATGCATTTTCAAACTCTGCTTTAATTAAAAGCCGTTTATATCAAACGCATGCATGTCCCGAGTATCAATACTATAATAGTAAAGCGCTGGATGAAATCACGTTGAAAGAAGCTTGTTTAGCACCGCATTTAAGTACTGGCAGATATGAGCGTTATATCATGTTGGATTACGACCAGCCTTTGGTGTTGCTGTACATAGGGATTCGTGACCACAATGGAGAACATCATGTATATGTCAATAAGATTTCACTTACCAAATGAAAAGTCAGCAAAGTTCAACAATATCCAAATCTTTCAGTAACAATTTATTGACATATGTCAGTACAGGGTGTATAAACAACCCCAGCCATGCACTTAATTATTTCGATTGTGATTGTATAGAATTGAAAGCTTTTATCAGTATGAATATTTATAGTGACAAATGTGTTTCTGCACGAGAAACTGGTCGCCACGTGCTGCTAATCTTTAAATGAAACTTTATTGCCGCAACGGAATATGCAATGTTTTCCGTTTGCTAATAAAATCCGGCATAATCAATTATGATTTTTGGCACTTCACTCGACGCAGGTAAACTCTAGAGGTTTAAAGGGTCTTAATTTCGAGTGGAATTATACACACTTCAAATTCAAGCCGGAAACAGTTGATGGAAAAATAAGTCAACTATCGGTCCCCAGGTTTTGCGATGGCGGTACAATGCTGTCAGTGGCAAGAGTCACATTCGTATATTATCACTCGGCAGGATCCCATCAATCGATAGGCCCTGGCTTCCAACTTGACATGCCTTTCCTCCTTTATGGTAGACCTGTCTGGCCACAGAAGGTGGTGACGTTTTTTGAGGAATGCGAAGGCTTTCGCATTACTTGACGCGGATTGACTTACAATTTGTCATTGAAAAATTTATTATGCACACGTTAATATTGCTTACAAAAGTAATCTCAGACGGTTCTATCCGGGTTAATGCATTCATATTATTCATTCTGGAAATATGACAGCATAAAATTTTACTGGATGTATGAATTTTATTTCTAGTTTAGTATTATTTACCATGCAATGGAAGGCATTGAGACAAGAAAATTATTTATATCTGTACCCTATATGAAGAGTTAGGAACATCTTTCATCGATATGTCTGGTCTTTGTTATGTTCGAAATACTTACTATGAAAACTACCCTTTCTCTACAACAAAAAGAAAACTATCATTTCTTTAAAACGTTCAAACATTTAAACACTGAAAATCTCCAGCATTAAGTGAGGTACTATCTTTATAAGATGTCAACCTATCTTAGCTAGCCTAACTATGAAATGCATTAGGACAGAAAGTTTACTTATATTTATCAACGATTAACCAACATGCTTGTGGTGTATTTGATTATGAAAACTACAGAAAAAAGGCATAAATGCGACTTGCTATAATTCCATTCAAACGTTTAAACACTGAAAATCTCCTTCGTTAAGTAAGGTACTATCCTTATCAGATAGAAGTCGGGTGGCTGGTGACGAAACTTTGGTTGTATGTCCTGCTTTGTTTGTTGCCTCTACTGTTGCGAATATCGTGTCACCTTTGGACAAACCATGATCTTCAGTTAACTCAAACTTGGCCTCAAAGTCGATGTTGAAGTTTCGAAAAGGCAGGACATCGTCTCCCAGTGGCTTTCGGCCAATGGCAACCCTGAATGCACCAATATCGGAATCGTCGTCATGGAAACCCGTCCAGTAAACGCGCAGTGTTGTGTTGAGGAAGTGACATCCCGTGTGATGACGTAATATGTCGTGGTTTGGATCCGGACTGATGATAACCAATCCCTGAAATGGAACATTCAAAAAAATGCTGAATGTTGGGCCTAGAACTTCAGTCAGAACTCCATGCAAACAGAAGAAAAGTGATATGAAAGTCAGCTGAAATCTTATTTCTTTGCTCTATCTGATTTCTTGCATCTTTTATTTAATGACGATGTAAGTAATGATAAGGTGTAATCTTATAAGGTGTAATCTAACAACCTTCGATTTCACACGTAACAACGCCTCAGTTTTGTTGTCCTTGATTCCTGGAATTCTCGCTGAAAAAACTTGTTAAACGTACCTTCTCTGGTGGGCTGTTATCAACTATTACTTCATGCGATTCAACTTCATTGCTCTTTTCACCAAGAATATTAGTACAAATGACTGCAATCTTGTATTTTCCCCCATGATTGAGTCTCAGATTAGGAGTCAATAAATTATTTTTACTGTTTGTAACTTGTGCTGGTGTCACACTTGTTCCTTCGGATGTTTTTACACTATATTCGCAATCTCGCATTCCACTTTCGTCATCAACAAACCCTCTAAATGTTGCACTTAAGTTACATGTTTCAGTACATGGCATGTAGTATGGTGTCAAGAAAATCACACCAGATGTTGGTGGGGTTAAATCTACGGTCACCCCTTTTGTGTGTGCCAAACTGAACAGTCCCGCCCTGTTCCAAACTCGTACGGTCATGAAGTAGGTATGGTTGTGTTTTATCTTGCATTCAAAACATGTGACACTTGTAATGTTGCTGGGGACACGTCTCATGTCTGCTACTTGACAACCAGCGTCCGTTGTACCAATGCAATACTCAGTAAAATCAATACCACTTTCGCCATCGTAAGTGTTCCATTTTCCGCTAAGGTGGTTGCCTGGTCCCATTATCTCTCGCGCAGTGTAAGACGGTTGAAGTTCAACCTGTAGTAATATATGCTGAGGATAAATGATATGAAACAAAGATAAAAATTAACACTTTCAGACGCCTGGCTATCGCCGATAATGTAAAGACGGAAGAAACAAAAGAAACCACGTCTTAGGGTACCTCACATCCGAGTTAGCACTGTTCTGATAATGTATACATTTAACAATCTCACAAAGTTAAATATAATTAATTCACTTTTTAAATATTTCTTTAAAGGTATTGGCAGTAAAAAATAAGTTGGTCTTATATAAAAGAACTCTGAAAACTTTGTATTAAGTTTTATATTCAAATTTTCATATCTTTCTTAGTTCTTGAAATATCTACGCTGGAATTAATTATCTTATAATTAGATCTAATTAAATGACCTAACAACAAAGGAAACTTAAGATTATTATTGTTTAAAATGAGCGGAATATTCTATCAACGAAGAACAGTAAAGAAAATCTGTAAACGGATTTTGCAATATACTGTATGTCTCTTTAAAATAAGACGAAGTTAATTTTTGTTGCCAATGTCTTTTAAGTTTTTGGGTTGATCAGATCACCAACTTGGTAATCCTACTTTGACAATACATACCTTAGTTATAATTGGTGAGGTTGCATCCACTTCAATACCCCTGGATGAAGCACGTGACTTCAAGCCTGCATTGTTTACTACTTCCAACGTGACGTAATATATGAACCCAGAGCTCATAGTGAGATTTGCGATTTTTACCTCAGTTGCCATGCCGACCGTAACAAACCCACGTACGTCGTCGCGGTACGCCCCAGAACCCACAGCTACCAAATACTCCTTGACGCCACTTTCTGGATCGCGACTTGGGTCCCAGTACAAGTCAAGGGTATTTGTCGAGGATTGGTAACGACTTTCCGAAGTGTGGTTTTGGTTGGTCATGTGGTATATTCCGCCCACTGTCGGAGGAGTCCCATCGCAAAGTATGCCATCTGACTCTGCGGAGGTTTTAAAGCCGTCAGGATTCCTGCATTCTATAGTCGTTATATATTTTAGTCCAGGGACTGTCGTAAATCTGTGAGTTAGAGATCCACTCGCGTTGACGTCTATTCTTAGAAGAGAGAATTCACTCTTGACGTTCTTACCAATGACGGTCAACGTACATCTCTCGATATCAGTCTCTGGATCAGTAAACGCAGACCATGTGCTAATCAGTGCAGTGTCGACCGCGATGTTGTCCAGGTCCTCGACCGATCCGTCAATGACAGTCCCGGCGATGGGAGGGGTGAAGTCAATTTTGATCACATCCGAACTGACGATTGTTGTCAGGCCAGCATTGTTGGTTGCTATGACAATTCCGTAGAATGGCGTAGCTAGATCAGCCGGGGTGAACCCTTGCACTGTTCCTTGTAAATTTAAGCCAGCGCTCGTCAAAGCTGTCGAGCAAACATTTTCAAAATAGCCAAGACAGAATTCAAACTTTTTCATTCCTGTTTCAAAATCGCTAAAGCCACTCCAAGTTAGGGTGTAATCTACTTCATTTGTTGCCTGTTTTAAAATTCTGTGCGTCGCTTTAACAACACCTGCAGTCGGTGGGGTCGTATCAACGAGAAATCCGTTTGAAGATTTATTACTAGTCCTCCCACTCAATGTCGTAGCGCGGACAGTGACGTAATACTTTACCCCAATATCTAGAATGATCTCGTTTGTAGACAGTGATCTAGAAGCCTTTGTATCCAAACCAACCTCAGTGAACTGCACGATATCATCAGGTAATCCCAAAGTTCCTACAGCCCACTCGTATGCAACGATCGGGTCATTTGCATCCCCATAAAACGCGTCCCATGATGCACCAAGAATCTCACCAATGACGTCGTATGCCAAATCACGTGATCCTAGTCCATCGTAAACATTTGACGTAGCGGGCCATTCACCAACAACCGACCAACCATTGGAGTATTGGTGGCTAACTATCCCAGCGTTATTCAAACAGCGGATTACGTTGACATACCGGGCATTTTTAACCAACTGTATTGGGACAGTTATTCTCTCTGTATGCCGAACATCATACGTTATGTTAGCTAGGCCAAGCGCCCGTACATAAGCCATTTCGATTCTATTACCATCCTGCTTTTCGATGATCCATTCACACTTTTGAACACCACTTTCAATGTCCCGTGCACCATACCACGTGACGGTAGGCAACCAATCAAGATCGACCTTTTCCAAGTCTGGACTTCCAGCCTTTTCTCCATCAAAGACGTGGCCTATTTCGGGACAACTTGGGTCAACAATGACGCCATCAGAAACAAAGACAGCAGACAATCCTGCAGTGTTTGTTGCACGAACTCTGACAAAAACCTTCCCATCCGCCTCTATCTTGCAGTCATTGCATTCGAATGATCTGTTTAGGCCGACTGCGGTGAATGATTTGACAAGGCAATTGTACGGTGTGGTGCCAACACAGTATTCAAACATACTCACCATGCTTTGCTGTTCTTCGATGTTTTCCCAAGTTGCCGAAACCGAGTCATTCAGAGATATAAAATCGATATCATATCCAAAAAGACCATCTTTTACACTACCGTCTTTCTCAGTCGGCGGGGTTCTATCAATCTTTATTTCCTCTAAAAGGAGTGATCTGACGAGTCCGGCTGCATTGTGAGCCCTTACAGTGATAAAATATGTTGAATCATGTTTAAGATCCAACCCGGTAATCTTAATATCAGTGCGCAAACCAATTCTTGTAAATTCATAAACGTCGTCTTTAAGTGCCTGTGTTCCCAGACCGATTTCGTAAAATTCTATGGGGCTTTCATCGTCCAAAAAGCGTTCCCATGCTACCTTAACTGAGGCGAGATTAGACTGAAAACGTCGTCTCAGTGCGCGGCCAGTGTAATATGGCGGAGTGTCATCGATAATGAACGCTTTTGAATGAACTGAAGTTTCGAGTCCTGCATAATTAATGACTTTGAAGACTACTGAATATCCTGCTCCTGGTGCCAAAATACCGAGTGAAATGTTGGCCATTGCTGTGCTAGAATTCAGAGCGTAATTTCCCATAGACGTATTCAATTGTAAAACAGATATTTCATATTTATCTATACCACTTTCTAAGTCTTCAAAATATATCCAGCTAACGTGTGGTTCTTCGGTAGAACTGAAATAGCTTTTCTCGACCCCAGTACGCGAGGTTATCCGGATACTACCGGGACTAGGTGGCGTGTAGTCGAAGAGAAGTGGTGACGAGCAAGCACGTGATACGAGGTCTCCACGGTTTCGCGCAACGACTGTCACATAATAAGGAACTCCTGGCCGGAAGTTGGCCTCACTTTTAGTCGTGTTTGCACGCGTGGACGAACCGATATTGACAAGCGGTTGAATCTGGGAGCCACATTTTGATGTTCCTATTGACCACTTATAGTACCATATTTCACTTTCGCGTTCTTTGAAATCCTCCCAATTCACGGATACCTCAGAAGATGAGGATGAATAGTAAGTCCCAGTCTCTTCGTTGAAACGCCAATCAGATCCCATAGTAATGGCACTCGGTACGGGGGGAGTCGTGTCAATAGTTACACCATTTGATTTCAATTCCCGCATAATCCCGGCTCTGTTATATACACGCAACACCACCGTGTAGTTTTGTCCATGTTTTAGAGACAACTTTTTGGTAACGTGAGTTTGAAGTCCAACATCAACAAAATCGGTAACAGGTTTTCTATCTTTTTTTTCAACCCTCCATTTGAATCCCGCTACTCTGCTCTCCAAATCCCAAATTCGTTCCCAGTTCGCGCTTATTTTCGTGGTCGAAGACTGATAGCGAACATCCGGTTCAATTATGCCATCATACACTACACCAGACGTTGATGGAGTTGGATCAATGAGGACACCGTCGGAGGCGAGACATGACTTCAATCCTGCATTATTTATTGTGCAAACTATTATGTAATACACGTCATTATTCAGACTTAGTCCAGTTAATTTTGCCGACATATTGCGATCTACGTCTTTGAATGACGTCACATCTGGTACCCCAGCTCGATTCCGGCTAACCGCTACTTCGAAATGGTGTATGCCTGAGTCATAGTCTCGGATTCCTTTCCACGTCGCAGACAATTCCCCCCTGCTGAATTGGTAATCGATGTCATCATCTCCGCTACCGTCCAATACCATCGCCCGTGTTACATCAGGGGGGGTTACATCCACGATAAATCCGTCTGAAGAAACAGCCTCGGTTTGAACGCCAGCCAGATTTTCCGCTTTAATTTTCACACAATACCTTTGACCGTTGATCAGGTTCAATCCTTGAATCTTCAGTGAGGTAGCAGTAGCTGGACTAACCGGTATAAACTGGTTATTGGTCACGTGATAATTTCCTTGTATGCAGCTGCCGATTGCGTAAAAGTATGCGCGAACCTTGACGCTGGGCGTTTCAAAGCCTTTCCACGTCGCGTGGACTTCGGAGGTGTTCGTTTGGTAATCGATGTCAATCGTCGGGTCTTTGCCATCCGAGACCGTACCGAGGTCGGTTTGACTTAAGGGGATGATAATGGGCGATTTTATGTCAGCATGAAGGCCGGCGTTGTTTATTCCACGTATTGTAAGTTGATATTCTTTGTTGTTTTTTAAGGACAGCGAACTATAATAAAATATTATGCACATTACGATGTCGGATTTGGAAGGTGTTCTTAAGGTTATACACTACAACAATACGAGTACGAATACGAATAATTCAAAGGAATTCATTGTTCTATATATGCAAAACCTTTTTATCGTTTTTCTTAGCAAGTGATTCCCCTTATTTCCCTTCCATTTCTTGTTCTCAAAAAGTAATAAAGCTAGAGTTTTCAGGGCTGACTTTAAACACATTTTCTTGTAGATTAACTAGTTCAGCCTAAATAAAATAGGGACAGTTTTGTGTGATGGATTGTGGATGTTTTACATTCATGGCGTGCTAAGCTTTTGAAATATTATAGTTCTATTTCAGCTCCTAGGCAAAAAATACCTAAATAAAATCAACTTAATCGTTTCAGCGTTAAAATTTGCTTGGAGTTGTTGTCGACGACTAACTTCACAGACTTTACCTTAAAGTAGTTGTTGTATCCAATTTAACTCCAGGGACATCCTTCCACAATACAGCTGTCTTCTTATTTCTCTCGACAATTGACCACTGATACTTCAGCATTCCGCTATGTTCGTCTAGAAACTGAGGCCAGGAGACTGTCACTGACTCGTTGCTTCTGATATAAACAACCATTTCTCCATTCTTTATCGCTGTCTGACCCTGAACAGTCAGATTTCCTGTATAAACTGGGTGACTCGTGTCGATAAAGACACCGTCTGAATTTATCTCCACATAGTTTCCAACTTCATCAACAGCCCGTACTGTGATATAATACGTGTTGCCATTTACAAGGTTCAATCCAGTAATGGTAGTCTCCGTTTGAAGACCAGAAGACGACCACTGTGTAACAATTCGCCCGTCATTTTTATTAGTAAACTTGTATTTATATTCTGCAATTCCACTTCCCTTTTCACCGTCCCTGAATCCATTCCAATTTGCGTGGAATACGTTTTCTCCCGATTGGTAGTCGATATCCCCCGAGACTCCATCGTTAACTGTGCCTGGTTGCGGGGCATCGTGGTCTATAAGAAGGCAATCTGAAATGGCCTGGGAACTTAGTCCCGCAGCATTCACCCCTTCAACAACGGCGCAGTATTCTTTTTCAGAGGTTAGTGTTAAGCCAGATATGCTACCAGTATGTTTTTGCCCTACCGCGATTAATCCTGATCCAACAAACCCACCATCTTTTTCCTTCACACCTAACCTGTATTGAACGATGGGTGTGTGAGCATCAGTGAATGGTGTCCAGCTTGCATTGTAGGTCGTAGTCCAGTTAGCATATTTGAGATCATTCGAGTATCCGTCTGAGACATTTCCTAAAGTAGGTCTGGAGGTATCGATCGTGACACCATTGCTGGAAACTTCTGAATACAGCCCGGCTTTTGTGAATGCCCTTACTTTTAAAGTGATTTTACTACCGTCTGTGATCGCAGTAAAGGTTTTACTAAAAGATGCTGCAAGGTTGACGTTAGTTAAAGGCTGCAGGGTATAGTTCATGTTGTGAACTGCCACTTCATATTTCCCGATGCCAAGAGTTGTTCTGAATCCTCCCCAATTTGCGCTGATTATTTTAGTTGATTGGAACTGAAGATCCCTAGAGCCCAGGCCGTCCCTGATCCATCCCCCGCTCGGTCTACTGGTATCTATGGTAACCACATTGCTACACACTGGTAATCCAGACTGTCCGCGCATATCGTAAGCTTGTGCCACAACCTTATAAGTCTCGCCGTCTATCAAGGTTAACACGTTTAAAACGTGGTTGATTGTGTTAGATAGGCTACTGTGGTTTTTGCCGAGGGCGCAGCTATCTTGGCTTTTCAGTAACGACCATTTTATATCTAGAACGCCACATGTGACTGAAAAATTACTCAGTTTGAGGTACAGTTTATCTGTGTTGGACTGGTACGAAATTTTAGTTACAAAGTTCGAAAGAGTTAAAGCGATCTGGCCGGAGTTAATTTTAATGTTGTCGATTGTCTGTAGCGGACATGTTCCCAACAAGCCATCGCATCTGTGGAGGAAAAAAATTACCATAATTGCAAAACGCAATCGGATTCTTGCACGAGGAATTCTTATTTTCCTCGACGCGTGGGAATTTATAAAGGTACTGTTGTTTTCCTTTATTAATTTTTTTATACAATTACCATGCAAACCGTTCTGCCGTGCAAGATTGCATGATCTCCATGCACTTTTAATGTTGGTCGACTTCGACTTATTGCTCGTGTATTTGCTTTCCGAAATCTCAACATCCTTCTGCGTTGATCATGCAAACCTGCACGGAAAACCATGTGGTATTGAGGTATTCCTTCACTGCTTTTTGTATTTTTCTTCGTGTGCCCCATAAAACTAATAACATTAATACACATTGACTAAACAAATATTTGGGGTATATTCTAGACACACTAATTTATTCTAATCTTTGTATATTACATTTCCAGATCTTGCCTGGACATAGCTATGACTCTAGCTCAGCCAAACATGAGTGGAAACAGCTTTCTTGGTTAATCTACCATTAGGCAGCATAGATAGTCTTAAAACGATAATTTTCTGTCTTTCTACGCTTAGAAAAAATTCCTTACGAAACAACGCCTGACTTTAGTAGGGGCACCTAAAATATTTAATCGTACCTTTCAGGTTGATCACATTTATCCACAGCTGACTGGCATATCGTTCCTCTTTTTCTCACGATATCCCTACATGAACCATCACCCACACACTCAGAACGCTGTATACAACTGGACTGTGGGTACGATGAGTTACAACTGAATGCCTCGCCGATACATCGACCGTTGTTACATAAATCATTTTTGGTACAAGCGTTGCTATCGTTACAAAGGACGGCAGGTTTGTTAGTCCACAACGAACTTGCTTTGGAAGCATTATGGTACAAATCACACCATTGACATTCGTTGCTCGGATTTAGTTGTTGATGACTGTACTCTTTGCCTATTGCCATTAAAATTTAATGCAAGTTTAATCGTAATTATAACCATAACTATATTACATAATAAAGACGTAAAACCCGTAGCACTGTTTCCATCAGGGATCCCAAAATTTGAAGGAAACTTCTTCAACAACTACTACAACTATGAATGAGGGAGGGATTAGTCTTAATAGAATATATTATTCATTCTTTTCAAAAGCTCTTTGGTTCTCTCTTTTGTCATTACTACCTCCCTATGAGGACAGTCATATGCAAATAAGTTTTGAAAACCCTGCCTTTCATAGGAAAAATTAGAAAACCTAGGGTTAACAGTGTAACTCTGTTACCTCTTGTCCACAGTCCGTTTACTTACCTACAATTTTGCAAGTACACTTCCCTGCCACATATCCGAATCCAGTGTGTAAACTGCAAGCAGTTCCGTCGCAGTATTGACACGGTGAGGTGCATTGGAAACTGATTCCTCCACACTGGCCGTCTTGACACTTGTCCGATCGTGTGCACTTCTGTCCGTCGTCGCAGGACGTACCATTTCTGTTTGTCCATGTTGACGTTGTTACATTTGGACTACACCACTTGAAAAAACAATGTAAACAAGGTCTTCGGAAGCTACGGTTTACAGACCAATCGATCTTATTTTTCTACCTAGCTTGTATACAAATTTCAAGGACTGGTCTCTTGTAAAAAGCCCTTGCTTAAAATAAGTACACTTCAACTTTTGCCGAAAAAACCGAAAGAATCCTACCTGACAGGGGTTTCCAGGTTTTTTCATGTTTGCGCCATAACACGTCTCGGTATTGTTGTACTTGATGATGCAATTCCCAAGCTTCAATTTACACGTGTCGTCGTAATGATCTTGACATGTCAGACACGTGTACGGCTGGCCGCGACATTCTCCCTCCCAACACAAATCGTTTCTCGTTTTCACGTTCTTGTCATTGCACTTGAGGTTGTTGTGTGCTGATGTCCATCTTGTTGGGTTGTTGTCGTTGCATTTCTAGGAGTGAAACTTTTGTTACCCCCTCACCACCCTCAAAATACATCTTGGTAGCCCTGGAGCTACTCAAAAACCGTTAGCTTAACCCTTGGTTAAAGCGAATCTTTATATTCATTTTTTAAATTAGCTTTGAACCTAGCTTTGAACAACTGGTCCTAGGAGAAATATCGCTCAATGCAGTATTCAGTAAAGATTGTATTGTTAATTGGTGAAGCATCTTTAGAGCAAACTTCGAACTGACCGAGAAATTATAGGATTAACGGATTCGTTGATACTGATATAAATAGGGTGGAAATTGCAGCGGTTTTAAAACGTTCCTGTTGGTTAGGAAGACTTGCTAAACATAATTTCTGCCTTTTAGTATGTTTTCTAAAATATTCATATTAAAAATTGATTAACGATTTCAAAAAACTTAGGCAACCACCAAACGGTTCAGTGTCAAGAAATAAAATTTGTTATTCTTCTTTTGTATTTCTTTTCCCCAAACCTTTTTACATATATAGCTATACCGCCACTGCAATACAGCACACTCTTACCTGACATGGTTTTCCAGGTCGAAAATCCCCGTTTCTGTAACAATTCCCACCAATCACACAGTAACCAGGCTTAATGCTGCACCCATAACCATTACAGCTTTCGCATGATCTGCACGTGAATGCAGTTCCTTTGCACACGCCGTTCAGGCAGCGATCATTTCTTGTGCACAAGTTGCCATCACTACACGATAGTGCATTGTTGTTTGTCCAACGGGTCTTCCGGCTGCTTTGACAATCCTATAAATGAAATACAAATTAAAAGGAGGCCTTTCAAGATGAAAAATGCTTTTTCATGCGTGTGATGATCGAAAATGGATGATCACCAGCCCCTATTAATTCGAAAATAGATGATAGCCAGCCCCTATTACATATCCACTACGTATAAACCGCTACGATACATTACCTGACACGGATTCGAGGGGTTTACCCTACCGTAGTTGTAGCATCTACTTCCAATACGGCACTGTCGTAGCTCACATCTAGTGCCAACTTTTGTGTAACATGAATAACAGCTACATGTGTAACTTCCCTGAACATTGTAACAATTGTGCTCACATGGTTTTGTCGACAGGCATTCGTTTGTATCTGCGAAGCATAAATAGATGCTTGGATGTAAAGATGCTGATTGTAGTGATGGGGATTGTGGGATTGTATTCATTGTGTTAGTGGTATGAAATTGTTGTATTTAGGTTTATGTTAGTGGTTTGAAATTGCTTTTGTGGCTTTAAACGTAAACTAGTAAACGTAAACTTTTGGCTAAACGAAAGATAGAGTAGCTAGCAACATGCACTCACAAAACCTAACGATGCAATTTTTTTAATTTGCCCACTTCGACTAAGATTACCGGTCGTCGTTAATTTTTTTGATGAAAAGATTGTAATGCTCCCCATGACACTGAGTAAGAGGCTACGTAAAAATAACTACGTAAAATATTTTTTTTCAAAATTTGTGTTTTTGTCCGTCCGTGTACCCATGCACCCATCCATTTAGAATCATTATGCTAACTACCTTTGTCGCAGCATGTTCCAGTCCAACCCGGCCTACAATTGCACCGGCCATAAGTTGGTGTCCCCCCATTACGACACGCGTCTCTGTTGCATGCTTTCGTCTCGCTAAATTGATATGGGCATCTCCCACCGCAACATTCAGCCACTGTCTTGCTCCTTGAACGCGACTGCGTGCCGGCATTGCCACACTGATGTGAACAACTGCTCCACGATGACCATGGTCCCACACTACATTGTCGTGGTGGAGGTGGAGGTGGAGGTGACCGTCGACTACCGCCGCCGCACCCATTCACCAGTTGGTAATTCAAAATCAAGATCAACAGAAAAATCAGCTCCATTGGTTTATTCTCTCTTATAAGCAATGAGTTTGGCGTCGATGTGAACTCCCAAGTAGTTCGGATCTGTGTTCATAAAATACACTCTCGTGATTCAAAAATTGGATGGTGTATGATATATAAAGTTTACGGTGTGCTACGTTCTGGAACTGACCTTTGTAGTGTTTGTATTTGATAAGTGGTGCCAATTAAACACTTAAAGGCTTATATCGCACAGGCCTGATTGGGCATATAGGCGTAGGATTTCTCATCGAGTCAAATTATTTTCATCGGACAAGTGGTACCCGCACTCACTACGGGGAGTGGACTGTGACGCAGGCTATACTGGATCCGACAAGTCTTGTTTTGAAAAGTGTGTCCCAGCTTGGTTGTTAGCGCAAAGTTTCAAAGAAACTTTTTGACAGTTTATGCGCTTCATAAACTTATGTTAGAAATTACGAGCATTCAATTAAGCACAAATATAATTTGGACGGATATTCCATACATAGAGCTTAGAGCTTATGAAGAAACGACGCTGTATTGTTTATGTATTGATAGATCTCTTACTATACAAAACGGACATTTTGTGCAGTAATCAAATCATTTTAGTGGTATACAGTATTGATTATAAGTATATTGCTTTGTATCAATTTACGCGTCGAAGTATCCACATCATAGACATAATATTCACAGAGGTTTATTTACATGCATTATTTACAACGCAAGTATTTTGGCTATTCTTTTGAAATGACGGATAAATTGTTGCCATCATATACATGTAGTTCATGTAGTCACAGTTGTTTGACGAAGAGAAGAGACATGGTCTTTTTTGCCGAACTCTGTAATACTAAACATAGAAAATAGCGTCCGCTTTGCATGAGCAACTAAAATCAAAATTTAACATTACAATATCGCGGCTAACGTAATTTGAGTACTTTGAGTAATCTCCTGTTTGATTAAGGGTAATGTTTAACCTATAGTTATTTATATTTTTACCGACATAAGTCAAAACGTTTGTTGGGACAAATGTCTGGTTGCTTAGCACTATCTATGCAACTTTGCACTATCCTTGGCTCCCTAGTTTTATTTAATTATTACCCCAGCCGTGCAGTGAAGTGTCATTTTTTCACAATTTCAAATCGCCATATTTAAAAATTTTTTTTCAAATTCAAACAATAATGTAATGATCTCCTGCGAATTGTAACCGTAAACCAATAAAAGTTACAGAAATATAGAATGAACTAAATAAATTTTTATACCATATATAATGCACAAATGATTTAAAAGATCTACCGCTATGTTTAGAATCTATGGTTATAATGAATAATGTAATAATATCAGTCCTAAAGTGTTACACGCAAGTTAGTCATTTTATGGACTGTAACTTCCCTGGCGCCACGAATTTATGCTGTAATGCATTTAATCAACATGAATTTGAATTTTGAATCAATATTTGTCCTCAACTTGTCGATTCAGTTCTGCTGTGGAAAAACTTTAATTTAAAATTTATTGTTGTTGTTCATTTCTTTAGGAATTGGTTGTTTGTCAGTGTATAATTATAAATTATAAACACCGAAATATTTGCGTCTTAAAGGCTTTATATGCGCGAGTTTGCAGGTTTTGTGGTCATTTAAACTTTCGGGTTACTTTAAACAAACTAACGAGCCAGTAAAACTTCATGTAGCTGATGTCTTCTAGCTTGCATTTGACGCCAATGGGAAAGGTCAGTTACATGACCAAAATCTTTGATAATGCCGTAAAGACGCTAGAAATCAGTCGCGAATAATTTGATGTTGCGCTATCGAACCAAATTTATATATAGACTTAGAACTAAATGTACTGTGATGTTATTGCTGTAAATATGTAAATAGTGCTAATGTTTCGTATGTGAATGTTTTTGTATATAACCCGGTCTGGCATGTATAGTTGAACTGACATAATATATATACTTCTTGTGAGTGCGTTTCAGTTTTAACGTAGTTCAGACTTTAGGGCATAACAGCACTATACATGATAAAAGTGACAATTTATACTGGGGGATTTAGCGAAGCAATAAATGATTCGATGGCTTCGTTTGTTTCGTAAAATAAATGTATGAAGAAAATATAAGATGATTGCATCAGTAGTAGTAGTAATTGAAGTATGATGAAGTACGATGTAAGCTAGGTGAGTGAAAGTGAAACTTCGAAACTGAATCACTGCTTTGCTACAGACGTGGGTATATAAACTGCTCTTAAATATTACAATTTATACGTATGAAACGTTTATTCACTACAAAATTGGAGTAAAAGTTATCTGTGCATCTGTGCATGCTGGTAAAACTTAATCAACATGGTAAACTTGGTAAAAATTGGTTTGACATTTTAACGTGTAGATGTCTACGTAAAAATCTGTTACTTTCTCTTTGCTACCGTATGCTAATATATTCTGCAAGTTTAAGCAAGTTTACTTTCGATTTTAGGTTCCCTGTAACTAAGAAATGTATAGGTTAACACTAGGTGGTCGATGCTATAATTACTCAGTTTCCGCTCAGGGTACGTTATGGCTAAAAAGACGTGAAAGTACAATAAATAAAAAACTGTTTACAGTCTTATATGATAAGTTTTATATTGTCAAATTCAACTGCAGCACCGATAAAGCGATGTTGTCTGAACCGAAGATATAGTTGAGACGGGTGTCGATCGTCGGTTCAAGTGATTATTCCTATGTGTCAACAAATTTAAAATTATTATATTTTGACGAGCGTTGACGTGCGTTCTCTCAAAATGGTCTGCTCGTATAAGCAAGTTCTCATTGGATTAAAGTGTGAAGGTTGATCAAGTTTCGCTCGATGCGACGACTCTCGTCAATTTCTATGTATAGGTTTTGCAGTTTACTGGTTTGGCTGATTAAATGCGTTTCTACCAATTTAGATTGCCTTATCGATTTATAGATAGCAAATCTAAACATTTTTCGCTAAAGCACCAAAAAGTGCTTATGCCTTCACTTGATTCATTGTCGGTCACTACTACAGAAAATTACAGTACACACAACCGCATTTTTCCATTCCTACCTTTATTTTTAAATGCCTTTGAATTAGCTCGATTCAGAATTGGTCTGTTGAATAGCCGATCTTGCTAGCACCTGAATTCTGTTGTCATTTTTGAAACTTCATTGCAAGCAATAACCTGAACACCAATACACAATATCCGAAATTATATTTTAATATCTCAAACTCGACGTCTCTTGTAATTGACTAAAGGCTGTTTTCCAATAAGTTAACGAGACAAACAAATCTCGACAATGTGATTGGTTAACAAAGAGAAACGTTGCAAAAATCCATTCTCAATAGCCAATTATATTGCCGAATTCTTTTACCCGCCCACAAACATCCCATCCCCCCTTTTCTTGTTGAAATTTGGTATTGTTTCAAAGGAAAACATCTTCGTTTAGACTTTAGAGAACAATTAAAGATGAAGTAGCGACGATCAAAAATATTTGTCGCAAATCGAAATGCGCTTTTGGGCATTTTTTTTACAGTTTGTTTCTCTGTTTCATTCAGCAGGTGCTGTTAATCATTTAGAAATATACCCTGGATTAAAATGCAGCTATGATTATAACCTTGAAGTCCATACTCATCGCGGAGAAAGGTCTACTAAAGAGCAGGACTCTAAAATCAATGCTAAGGTATGTGACTTCAGGAAAAATAGACATAGGCTACATGTAACATATAAGTTATATGCTTGGTTTCAATTATATTTATCTGATATCAAACACTTAGTTTGGTAAAATTTGATATGGAAACCGTTTGAACCCAATACATTATGCTTTAATTTTTGTTCTTCAGTTGTCACGTTTGCATAACCATTTGATAAAATAATTATTATAAAGTTCATGTACATATAACATTTTCAATGGTAGCTACTGCATGTATTCCTATATATTAACCGCTCGAGCTATACAACGTACCATTTTTATTATTGAATGAGCGTAGTGAGTTGAAAGGAGTCGGTTGCACTAGCCCGGCACATTTTAGTAATCATATAGCGCACTATAAAAACATTGTATTGTATTTTAATAGAATATAGCCTATCTTTGAATATATCGCTTGAATGCGAGACTACATACCTATATGAAATATATTGAAATTCATACAGTATAGGGTTTGAAAGTCTCAACCGACAATGGTATAAATTTGAAGATATTGTTCTAATTCTTAGAACTAGATTTTTAGGAAACACTAATCCCGGCAAGGGATTAAGATTAAGCATTATCAATGATCACCATGGCTCCAAACTGGATCTTTTTTAATTTACTCCGCAATTGAGGAAAAGAGCAGTAATCCCTATAAAACCGATAGTAATCTTTTGTAAATAGTGCTGTATCTTTTTATGTATCTGAATAATCACTAAATATTACCATAATTTCAAACAATATAATTAACAGTGGTCATACTTGGAGGCTGTTTAAATGAGCCAGGTTACCGGAGATTCAATGAAGCGTGAGAGGACTTTGAGGTATTGAAAAAAGTCTTTATGACACCAAACAAGCACATACTATATTGTTGTGGTGATTATACGACTGCCAGGATCATGTTATCTGCTCAGTTCAATACCTCAAAGTCCTCTCACGCTTCGTTGAATCTCGGGTAACCGGGCTCATGTAAACAGCCACTTAGAATATTTTCATCTAGCTTGAAATTTCGTCACACAAAGCAAAATCGACGCATTAAGCAAAAAGTGTTGAAATGCCTATTGTAAAGTGCACGCTTTAAGGTAAAAGTATTGTATTAGTTGAAAATTTCTGAAATTTCCGCCTTTGTCAGGAAGTAAACATTTTACAGATTACATTTTACATGCAGGGCCCTAATTAATTTCCCAGTTTCACTTCCCAAACGCAGCTTCTCCTGCTCCTTTGTAGGGTTTCAATCATGAATACAATTGTCTTAATAATAATCGTAAATCTTATATCTATTTTTCAATAGCGCAGGCTATAGTATCTGCGATGAATCATGTTATTTCATGTATAGTATCATGTTGTTTCTAAGATTATCGACAAAATCATGCTCATGATTCTTTCGATGGCCTGTAAAGCTTCCCATAGCTCCATTTCTGAATGTTAAAAAACTATATAGGACTACATTGTAAAAAAACAAGTAAGACATGCATTAGCATGTAATGAAATGCAAAAGGTGAAGCGTTTTATGGGAGAATCTATAAATTACATAATAATCAAAACAAAAACTCAAAGGGACACCGCAGGATATAAATCCAACTTGGCTTTAGAATATTCTGGGCTTTCTGAAGACAAACAAATAGCTCAGTAGGTGCGATTACGTTCATTAGTGTGTCGGGAAATACCAGGAAAAATCGCTGGTAACGCTAACAATGATTATCAAATATTAAAATAAATGTCATTAAATTGACGAACCGCGCCAATATCAAAAACAACTATTGTCTTGTAGCGTTTCAGTGAGGCGGCGCTTATCACATGCAAATGCTGCAACTTTTAAATTTAAAAATATTTGAATATTTAAACGCATGGAGATAAATCTAAGTATTTTCCCACGCCTGTTTCTATAACGTATAATTTCTTGAATAATAATTGGTATTATTTACAATGTTTGTTGAAAATTGACATATATTAAGATTATGTTCTAGTGTTCAAATAAATGGTTTCTCTTTGCCTTTATATTCGCGAAGTGCAATCGTGTTATTTTATCGCCGTTAAAATAAATTATTTCTTAAACTTAATTACACTCGCCGTTGGAGTCTTGGGTTATTTATCAACAAATACGCGCGAGGCGGCACTTTCAGTTTTCATTGCTGAAATTATAGTGCTTTGTCGGCATACGGGAGGGCTTCAATATTTTTTGAGACGATGAATGTTTAACCTGCATAACTTGTATACGACATCTCATTCAGTATGTAGGCTTTGCCGTCGTTATCGACCTTAGTTATTGTATGCAAATCAATATGACAGGAGGTCCAACTAGGCAGCAAACAATATAAAGTAAGAAGAGAGGCGACGGTGATCACTTGGTTGTTAAAATGTGCATTTACAATACCGCTATTATCATGAGAAAACATTTAAGTGTGTCACCTGTGTGTAGCTATAACAAAAAAATCCCGCCTAATGAAAGGGAGGCATGATACGGCATGTTCTCCCTGACCAGGTGCACGACAGTTATTTACATACGAAGTAATACTAAATAAAAATGTTTATTGATGTCCTCTAGGGAACAATTCTTCGGAAATTTCCTTTGCTCAATCAGTACTATAAGAACTATTGTAAATGATAGTCAAAATCTACTTTGTCCATAGGAAAAAATTATGCCTAACTACCTTTTTAAAACATCTTCAGGTAAACTTAGAAGTGGTTGACCGTTACACTACAGAGAACGACGGTTACGTCACGAAGCTTGAATTACGCAATCTCCGCGTCATTCGTTCAAAAGGCGGACGAACAATCAAGCATGTTGTTAACCGCAATTTGGGAGAAAAACTATCCCAGCCGTTTTTCTTCTTTCAAGATTCAACAGGAGAAGTCACTCGCGTGTTTTATCCACATGATGATTCTCCAGATATTATCGGATTGAAGAAAGGTAAAATTATTTAATAGTTTATAATTAGTTATAGTTTTTGTTCACAAAGGAGTTTAATTTTCTTTGACCCGAAAATTATTCCCTGTCGTAAAATTTTCTTTTAATCTCTTTAGGGGTAGTTAGTGCTTTTCACCTCAAACTTCATCCGAAGTTTCAGATTATGTCATTCAACACAACGGAAGAAGACGACTCAGGTATCCACGTCACCAACTACATCGTCAACTATCGCAACACCACTCACGTTGACTTCACAAAACAATGGAGCGGTAATGATTATTTGAAACACGCAGACGGACGACCCGTGGAAGGCAAACAACACGTGAAAAGCCGCTACGACTCCGCTGTAAAGATCGAGGACAATGTCATCCAATCTGTGAAAAGGACTCATTTCTCCCAGTTGCATAACGAGAAGCACTTCAAACGACCATTGACTCACCCAGATTTTCAAAATCAACCTAATTTTCACATCAAAGCCTCAGGAGAGAGTCAACTTGTCATGCTTAGCTGTTCACGAAAATATAGACGGGGTAAAAGATCTTTGACTGACAAGAATTTAGTGACCTTGTTGGCGAATCTCAAACAAGATACCCTAACTCACACAGACGTGCATCGTTTGCACTGGTCAAAAATTGGAACTCCCAAGAAACCCTCCCGAACATTTTATGAGCTAATCCGGTGTTTTTGGGATAGCTCCGTAAAGAAAAACGAACTATCGCAATGCGTTAAAGAACTTCATTATCTTGCCCGAACAGACAATGAAATTCATCGAACCATAATCGACCTTACGTTATCTAGATCTCATCAGAATTTTTCATCATGGTCTGCGTTAGTTGGAGCTTTGGTTGTTAAGGGAGATTATGAGACTCAAAAGGTTTTATCCCAGGCACTTTTGTCGGAGGATCCCCGGCCTTTGACTGAGAAAGAACATTCTTCACTTCTCGAAGTTATATTTTTCATTCCAGCAGGACCTCTGCACCCGGAACTTTTAAAAGCTCTACAGTCACTGCATAAAAATACCAGCAAAAGTGAGGAGGTTACAGTTCGTGCGATGCTGGTCATGTCTGGCTTGGTTCGCCGAGTGCACGAGGCTGGCTACAACAGGTCACTGTCAGATAGGGTTGCGCAATATTTACATCGAAGCTTTAAAACCCATCCCGCACGTTTCCATGACGACGAAAGCGAGTCACGCGAGACATACCTTCGTAACCATATATGGGCTTTTGGCAACTTAGGCCATGCATCACTACTAGATACAATCGTCCGTTATTTGGACCACGGCAGCTCTGGAATCCGCTACTCCGCTGTGTCCGCGCTGCGCAAACTTGCAGCTCAAGACACTGATCATCACCTACTGTGGGTTTTGAAACATGATGAGCACGTTGCAGTGAGGGCTGGTGTGGTCGAAGTATTCCTAGAGAGCCGACAGAACATTTCAGACGACATGCGTGAGGGTATCGAAGATGCACTTTGGTCCGCTGAGGAGGGTGACGAGCTCGATTCGAAAATTACGGAGTTTTTAAACAGGCATGGCGATGACTCGCATCACACAATCAAACATCTACGAAAGCGGAGGGAAGCCATAAAAAGGAAGAAAAGAGCGCTTCACCCAGAATTGAGACCAAGAGAGTTCTCACTGGGAAGTAAGCGAAAATGGTCAAAGGCATTTGGCGGAAACATGGCTGGAGCAGAAGCTTTAATGAGGTTTGTTTAATTTGTATCCGGGCGATAGAAAATCAGTTGGCAAAAACGATTATTTGATTAAATGTTTTTTGGACTAAAATTTTATGATTTTATAAAACCATAATACGGATTATTGAGCGTTAGAATCCTTTGGCCTTGGCCAACTTTTTTCCCACTTCAGGCTTTCAGTATGGCCTTTGACGAAGGAGACTTGCTGTCAGAAACAAAAATAATTGTTGCGTTATTTATCAAAATGTTTTAATAATAATAATTACTAGAAATACATGCATGCAGTAACCCCTCGCCCATTTGAACCAAACAAACTCTCCCCTCCCCTCCCCTCCCCAGTCGCCACGCCCCCTGAAAGTCTTGCGAGGTTGTTCTATTTATTACTATATAATCTTCATCGATCCAGTGCCTAAATTTTGTCTCAAAGAGATTTCAGTATGGCGATAATATCTATTTTAGTTTTGTGAACCAAGTGAAATTACAGATCGGGATATTTGGAGGAAAGTTCGAGGTAAACATGGATAATGCAGCACTCTTCCGCGCAAACATATTCTGGTGGAGATTTGACGTCCTAAACGGTAAAGCAGCGTTTAAAATGTCGGCAAGATTCAAGAACGATATTCCCAAAGACCTTATTCATGCGATAGCGGATACGGGCGACGATATTCTTGCCAGTGTTGATTCCATGACCAGCATTTTTACAAAACACATCCAAAACTTCATTGACAAGTTAAAAAACTATCTTCCATTGGATTCAAATGCTTTTCTACAGTTCATCACAAAGGCTGGCGAGTTTATAAAGCGCTCTCTCCAGGCTACACGCTTCGGGCGATTTTTCAGTGAAATTGTAAAGTTTCTTACGACCGCATTACGTACTAACGGGCTTTGGCAAAAAATTGCTTCCTTTGTCAAAAAGCTGTTGCAAAATCTAAATAACTTAAGTCTCTCCGAAGGCCCGTTTAACGGGGGATTTCAATTTCTGACAAATTTACTGAGTCTCGTTTCGAGCACCGCCTCAGAGCTTCCGAAGGGTTTCACAAAAACTTTTAGCATCAAAGACTTTCTAAAACACATATCTGGTAGATTTGAATCGATCGACGTTGCCGTGGAAGACTATTTTAAGAAATTGGGCCTTAATGTTCCTGAAAATTTCTTTCGCATGTTCCATTTCAAGATCACGCTGGGATTTCCAGATTCTTTGGAAAATTTCAAGAACGTATTGGTTCGCTTAATAACTTTCGGAAACAATTTTCTAGAAATGCACTCTGTTTTCCAAGATTTAACGAGAATTGAGTTACCTAGGCTTAGTCGTTTAGACCCTGGTCTAACATCTGGTGAAAATCGGTTTTTTGACTTCGGATTGTCATTCGATTGGAGGTTGAAGTTCAATTTTAAGATCAAAATTTCCGGACAAGATTTTCAGAAACTTCAGAATTATTTCCTTTATCTAGTTAAAATTTTCCGGCAACTAGATGGTCCAAATGTTGACTTCGAAAAGTTTTTCCAAAATTTCCTACCCAATATGAGAAACGAGTTAGAATTTATCGACACAGATCTTTTCAAAAATACGAGACGATTGAATATAGAACAGTGGTTCAGACAAGTTATTGAGGAGTTCGGGAATATCTTAGAGCAGCAAGATGACAAACTCTTAAACTTTAGTAAAACTGTAAAATTCATAAAGGAATTACGAGTCGAAGCTGGAAAATTTTCTAAGAAAGCGCTTAACAATGTTTGCAAGTTTCAAGGATTTATGTTGAAATCCTCTGGAAAATTACAAGACTTTGGCGAAAATTTAGAAAAAGAGGCAATAGTTGTGATCCGACAAATTGAGAACAAAGCTCAAATGGTTATATCGGAGGTTATCAACGTCACTTTGTTCGTTGATCGGCTTATCGATGACCTTCAGAAAAAGCTATCGGACACGGCTAAAAAATTTGTGAACCAGTTTTTGACCAAGTTAGAATCTTCACTTGAAAACGTAAAAGAATTTGCGGACAACGTTGCGGAATTCACGAGCAACACCACAGACGTGAAGCTCGCTGGGTTTTGCTACAAAACTGCAGATTTATCTGGAGAAATTCTGGACAATATTCAGTCGAAAGCCGCGGAAGCTGTCAAGGAACTAGCAGAATTTATTACCAGCAATTCCCATGGCATTACCGATCTTGTAAAACGGTTCAAAACCGTCGTTACTAACGTAGAAAAATGGCAAAGGGAGAATTTGCAAAAACGGTTGGGAAAATTTGCTCTGGTTGCGGAGACGCTCGAAGAATTCTTGTCCTTGCTTAAAAACGAGAACGATTTCTTAGGAAAAGTTTACAAGATTTCTACCAGCATCAACAGTGTTATTAAGTTTTTGATAAACTTTCCCGAGCACGCCGAGATGGCCCGTCAGGCTGCCGATAAGGTAAACGACTTTGCCACGAATGCCACCCGATGGGAAGCCGAAGTCAAGAAACTCGACTTAAGAAGGAAATTCAAATTAGACTTTGACGATAGGTTGCGAGAACTCTGCAATAAGTTTCACACACTCGCTCAGGATTCTGTGAAAAAAATTCAAGGCGACAACCTTTTCAGAACCTTTCGGGACTTTGTAACCAGAAGAACAGACGCTTTAATTTCTACCGGAGTTGGAAAATTGAATTTGTTGAAAGAACCGTTGAAGTTAGTTCGAGGTGAATTGGAAAAGGTTTCAGAGTCTGTCAGCGACGTCGAGGCTGTCTTGGTAGAAATGAGACCATTCTCGAAAAACTTTTCCCCGATTCTTAAAGAAGTCAGTCAACTACCGAACTGTTCTGAAATTGAGCTTGTTTTCAATAATTTTCTCACGAAATGCGGAAAAAGTGCGAAGGCCTTCGGTAAACAAGCTTATGCGGAGTATAGGGATTTAAGATCGGAGGTGAAAGCATTTTCAGAAATTTTGCCTGACGAATGGAAGATATTGAGTCTTCGAAAATGTGTGAAGCGAGGTACGTGTTGGTCTGAGGCGTTCACGAAGCAAGCTCAAGATGTTTCGAGAAAAATTAAAATCTTAAAAAGGAAATTTGATAGGAAAGAATTGTTTGAAACTTTGGAACCGTGTAAAGGTTTTGTGCAGGAAGTATCTCATGTCGTCAGGAAAGTGAAAAACATTTCAATATTAGTGAATGAGTTTACTCTGAAGGATGATGTGATGAAGATGAAGGACTTGGCTCGCAGAATTACAGGGAAGTTTTCTGGGAAGGAGGATTATCAGGTTTGATAGACGATTTGTTATCGTAAAACCCTCAGCAGTCTAGGCAATCCAAACTTTATAAATGCGAGATGTGTTTTATCGAGTCTAACACCACTCGCGCTCTTGGTTTTAGGCCTAATAAGACACATTCTTTCGTTCATAGACTATACATAAATGAGATAAGAGGACACCACTATAACGTATACACATTTAGACCATACCATTGTGCGACGCACATTCCATCTGTCAAAAAGGCAATAATTCTTTCTTTATATATTTTTATACTCTATGCAGGACAAGAAACGATCTGTTGGAAACCTCTTTAAGAAAGTCAAAGGCCTTGCTCACTATGTTACGAAAGCAAAAGAGACTAAAGAAAAACTAGAAAAACTGGTTGAGGAGGTATTTGGTAAACTGAAAAGCCTCTATTCGGACAACATCGAACCTTTTCAAGAAAGCTTAAAGGATATTCAACAAAACCTAGGCTTGTCATACCAGCTTGGTAAAAGTTCAAATTCCTTCAACTCGAGTTTGCAGTCTGTAGACTCTGTGGTTGCTGCTATGACTCTATTTACTGAAGTTGTTCAAAAAGTTGTCGGCCCTTTAGAGGGAACTGTATTGGAAGTTCTTTCAAAGACCGTTGACTTTAGCAACATTTTTTTCAGCAAACTTGAGAACTACGGTGAAACGGTGAAAAAGGTTTCGGAAACGGTGAACGACTTTCTGGATAAGATCATCTCATTTTTGAATATGATTCAACTACGCCAGAAAGGGTTGGATATCCGGGATTATAAACCCTGGGACCAATACCCGTATTGCTCGGAGGAAGTATGCCTAAGATTAATCCGCAGGTCTTCAAAACTTTACCTCACAGTTGTTTTCTTATGGAAATATCCACATTTGGAGGACCTGTCCTCCGTTCCCAACACAGGAAAATGGCTTGTACCCGGGCTCTTTGATGACTACAAAGTGCGAAGCATTGCACCATGGTCTGAAACTAAAATGGTCCTTGGTATGCGAGGCGTCGCTGCAAACATCAACAAAGCTTCTCTGCTAGTTGTGGTCGACATAGGGTCTTCGAGCAGTCAAATTACGAAAATTATTCAACTTCAACAAAACGGTCAGCCTTTCACAGGCGACATGGGCGGCGTTGCTGTGGTCAAAGATACTTTTATTTGGACAACCAGTGGAAATAGTTTGTATGCTATCAAGTTATCCGATGTCCGTAATAGCATGTCAACCAGCGGCCCTTCTATCGTTAATATTGCTGAAACAAAGTCACTCTCCCATCAAGCAACCTCGCTCTCTTACGACAGTCGAGACAGTCAAATTTGGGTTGTCGACGGTGGTGGTTCAAAAGCCCATTCCTATGACGTAAGTCCCTCTGGCGGCGTATTACTACAAACGAAAACATTCGAGGCAGGACAGCATACGCGTGGGTTCGCGATCGTAAGACAATTCGGCGTGAAATACGCTGCCGTAGCTAAGTGCGCGCCGGTTGCTGGTTTCCAATGCAAGCTGGAATTCCATAGCGTCGACTCGAGCGTTTTAGAGGACTCGACTATTCATAGGGTTGTGCGAACACCCACTGGTCTAGAAGGCATCCAAACCGTGGACTCAGAACATCTCGTGACCGCATTCTCAAGCGGAACAATTTCGGAGAAAGACAAGATCGAGCGAATAGCAGGCGATTTCGAAGATCGATTTTTCAAGTTCAAGATGCCGATTCTTTCAACAGGTTTTAACATCACAGAGAACTGTATCTTCCTTAAAGTTGGCTGGGACTGGATTATACCCGCCAAGCGTCTATTTCCTGTTGGTGAGAAGATATGTGGTGAACGGCGAAAACGTAGCGCTCTGGAGAAAGCACTGGATACTGATGTGTACACCAAGGAACTAGAGGGACATAGGAGGGTACGGCGACAAGCGACCGAAAGCACTTCTTGTGCTTGGAATCTGGAAGGAGATCCCAAGAGAGGTCTGTGGTGTTGTTAATTTTTGTTTAGTTACTGCGAACTTATGTAGCACAGATTGTTTTCAAGTCTTAAAGAGTATTGTAGTTTTTGAAGTGTTTTTATCCGAGAAATTTTCTGCTCATTTTTTATTTTCACTCTAACAGCATAGTTTGATCAACGTAATGATCAACAAATACAACAGATAATCAGAACCTTCAATGTCTATTTTAGGATCGTTTCCAATATTTCCTGACATCGCACTCTCTATTCCGGTTTTCGGTATTGGTGTCTCCTTTTTCTTCGGCGCAGATACTTCTTACTATGCAAACTATAGAGTTACACTTTGCCTACCCGAAAAAGAAGTCCGCCTTGCGATCATCCCTGGGGCGTGGGTTACGGTATTCGCCGGGGCAAGGGTTTCGTTACTGATCATACAAGTGGGTGTGACGGTTGAGGCGAGACTACTAGAGACCTATCTTATCCCCGAACTTGCTGTGCGTGTAGATAAATGGCCGCTGCGTGCGTGTTTGGAACTCAAAATGCAAATGACCCCGTTGTCTATTCGTGTCCACCTTTGGCTCCGGTTTAGACTGTGCTTAAGCATCCGTGTGAAAAGTTGGTTTAGAATTCGCATCTCAATACGTTGGTGCAGTAAAATAACTTTAGCGGAATGGAGTTGGTCATCTAAAGCCATACACAATACTCTGTTCAGTAATTGCGAACGCGATACCGACGAGACACCCCCAAAAGTTGGAGAATGTACCGCAAAGCAGGTCGGAAATAAGAAATATGTCGTTCAATGGCACGGCTTCACCGAAGACACAAGTATTCAGAGTTACGTCGTCAAGATCGGTTCGTTAAAGGGTTCTGGTGATGACCATTATTCCATCCACGGAGAACGACAGAGTCTGGTAATTCCAGATCTGGATATAATGCACGGTCGTTCCGTCTACGTCGCTGTGTACGCGTATAATGGTCATGGACTAAAAAGTCCAGCAGCGAATTGTCCTACTTTCTCTTCCTGGCGAACACCCCCAACTATAACTTTCGTTCACGATGGTGAAGCGTCGGAAGATATAGACTACCAGTCAGACATGACAAGCATCGCTGTTCAGTATGGTTTTGTTGGAACTTTTGCAGACTTGGCAAGCGTCAAGTGGGGGGTATCCTCATCACCAAAATGTACTCTGTCTGAAAGCGAGGCTGATGTTCTTGGTATGCAAGATATTGGAGAGAGCTATGCAATTAAAAAGACTGGACTGCAGCTTACAAATGGAGGGAAATATTACACTCGTGTACAAGTTATAAACCACCTGGGATTAGCCAGCGTAGCTTGTAGTGATGGCGTTACCATAGATACTACGCCACCAGTACCGGGTAACTTCGTTGTGGGGAAAGACGGTACGGGATATGTACCTTCGTTGAGACGAATCTTTGGCAAATTCCAACATTTCTTGGACAACGAGAGTCCCGTGGTGCGCTACGAGTGGAAACTTGTTGACGAAGAAACTGGAAATGACACCGTACCCTTTAGAATTATACCGCTGTACCAAAAGTCACCGTTGCTTGACGGCCTAAGTTTAGTTTCCGGGAAAAAGTACACTTCTGTTCTCAAAGGCACAAATGCTGCAGGCTTATATTCAACAGTAAACATTTCAGGTGTTATTCCTGATGATACTGCCCCGACATGCGGCGATCCACCGAGTGACGTCTTAAGTTTCACTGACGATGTAGACAAAGATTTTGTCCGACATCTTACAAACCTCACCGCCAGGTTTTCGTGTTACGACGATGAAAGTGGTATCCAGTCTGTTCGTGCAGCTGTGGGAGCTTACCCGGGCGGGGAAAACATCCACGCGTTTGTTGACATTGGGGATTTGAGGAGTAGAACATCTGATGACTTCAAGACCACATGGATAACTTTTGATTATTTGAATGTCACGTCGCTGGTTCGTTATCACATTACGGTAAAAGTTCGAAATAACGCTGGTTTCGTAAAGACAATGTCTTCAGATGGGATACTTACTGATACGACAGAGCCAACGGTATTACCTAGCTACATCAGAGATGGATATCGAGGGATAGACAAGAAGTTTAGTTCAGGTTTTGATATCTTTCCAGCTCACTGGGAAAACGCATTTGCTGACGCCGAAAGCGGAATTGGAGAATACTTTGTAGGGCTGGGAACGAGCCCAGGATCGGACGATCAATCAACTTTCAGAAGCAATGGTGTAAGCACACAAGTCGTGATAAGCAGCGGTGATTTAAAAAATGGTGTAACCTACTATGTAACGGTAATAGCCTGTAATCGAGTGGGTATGTGCGTGAATGGTAGCAGCAATGGCGCTATGGTCGATTTTGTACCACCTCACCTGGGCGCTGTCATAGCCGGTCATATTGGTCCTCCTCTCAAAGTCACGTGGATCAACAAAGCAGCCTGGGCCCGCTGGCAGTGGTGTCCAGCAGATAAAGCGAAACAACCATTCGCAGCCGATACGTGCGACTCGTTAAGCTTCTACGACAAACATTCTGGAATTAAGCAATTTGGTTTGTCTGTGCTCTCGTATGATACTGCGGAACTACTGATTCCCGTTAAGACTGTGGGCCGTGTTGTGACCAGCGGTCTACATGTGAACATGCCAAATGGAGTATTTTCTGCCGTTGTTGAAGCCGAAGATCGTGCCGGAGTGCGTTCGAATGCAATATCAGAATCATTTATTGTTGATGCAACCTCTCCCCGGCTAGCAAAGCTTCACCATGGTAACGAAGATCAACCAATCAGATACACGCGTGTCCAAAATCATGTGTTCTCTGCGTACTTCGAGGTAGTCGAAGATGTATCAAATGTTGCTCAGTACAGCGTTGGAGTGTCCTCGTATCCGGGAGGTGAAGATGTGATACCGTTTGTAACCTACCAGCCTTATGCTACCTTAAATGTGATTCGTGCAAATTGGACAGCCAGAACTGCAACAACTTTAAAAAATGGAGGAAAATACTACATCTCAGTAAAGGCCGTCAATTCCGCCGGGCTAACAATTGTTGCCACGTCACAGCCGTTGATTTTCGATATCGATTCACCTTTAGTTGCGCATGTTTTGGATGGTTGGGGCACGCTGGACGCTCAGTATCATTCGCTCGCGACCATATTCCGAATGCATTGGCAAGGTGTCACAGACATTTCTGGCATCAGTGAAACAAAAGTATGCTTAAGTTCCACCAAAGAAGCCTACAATTGTGATATTCATCCTCTGGTGAAATTATCTAACTCATTACTCTCCTACTCGTTTACGAATATTAGTCTTTTAACAGGAACAAACTGCTACGCATTGCTGCAACTCAAAGACAACGCAGGTAACCTTGGCAGCTATTGGACGGATGGCGTGTTAGTTGATACCAGCCCTCCGGTGAGCGGACGAGTCACGGACGGGCAAAGCGGAAGCGACATAGTCTACCAACGTGAAACCAACATACTGCACGCAAGCTGGAGCGGCTTTTATGAGAACGAATCCTCAATTCATCATTATGAGTTGGCCTTTGGTACTTCGGAAAATACTTCAGATATTCAACCTTTCACTGATGTTGGTCTGGTCACATCATCCGCCAGTTCAAACCTGCTTGTCTTAGAACTTAAAAATGGAGTAAAGTATTACGCCAGAGTTGTGGCATTCAATACGTTAGGGATTCCTAGCAAAATCGAAACTTCCAATGGAGTGGTAATCGATTCTACGCCGCCCACCTTTTCGTTACCAGTTTCTGACGGGGACAACCCATACATTGAACTTGATTATACCAATCAAGTGACCTCGTTGTCTGTAAGTTGGGCGTGCAATGACACGGACAGCGGGTTGCTTCGCACGTTTGTCGGGTTTGGGTCTCAGCCTGGTGTTGTGGATATCGTGGACTACCAGCGTGTGCTGCCATACCAAACTTCGTATACTGTGAAAAAGCTTTCTCTCTCCCATGGCTATAGATATTTCGCTACCGTGAAATGCATCAACCGAGTTGGGCTACAAAATTCACTGTCTAGCGATGGCATCACAATAGATTATACGCCACCGTTGCTAAGTTACGTGCATGACGGGATTAGTGCCTATAAAGATGTCGATTATATTTGGATTGCCTCTAATGTGACTGTAAACTGGAAATTTGTTGACCCGGAGAGTCATGTGGTGAGGTATGCAATTTCCATCCATCATCTTACAGATGGCGAGAGAGTTTTTGGACCGTCGGTAATACCCGGAAATAAGCGAAGCACAAAAATGGCTTTGGCGGGAATCAAGTTAAAACAAGGTGAAAGGTATGCTTTTACGGTTACGGCTCAAAACGGCGTTGGACTCAATACAACTGGAGTAAGTGATGGTTTCGTGGTCGATGGTACGCCACCAGTGTGTATTAACGTATATAGCGCAACCATTGATAGATCTCAGACTGCTTTTATCGGCCAGACAAGGAAGATTGCGATCCACTTCGAGTGCGGTGACAATGAGACGGGGATTAATGGGTATCACTTTGCTATTAAAGACCTCAATACTTCTAAGTATATTCTTCCATTTCATCAAATACAAGGAATCTCGGCGCTCTCGACCCTTGCGGTCGTGGACGGCGCTGGTAAACGAAATCTCCAACTTCAAAATGGCGGACACTACCAAATAGGCCTGCGCGCCACGAACAATGTAAACCTAGTGAGAGAGTACTGGACACCAGACGTTATAATCGATACTACTCCCCCCGTATTTAGTAAAGTCGTAGCCACGTTCAAAGTTCAAAATGAAAGCATTGAAATTACTTGGCAACTGAGTGACCATGAAAGTGGCGTAGAGTCACTGTCGTGGTCTCTAGAAAGATCACCCGACGTGGATATTCCTAGAAACTTCACTGAAATTTCGCATAACTTTTCAAAACTTCTCATTTCTGGATTCTCGTACCAACTCGGTCAGACCTACTATGTTCACCTGAAAGCTTCGAACAGAGCCGGTCGATCTGCGTCGTTCGTGTCTGACGGTGTCATAGTTGATCGCACTCCTCCCTCTGCTGGTCGAGTGTCGGCTGATTTCGTAGTGCCCTCGAACTACGATGGTAATCCGAACACAACCGACGGTGCTTCGTTCACAGTGAAGTGGAGTGGCTTCGTAGACCAAGAGAGTGGGGTCAGGGCGTATAGCTGGGCAATAGGTTCATCTGATAGAAAGACCAAACTGCTGGGGAATGTGTTTTACACAGGAATCACGTTTACAGGTTATTATTTTCAATATCATTTCATTATTTTCAAATACTCTCATAATCATAGCTGTATTGGCAACGTTTATTGGAGTTTGTCGAGAGCTTTCCAACTATTACTTTATTGCCTATGTTGGTCGTGTTCGGCACCGTTGATAACCTTATAATTATGCTAACCAAAATTTGCCTTTTAAAACAGGTACTTTAAATGGTTATATTATAACCGACCAAACTGTTTACACCAACACAAGTTACTATGTATGTATACGAGTCACAAACAGCGCTGGCCTGTCCACTACAAGTTGCTCCAATAAAGTATTGGTGAAACTGGGCAAACTAACTGCTGGTGTGGTATACGACGGACCGTTGCCTCAGGATATCGACTTTCAACTAGACGATAAGGCAGTTTGGCTTCATTGGACAGGATTTAAGGATCCTGTATTCAGCTTAGGGCATTATGCATGGTGTTACGGACCGCTCACAACCGCTGAAGAGTTAAATTGCACGACATCACTAGCTCAGGTGGATCCTCCTCTCAAAACATCGACACATCAGTTCCATAATATCTCGTTACTTCCTGGTCAGCGGTACGGCTTCGAAGTGCAAGCGTCAAACGAAAGGGGCAAAACTGTATCGGCTTTATCTGATGGCTTCACTGTCGATCGAACAGGGCCTTTGGCAGAAGGTATTCAAGTCGGCGGGTCGCGTGGTACAAAAGTAATTTATGTATTTGATGTTACTCCACCGATAATCTCATGGACAATGAATGAACGGGAAAGCGCAATAAAGGAATATCACTTTGGCATCGGCGGCTCACCCAAATCCGATGACTTGCACTCCTTCACTAAACTGGATGGAAGTCAACATTCGATGAACCTCGCAGAAATTAACTTTAAATTTATTCACGGTATTTCATTCTACATCACAGTTATCGGAGTGAATGTTTTGGGTCTGGAGACAAGCATGATTTCACCGCAAGTTATCGTCGATTGGTTACCGCCAACGCCTGGCGTAGTTCGAGATGGAAATGGCACAATTGATGTAGATTTTCAAGCGAATACTAATCACGTCTCAGCGACATGGAGTGAGTTCCTGGACCCGGAAAGCGATGTGGTGGAATACATGTACTGTGTTGGCACGGCACCAGGTAATTGAATCAATTCACTTACGATAAACTTAAACCAGAGACTTCTTTGCTTTAATCTTCTGTATTGTCAAATTCATAAAAGAACATAAATTATGATCGATGAAATCAGACTAATTGTTTTAGTAATTCATTTATAATCCACAACTTTGTAGGTCAGAAACAACTTAGTAGGTTAGAACTAAATGATTGTTAAAAATTGTTTTTATTATTTCACAGATTCTTGCGACGTTACCAACCAAACCTCTGTCAACTTGAACCTTCACGCAACGGCGCTCGTAAGCCTTAAGAAAGGGGATACTTACTTTGTCACAGTAACTGCCATTAATGGAGCTGGATTATCAACATCGTCGTCTTCAAACGGTTTCACCGTTGACATTACACCTCCCGAAATCAAAGGGTTCACAGCAACTGCTGTTATAGCCGTTGAGCTGAATTTCGCAAATAACACCACCAGAGTTACTAGTGTTTTGACTGATCCGTACCAGATTTTTGCCACATGGGATAAGGTGTTTGACCAGGAAAGTGGACTCAAAAGCGTTAGTCTTTGTGCAACCACGACTAAGGTTGATTGTAATTTGTTCTCGGAAAAATCTGTTGACCCTTCCTCTGAGAATCCGAGTCTAGACTTCGGTACCTCGCTTCAATCTGGGACGGTATTTATGCTAAAGCTTGAAGTACAAAATGGAGCAGGTTTAGTGGCTATTGCATATTCAGGTAGCATATTAGTAGACAGCACTCCGCCATTGAAAGGAACGGTCACCGTTGGCAACAAGAATGCTTTGGTGTTCCTACAAGAAGGACAGTTTCTTCGTGCTTCATGGCAGGGCTTCGCAGATCCTGAGAGCGAAATTACCATGTACCAGTGGAAGGTTTGCTCAGCGAGTCAGAGTTCAAAATGTGTATCTGAGCTCTTGAATGCAGGCTTGAATACAAGCCTATTACTAAGCGACGTTGGCATTGATCCCGGTACTGAGTTTAACTTAGTGATAAAAGCATGGAACCATGCTAAACTGGAAACAACAGCCGTTTCAAATCCCTTTATTCTCGATAAAACCCCGCCCGAATCCGGCACGGTATTTGATGGGGATACGTACTTAAAGGATGAAGTATATCAGAGTTCGTTTGAACAACTTTCTGTAAGTTGGAAAGGTTTTCGAGACAGAGAAAGCGGGATCGTCCACTACGAGATCTGCATTGGGTCAAAGTCGGGTCTTTGTGATGTTCTTGGGTTTCAAGATGTCGGCTTTACGACGAAAGCATTGATTAATAACCTTAATCTTACACACAATGAGACATATTATACAACTGTTCGTGCCATTAACGGAGCCGGTCAAACCAGTTTTGCGAGCTCAAATGGGATATTCATAGACCTGACGCCCCCTGTGGGTGGAGGACTTCGGGATGGAGATAGTTCAGATATTGATGTGACATTGTATGATTCCTATGTCAGTTGCAATTGGGATGAATTCCACGATACCGAATCGGGAATTTTGAAATACGTCATTTGTGCCGGTACCGTGAAAGGGTTATGTGATATATTACCACTTACCACAGTTGACCGTGGCTTCGCGTTAAAGTTGCAGTTTAGGCTAACTTTAAGTCCTGGGGTTGTTGTGTATTCTACGCTGAGAGTTTATAACAAGGCTGGTGGCTTAACGGAGGTCCATTCGAATGGATTTTTGGTGGACAGCACACCGCCTTATCCAGGCAACGTAGGTTTTCTATCTTAATATTTTATACGAAATAGATCACTTGATTAGTTTCAAAGATTTTACCCTGTTAGTCCAATAATAGTACATTGGAAACTGGAACTAAACTAGCTATGTTTGCGAATGAAAACTAAAACTTTAACTAAAAGAGGCATCTTACAAAATCTCTCTGAAAATTTGGTAATCAAGCCTATAGGAAGAAAAATCAACTTGAAACGCATATATATTTTGATTTTCTTGTCATCCATATCTACCTAAACTTACTATTTATTTTCAGGTCAAGATCACATCACCAAGCTCAGTGGTTGGCGACATACTATACTTGATATCGAAAAGCGCGGTTTGTGCCTCATGGGACACCTTCACCGACGACGAGACAGATATTGTTGATTATCATTTTTCTTTATGTTTGGAAAACAATAAACAGAACTGTCCAATTCCAACACGAGACCTCAACAACAGAACGTCAATGTGTATCGAGGAACCAGACGTCGCAGAAGGCCAGAGCTATGTTATAAACATTACAGCAACGAACAAAGTTGGTCTTAGCACATCTGCAAATTCTGCCGCATTTATCATCGATACAACCGAACCTGATGTTGGAAATGTCAAAGCATTAAATCCCTTGGGAGAAAAATATGATTTCGTCTCATCAGCCATTCTTGCGCAATGGCATGGTTTCATTGACCTCGAGACCGGGGTTCGTGGTTTTTCTGTGTGCATAGGTACGGCACCTTCCTTGTGTGATGTAACCAACCTGGTTACCGTCGGGAACACGTCGAGTTATACTTGGTATAATTTGAGCTTGATTCACAATGAAGAATATTTTGTGTCTATAAAAAGCATCAACAATGCTGGGGTTTCTACCAATTTTACTGTCTCACAACCCATTTCTGCAGACACAACAGGTGAGCGTACTCTATTTTTACTTCACAAGTATAAACGATATCTTCACTAAAGGTTGAAAAAAGCTAATTTAGACTTTTGTGTCTTATTAAACACATATCATTAAAAGCTCTTATCCTTTTCTTACAGAACCTTCACTAAGCAATGTTATCGATGGTCTCGAGGCAGAAGACATCGACTACCAACAAAGTCGCAGGAAGGTGTCCGCTTCATGGTTTAAGGTTGAAGATCCTGAGAGTGACATCATTGCCCTTATGTGGTGTGTAGGATCCAGGCCTGGTTCGTGTGAACTGTATCCCAGTACTTCGTCGGATGTTACCACGACCAAAATATCGGTTTTCCTGAATCAGCCAATCAAAAATGGGGAAATGTATTACGTCACAGTCAACGCAACCAATGGCGCGGGCTTGACCAGCGTCGTGGCATCAAACGGTGTTACTGTTGATTACACACCACCACGTGTTGGAATTGTTATTGATGGTGAGAGTGATGATGTTGATTATCTCAAGGGTGGCGACACGGTGTACGCTCGATGGACAAATTTTGAAGATCTAGAAAGTGGGATTAAATCGTACCTGTTTGCTTTATGTGAAAAAGAAAACGTAACCGTTTGTCCAAGGGCGTTTTCAGACACGGGACTTCAGACTAATATTAGCTTATCCGGTGAGTTTATTTCGCTTCTTGGCGTTGACACAAGTGAAAACATACATAAGTCAAAAAATGTATCATAAAGTTCATTCGAGCACTCTCTATTATTACGATGCCATTATTATTTCCCTCGTAAGAATAATAATGCCGTCAACTCTAAAACCTTTAAGAGACATTGCTGAAGTTCTCGTTGAAATACAAGTTTTAGCCATTCAGAAGGTTGTTGATTACCAGTCTTTACCAATAACTCATCTAGTCCATTTGCGATTTCGTCGGCAATCGCTTATTCATTTATTAGTTAATGAGGCAAAACACTACACACATGAACTGAATTTTTCCATGCTTTCCTTAGGGATGGAGTTACAGAATGGTAAAGAATATGTGATTATAGTTCGTGCTATCAATATGGTAGACTTAAAGAAGGATGCCACATCAGATGGATTCACTGTTGACATAACGGCACCTGTTTCCGGACGAGTCGTGATTGTGTTCCCATCACCGAGTAACTTTGATATTCATCAGATCACAGCGAGGTAAATGCAAACTAAAATGTCTTTGAACCCAATAGATAATAGTTCTTTTATCTGTTCTAAAAAGAAAACAAACTCTATTTATGCTGAATAACTCTGTCAGTTTAATTCGATCCTAAATTGCTAAATTTAAAATCCCATTCATATACTGAAATACAGCAAACGTCTTTTTATGGAATATGTTTTTTTTCAGATGGGAGAACTTCATAGATGCCGAGTCAGATATCTCCAAATACGAAGTTTGTCTTGGCACAACGAAGGAAGAATGTGATGAGATCGATTTCCAGTTTGTTGGTTTGAACATGAATCACACCTTCATTGGACACAAATTGCGACATCAGGAAACGTATTACGTCACAGTAAAAGCAACAAACAATGCAGGGATGTCCACTCTTGTTTCATCCAATCAAATAAAGATTGACCTGACTCCACCACACCCAGTAAGGCAACTAAGTAGAGTCTCTTTTGATTTGGAGAAGATCTGTAGAAAAGGCATCTTAGAGGGATCTTGTAATAAAACTGGGCCAGGTACAGCTTTATATAATTATACTAGATTAGTAGATACCTATATTCCTTCTTAACTGTTCCGTCTAGCGGTCAAGTAAGATTGTCTTTAACTTATCTGGTTTTACTATTGGCGGTGGCAATAACTAAGAAAGCGTTAGTCATACTGTTATCTCTGAAAGTTTTAAAGTGCATTTTTTTGGAGGTCGAGTACGGACATTTCGTTTTTATCGAGTGTCCTTATTTGAGAAAAACCAAAACCAAATTGACTTTGTCTTTGACAGTAAGAACCATAACCTCTTGATAAGCCAGCAAAAGTCAACTTTTTTTGCATGTGGAAAGCTGCATATTTCAGGCATAAAATGTATGTTAAAACACCTGTTGATGTGGCAATAATTGCCTTTTGAAACTTTATTATTTCAGAAATGACAGAGCGTGTTCTTTTAAAAATTACGTGCGTGCGTGATTTGATCAAAGCCTCGTGGCTGGAGCATGAGGACGAAGAGTCCGGCATAGCTTTAATCGAATGGTGTGTCGAAAGCATAAACAATACGTGCGACGTAAAACCTTGGCAAGCGTTACCGACCAACCTACTGTACACATCTGCCGTTATTCATTCACTTTCCAAACAAACTAGTGTCCGAGTTGTCGTTCAAATCACCAATGGTGTAGGAAACAAAGCAGTGCTTGAGTCGCGTGCATGTAACCCGGTGAAGACGTTCCCATCTGAACTCAGTGTTGTCGAAATAAATGCCCAGAATAACTCACTGGGCAATATAGATTACCAAAACGATCTTGAAGCGATTGTGGTCACGTGGTCATCAAACAACGTGACGTCATATTCCAATGTCCAGGCTGCTTTAACCGAGCCAAATAAGAGATTGAACATAAATGGTTCGTTGCGAAAAAGATGGAGCGGCGAGCCGTTAGCTTACGGTTTCGTGGACATTCCGCGTGAAAGAGCGTATATCAGGTTCAGCGGTGATATGATTAAACCATACAAGAAATATCGCCCGGTGATTAAACGATGTAACGAAGAAGGCCTATGCACAGATTCTTTTGGAGATGGAGTTGAAATAGTGCCTGATGCACCCCCAAAAATACAGGTAATTATAACATTGCTATTGCTGACACTTAGCACTTTTGACAATTCCTTGGCCACTGTATACCAGTAGGAAAATTAAGATCAAGTAGAATCTAGCTTTACTTTGTCTCACTTGCCTATTCGACGCTGTTAAGGTGGCTCGATACAGTTTCTCGAATTTTTTTTGGGCTCATTTTAAACAGGGATATTAACACCTAAATATTTCACCATAAGGCTAAAAGTTAATATACTTTGCAGGAAACATATCTAGAGCGGAAATGTTCTCAGAACTTTTGCCTGGCAACCGTTACCATGGCAACAGAGACGTTACAAAATGGCCGCCAAACAGGGTTTAATCGTGTTTATATCACAAACGAGTTCGGTGACCCCCAATTTTTTTTGCATTAAACATTTGACCGACCGTGCCACTCTTGTCAATTGTTGGATAAGCTAGTTAATTAAGACAGAACATCATATTTTAGAAAGAATAGGTAAATAAGAAACAGGAAAGATTAGGTTCAAATTGTAAAGAAACCATTCGTTTACAAAAGGTCGTGAGTTCCAATTTAACTTTGGAATTCTTGCTATTTTAAAAAATTGTGTTAGTATTAATGACTTAACAAAGCGATTAGTGCACCCCAAAAGCACAACCAATGCAAGACGAAGCTTTAACGTAGATATTCATGATCTCTAGCGAGCGTCGCGTCGTATGTGTAGGCAAGCCCGGGGTACCATTAGTATTTCATTTGTGGATCAGTTCAATTTATCTAAATTAATTATAACCCAATACAACATTGCACATATTTTCTTCCCATCAGGTGAACGCCACGGATACATTTGAGGGTACTGAACAGGAACGATGGCAAAAATTCGTCAAAATCCCTCGTTTACCCCGAAGACCGGTCAGAGACATCCTATCTGATCCATTCAGCGTGGTTATAACAGCAAACTTAGAAAACCCAAGTACATACTATTTGGCAAAGAAACGTATGCGAGAGACTCTCCAAGCTAGCGTTTACAGGATCACATCAGGCGCCAACGAAACACAAAATGAAACAATTGATATTCGACATATTTTTGAGCATTCACATATACACGATGACGCTGACGTTTGCTGTAAAAGGACGAATAAAGAGCCGCGCACTGTTCACCCTGATCAACAAATTAAACCCGTTCAAGAAACAAAGGCGTTCGGCGCGTCTGTGAGCTATCTGAAAAACAATCCAAATGTAACTATAGTATCGTCTCAAAATTCTGCATACGTTTTTTCAAAAGGGTCCTATGAAGGTCCTCCACTTACTTTAGTGACGTTCAATTCTACTATGAATGATAGTTTTGTTAAAGTTAAAGGGTTTACTGACACTGTTTTGATATCGGGTAACGGGAAATTGCTGTTATACAGAATTGATACCGGAAAATCTAGCTCGAAGCGTGCCGATTTTAGGAATAACCAATTGTAATCAAACAAGTACAGACACGATCGAACCTTGTACGATTGACGACGGATGGTCTTCCTCGGAAGATGTCGGGAGAGAGTTTGCTTCTGACGGTGCAAAAATGATTGCGGTCAGCGGAAAGCATCCACAACATGGTTACGGTGTTGTTGCAATATTTAGAAATGACTCCCGTCTGTTGGGATTGGATCATGTATTAGGATCGCAAGAGAAAGACCAATCCTTTGGGAAGGCAATCTCAATGAATAAAGATTTTTTGGTTATAATCGGATCTGGCGTTTATATCTTTTCAAGAATGTCTAACGGTTCCTGGCAGAAGAACAATGCACTTTCCAAAAAGTTTAACAATCAATTTCCAGACAATATCTATCTGACAAAACAAAATGAACTATTTCTTCTATCAATTTCAGACAAAACATTGACAGTTTTTGAATTGCAGCCACCAGGAAATGCGATCAGGAGATGTCGAATGGTTTATTCAGGGCTTGTTCAGCTGAGTGGGAGTTTTGATGTGTTGGAAGGCGAGTCAAGTGTTTTTGCTATTGGTATCATGGTTGACGGTCACGATGGAAGTGATTTGGGTGTTTTCGAACCAGGGAATAAGTGTGCAAAGATTGGGAGAGTGGTGGCAAAAAATGACCTTCGTTTTGATGATGGTAAGGCAAAGGCGTCTGTAGCAATCACAGACGGTCATGTTGTGATTGGCAGTCCAAGTTTGAATACTTGGCCGAGCGATTATGTGGGTGCAGGAACTGGACGTGTGTATTTCATGAAATTCTGTCAACGCAATTTCGTACGTTTGAAAGTGTCTGATCTTGGACATCAGGTGACAGTAAAGTGTGTCGCGTGTGGCCTGGGGGAAGAGGCATACCCTGGCTTTGAGGAGAAATGCGTGAATTGTAGTCGTAGTATTTGTTTGAAAAACTCAGGAGGTTTAAGGTTCAAGCTTTCCCACTGTGATAAATACCCTTGCGGTTTAGTTAATAATCGAAGTATAAGCCAAAATATTTATCCAGCTAATCTTACAGTTACCGAATATGGGCCCAGCTTTGGTGACGACGGATTTTACCTTCCCGGAACAGAACAGAGTTATTTCGTTAGGATCACCCAAAGGTCGGCTTCGGGACTCACGACTACCTCCGACAGCATTCCGTTCTCTCTCGACAACACCTCGCCAGAGCCGGGATCTGTCTACGACGGCTTGGGTAGCGACGAAACCCGAAACTGTTCAGCAAATACGACATTCGGTTCGGAGCACCAGTGTTCAAGTCGAAGTTTCGCCAACACCGATTTGGATTTCACGAACAACACCGCCTCAATCAGTGCTCGCTGGATCGATTTCCGGGACAATGAAAGCGGCATCGGGCAAATGTTTTGGTGCATCGGTTCCAAGCCTCTCCGAGATGATATCATGGGGTGCAAAAATGCAACTAACCATGCGAACAGAACTCTGACTGGGCTATCGATGCAGCACAATGATTCGTACTATGTGACAGTATTGGTATGTAATAATGCGGGACTATGTACTGCCAAGTCAAGCGATGGAGTTGTGATCGACACCACACCACCTATTATAAATTATGTCCGAGATGGATTGATGGGTCCAGATATCAATTTTCAGGTCAGTTGCCTAAGGTTGCTAGGTTCCAAAGTCTTTAGATTTGCTGCACCTTTAAGATACTTTGAAAACATAGATAGTTTGTCCACTTTTACGATATTTAAAGCATTTTTAACTGCTTTCAAATTTTTAACTGCTTTACAGCATTGTTTTTCCTTTTTTACCTCATTTTCATATCCATCGGTTGAACATTGAGTATTCCGTATTTTTTAGGTGTTTACCAACATCATATTCGGCAATTGGGCAGCGGAAGATCCCGATAGCGGCATAGTCTCGTACGAGGTTGGTTGGGGTTCGTCTCCAGGACTGGATGACCTCTGGGAGTTCCAAGAGATTGGAAATGCCACAGCCTACTATGCAAAGTTCAAACACGGAGATCTGGTGAAGGGGCGCAAATATTACGTAACCGTGAAAGCCATCAACGGTGCAGGCCTGGAATCTGAGGCAGTGTCTTCGAATGGCATCATGGTTGGAAAAACCGAGTTTGTCTTTTCGAAAAATGATTCTGGATCGTTTTTCTTCGATACTATGAATGTGAACGCCAACGAGACACAAGAAAAGGATTCGGATGTCGGAAATACATTTGGAACTTTAGACGTTCCCTCCGGGGCTGTCGAAGATGAAGTGAAATTTCAGGTTTACAGCCTTGGCAAGGAAGAGTTGAAGAACGGCACAGATGATAATACGACTGTCGTTGATCCTGCTGTCATGAAGCCGCCAAAAGTAAATAGATGTGTAACTTTATTTTTTGCGCATGTAGTTACTCTCTACGAGCCACAACATCGCAGTATAGCTACCCACACTGATTCATTAAGTTCGAGACATTTTTTCTGATGCTCATAACAGACAGGCTGAAAGCTTGGGATAGATTACCATAAAAATTCGCCTCGGTAGGCCTATTTAATATTAAATTTATTCCCTTTTAGCATTTCAAATTGGGCAACTACAGTTTCCAAATCAAAGCTTACGAACCAGAAAACAATACTTTGCAAGAAAAATATCGTTTCAAAAAACCAATAACCATCTCGCTGTTCTACGACGTCGATCAAATGTTGAAACAAAACAAGAAAACTGTTAGTAGTGAAGTAAATAATAACGATATCGATCCTGTGCTTCTATTATGGCACACCAAAAATCAAACATGGTGAGTAGTAGTGAGTGAATACAATTTCGGGAGGATCTTGTAAAAGAAGCTTCAAATTTATTTTTTATCTTTTCCAGGTTCGATGCAGCCAAAACCTGTCCTGAGCCATGGACGTTTGTTGATCATGCTGCGAAACTTCTCAAAGTCCACGTCTGTCATCTGACCCAATTCGCCCTATTCTGGACGTTTACAGCAGAAAATGGAATAATTGAATTCCTCAATGGTTTGTTTCGCTCACTTTAAGTGCCTCTAAACTGTTTAGTAGCCGTATTTCCTTTTATCAATCTAGTTTTACTGCGGGCGGGGGGGGGACCTGAATAAAGTAACCTTATACTGAATAGAGCAATCAGTTCTAGCTTTATAATCTTTCTGAAAGTCCAGTAAGTATAATCCATCATTTGTCTAGTGGTACTACTTGAAGCAGGGGTACCAGGTAAAACGAAGTTGATCAAACTTGGTCATAAACCTATATATTTCAATAGTGATAATACTGACAATAGTTATTCTAGTCACATAGACAACGTAGCTCACATGTAACATTTTAGGTTCCTCGACTGGCCAGCCCAAACAAGCCATGTTCGACGGAAGCAGTAACAGTATCATTTATGATCCTAAACGATATGGCGGTGAAATTATTCTTAACATAATTAGGCGCAAGGGTTCTACCGGAAGGATTAATGTCACGTGGATCGTCATCAGCCAATCAGGTGGTAGCATTCCATTTAGCGTTTCCCCAATGAGTGGTGAATTGAGTTTTTTGGAGAGCCAATGGAATTCCTACGTTCATTTAAAATTCGGCGGTTTTCCATCAAAGATGAGTGAAATGGTATTGTCTGTGGAATTGTTGAATGTGTCTGGTGGTGCGATGCTGGGGAATTCGCGCAGGGTGCAAATCGTCTTTCCCGCAAAGCTGGACAGAGAGGGGCCGGAAGATAGTAGCTTTGCACTGGAGATTGTTCTACCGTGCGTTGGTGGTGTTTTGGCAATTATTATTATAATAGCAGCGGTTTGTTTTGTCCGAAAACGACGCAGGTAAGGTGTTAATAATGTGATGATGGGAATGTGTTAGTGATGGCATATGATTATTGGGAATAGGATAATGATGATAATCGCCAATGGTGATGGTAATCATGTACCATTGCTCCGGCTGATGTTGATTGATGTTTTGGTGGTGATGATGATGCATGAGTTGTAGTGATTATGTATTAGTTATCATGTTCATGTATTGGTAATCAACACAATAATAATAGATGGAGGATGATGATTTATCGGTGATTATTAGTGACCATTAAGATGGTTTTGATATTAGAGACAATGCTTGTGAACCTTTTGCATCTTTTTTTTACCACAGCCGCCAGCCTGCGGTATCATCCAGAGGGAGAGAAAACCCTATTTATAGAATAGGGTAAGTGTTGCGTTTAATACCCGAGAAAAAGCAAAATATGTAGAATTGTTTTTATTTCTTTGATATTTGTTATATATTATATTATTATTCTATGATTTTCTCCTTTTTTTCATTATAGTTACGGTCAAACGGATAGCATTCCTGAAACGCTCCAGGAGACATCATTCACACAGCCCAGGTGAAGAGCAAGCCTTTGTTAATGCATAAAACGACATGCACTTATATTAGCTATATACTAAATACTTTAATAAAAAAATTAATTGCGATAGATAATGGAATTGGGAAATAAATAGATGTACATGTATTTGAATTGTAAAATTTTCCGACGGCTGGATTGTATTATAAACAAGTAATCTTTAAAAGAATATCATAGGCGTATGAATAGCATTAAATTGTATGCACAACAAGTTAGTATATCTAACAAAAATTAATACACCTGGGATGAATTTAAAGTTAAAAATATTTTCTGAAAATCATTAAAACACACGTAATAACCTCAGACTACTGCAAGTCTTGTATGTAATATTTGATCAATATTCTAAAATACGTTCTAATAAACTACCTAAAAAAGGAATTCTCTAAGTTTTGACCTCAGGGCTCGCCAGCATAGTTAGTAATTAGTATTTATTTGAAAGATTCACTGCCTCTGATTGGCTTACAGCCAGCCATGTGTGCTTTCGTCATGTCCTACGAGTGACGTCAAAACATAGGATATACTTTTTTTCATGCTATGACGTCATAATCACGTTATGACCTCAGGCCAATTGCGAGCGAAAAAAGCATTGTTTAAAATTAAAATTCGGTTCTCACATGTTATGAAGGTTTATCAAACTTCAGTTTTTCCTTATCAACCACACTGAAATAATTCAATAATATATTAGTATGATAATACTCTCTTCCGATAATACTAACCGGTCTGACTCTCCTGATAAAACTCCGGCCTGACAAACTCAGACAAAGAGAAGGGTTTTTTTAGTGTTTTTATTAACACCCTAAAGTCGCATGCATGGCCTGGAACGAACGACCTCCAGCTAATCTGAGATCAAGACGTCATAAAGCATCTCATTTGCCTGGTGTTATCATTTGCCTGGTGTTATTTGTCCTTATTCTTCCAAGTAATAGTATAAAGGGTGAAAAATTTAAATTCTAAATGTGTCGAAGTCATATGCAATCAAGGAAATGAACATTTAGTTTTGTCGAAGATCTGGCTTCTGATTGGTTGATTTTTACACCCAGATCAGCTGGCCATGACCTATGACCTCAATGCCTATGACGCACTGGCCCCTGGTGTTAGTGGTGTATGCATATGGCTATGTCCTTTGTGATCGCTTTAAGCGATCACATTCGCTTTCCCCTGACAATTCACAATTTGAAGAGATTTTATACACAAAACACAAATATTGACCGCTCAGCGCCGGCAATCTCACAAAGTTCAAATGACGGAATTGTCCTGAGAATATTGGCGAAACCGGGCGAAAAGGAAAGCAGAATAACAGGTCAGCCTATATGTCTTTCAAGTATCGTATTACAGTACATTTTAGTATTTTGTTGTTGTAATTGTGACATATTGAGGAAGTATGTTGTTATTGGTCAATATCGCACAGTAAAATGTCACATAAACTATTATCTATATCCCAATACATAATTATGGCCTGCTGAGTGCTGAGTGTGAAAAATATCTAGACGTTTACCCCATTATTAAAAGGGATTGCATTAGGTCTACTTTGGCTCTTTCAAATCTGACAGTTCAATATGCTAAGAATTTTACTCGAAAGTGGAGAGTTGTGACAATTATATTTATTATTGTGGTCAATGAAAACAAAATTACAAATATTTAGCATGACTAGTAAAAATGAATTTAGTCTGATAATCTCGAGCATGCTGTGAATGTGTTTGGCCAGACTCTTTCTTGTGATGTAGTATTTTAAAGTTGGGTTTCAATGATTGTATAATTTTATGTTTGCAAACATCTATGATATTGTTGTAATAATTTATAGACAAGACTATCAGTGTTCCTAACCCATCCCTGGGGATGAAGGAAGGCAATATTCGGTCCTTGCAGTACCATAGGCATAGCTTACATGGAGAAGATTTTTCTGTGTTGTCAAATAATCACAGGCTGCATTAAATACTATGTACAGGAGTACTATAAAACATTATATATATTGTATGATTCCTAAAATACCTGAATGCCAATAAGTTGTGTTTATTTTAAAACTAGACTGTTACTGTGATGATGCCTTAAACTTTCATTCAGCAAATTGCAAGCTCTTAATTTTTTCTGATTTCAGACATTACAGAAAATAGTATTGGACCTCAAATTGGTGCTCCTAACAACGAGATAGAGGTAAATGCTGAACTGGTGAATTATCTTGCGATGGTATTGCAAGTAAGAAAAACAAACATTATTGTTGAAAAAGGTTTGAGATCTCAGATTAAGTCAGTGCTGATAAATAAAATGGCATGACGGTTGATAGAGCTTTGATAGAGAAAGGTGCAGAATCATTTGCAATTGATCTAAACATTTAACATCACTTGTACAAAGCATAATGTATATAGCCTACTGACCATTTATATCCTATTCTTTCTCACAAAAAGTCTACTTTCTAGCTGAGGTAGTCATTTTAATTGTTGATGCCAAGGGGGTAGGAAGCTAGTTTTCAATTTCAACTTGCATACTATGATTACATTACATGCTATAATACATACTAATTAATTAGAAGTTGCAATTTAACAGTTTAGGCGAGTTATTCAAGCCTAAATATTTGCTAACCCCAGGTTAAATAATATATATAGTCAGTTTTTAAAATGACTTCTGAAACAACATATTTAGGTTAACATATACAGTTAGAAATTGTGACCTCTATTTGAAAAAGGGTAGGGCATATCATCCTATTGACGATTTAGTTACCCTAAATGTGAGATGAAATTGGAAGAGGGGGTGGGGTGAGGGCAGGTGCCAAATATTCAATTTTTTTTATGGAAGTGGAATTTTTATGTGAACAACATCTGCCATCAATGACAAATTTACAACCGGACTATTTTTCATCTGTGAAAAAGACTAGTTCACGACAATGAGCCACTTTCATAATAGACCAACTTGTGATCTTGGTAACAAAAAGGGACAAAATCACAACAGCTAAAAAGAGCATACTGAAATTAGTATCATTGCCAAGTTTGGCTGCAAAACGCATGTAGTACGGAAAATATAGCCATGCCAAGTAGGCAATTTTTGTATACCTTTGTTACACAGTTTAATAGTATGTTCTTCTCGGAAATTCTCTTTTTGTCGCCTGAATCAAAAGTTGGTCTGTTATGCAATTGGTCCAATATAACGGAAACCAGGCTTTAGACGTTGCATATTCTTTGCTGTTGACAACGCTCCAAATTACTAACTCTCACGCTTTATGGTTGAAACGCCTGCATTTCACACCTCATATCCAGTTTCGTATTGAAAGCGCTCCCTCTTTACGAGGAATATCGATAGATAATAATAATAAGACTAGCATTTAATTTTTAACAGGCAAATAATGGGGCTCCTTTGCGGTAATTTGTGCCCGCATTAATTGCTGGATGGCAGATTGAATAGCTATTATTTTCCTTCTCAATTTATAATGTATTTGGTCATTTCCTTAATCTATACACACATTAATATTGCTTACAAAAGTAATCACAGACGCTGCTATGTGGGTTCATGCAAATACTCTGCAAATATGACAGCATAACATTGTACTGGATATATGAATTTTATTTCTAGTTTAGTATTATTTACCATGAAATGGAAGGCATTCAGATAAGAAAATTATTTATATCTGTACTCTATAGAAAGAGTTAGGAACATCTCTCACCGATATGTCTCTAGTGTCTTTCTTATGTTCGAAATACTTACAATGTCTATAAAAATTACCATTTCTCTACAACAAAAAAGAAAACTATCATTTCTTTAAAACGCTCAATACACTGAAAATCTCCTTCATTAAGTGAGGTACTATCTTTATACTGACGATGTCAACCTATCTCAGCCAGCGTAACTATAAAATGCATTAGGACAGAAAGTTTACTTATATTTATCAATGATTAACCAACATGCTTGTAGTGTATTTGATTATGAAAAAACTTCAGAAAAAAAGGCATAAATGCGAGTTGCTATAATTCCATTCAAACATTTACACATTGGAAATCTCCTTCGTTAAGTAAGGTACTATCCTTATCAGATAGAAGTCGGGTGGCTGGTGACGAAACTTTGGTTGTAAGTCCTGCTTTGTTTGTTGCCTCTACTGTAACGAATATCGTGTCACCTTTGGACAGACCATGATCTTCAGTTAACTCAAAATTAGCCTCAAAGTTGATGTTGAAGTCTCGGAAAGGCAGGACGTCATATCTTAGTGGGGCTCGCCCAATGGCGACGCTAAATCCAGCAATATCGGATTCTTCGTCATGGAAACCCGTCCAGAAAACACGCAGTGTCGTGTTAAGGAAGTGGCATCCGGTATGCTGACGTCGTTTGTCGTGGTTTGGATCAGGACTGATGATAACCAATCCCTGAAATAGAACATACAAAAAAATCTGAAATGTTTAATTAATATATGAAGGTCAGCCGACGCTGAAAAAAAGAGGTTGTAAATCCCCGCCTCTCCCCTCCTATCCTCTGCCAAACTATCCTAAACAGTCCCTATACAACCAGCGATTTCTTACGTAACAACACACCAGTTTTGCTGCCTTAAACACGTGCTTATATAACACGCTATATATAAAAACGTACCTTTTCTGGTGGGCTGTTGTCAATGTTTACTTCCTGAGAATCGACTTCTCTGCTTCTTTCACCAAGATTATTTGTACAAATGAATGCAAGCTTGTATTTTTCCCCATGTCTGAGTGTCAGATTAGAGGCCAAGATATGATTCGTACTGCCTGTGACATGTGCTGGAATAAAACTTTCCCCGCCGGCTGCTTTTATTCTTAAATTGCAATTTTCCATTCCACTTTCGTTATCAAGGAACCCTTTAAATGTTGCGCTCAGACTGCAGTTTCCTAAGCATGGTATATAGTTAGGTTTTATTGAAATTATACCGGATGTTGGTGGGGTTAAATCTACGGTCACCCCTTCTGTGTGGGCCAAATTGAATAGTCCCGCCGTGTTCCAGACTCGTATCGTCATGAAATAGGTATGCTTGTGTTTTATCTTGCATTCGAAACATGTGACACTCATACGGTTGCTAGGGACACGTTTCAGATCTGCTACTTGACAACCACCCTTGGTTGTACCAATGCAGAATTCTGTAAAGTCTATATCACTTTCATCATCGTAAATGTTCCATTTTCCGGTTAGGTAATCACCTGGTCCGATATGGTTTAGTGCTGTATGAGATGATTGAAGTTCAACCTGTAGGAATATATGTTGAAAAATATTTTAGTAAAACAAATGTAACAAGATCACAAGACAAGTCGATTCATACGCCCAGTTGCCGCCGTTCTCATAATGTGTAAACATTGTCCTCTCAAGGCCTCTCAACCTAGTTGTCGTTGTCGGGTAATGTACGTTGCATTAGATTCCTCTTTGTTTTATACCGATTGGATCATCAATGTTTTCTACTCGGACTTGTCAATACGTACCTTAGTTATAATTGGCGCTGTTGTGTCCACCCCAATACCATTTGACGAAGCACGTGACTTCAAGCCTGCATTGTTCACTACTTCCAGTGTGACGTAATACGTTGTTCCAGAGTTCATCGATAGATTCGCAATTTTAACTTCAGTAGCCTTGCCCACCGTAAAGAACTCACGCACATCGTTGCGGTAGACTCCAGAACCCACGGCCACCAAATACTCCTTAATGCCACTTTCAGGATCGTTGCCTGGGTTCCAGTACACTTCAAGGGTGTTTGTCGAGGATTGGTAAAGACTGTCCGAAGTTTGGTTTTGGTCGGTCATGTGGTATATTGAGCCCACAATCGGAGCAGTTCCGTCACAAAATATACCATCAGACTCTGCAGAAGTCTTAAAGCCGTCAGGATTTCTGCATTCTATACTCGATAGATATTGTAATCCTAGGACTATGTTAAATTTGTGAGTTATAGATCCACTTGCGTTTACATCCATTCTCAAAACAGAGAATTCACCTTTGTTGTCCTTTCCAATGACAGTCAGCGTACATCTTTCGATACCAGTCTCTGGATCGGAAAACGCGGACCATGTGCTAATCAGGGCAGAATTGACCGCAATACTGTCCAGGTCTTCGTCCAACCCGTCAATGACAGTCCCAGCAATGGGAGGGGTGAAGTCAATTTTGATCGCATCCGAACTGACAATAGTTATCAAGCCAGCATTGTTGGTTGCCTTCACAATACCGTAGAATGGCGTGGCTAGATCAGCCGGGGTAAACCCTTGCACAGTCCCTTGTTGGTCTGAACCAGCGCTGGTCAAGGCGGTCGAGCAAGCATTCTCGATATAGCCAAGACAGAATTCAAACTTTTTGATACCTGTTTCTAAATCGCCGAAGCCACTCCATGTTAGCGTATAATCTACCTCATTCGTGGCCTGTTTTAAAATTTTGTGTGCCACATTAACCACACCGGCCGTTGGTGCGGTCGTATCCACGATAAATCCGTTTGAAGATTTGTTACTAGTCCTTCCGCTCAATGTCGTAGCGCGGACAGTGACGTAATACTTCACCCCTGTGTCCAGATCGATGTCGCTGTTAGGCAGTAATATTGAAGCCCTGGTGACTAATCCAACCTCTGTGAAAACCATGATGTTATCCGATGCGTCAGAAGTTCCCACAGCCCACTCGTATCCAATGACCGGGTCTTTCGAATCCCCGTAAAATGTGCCCCATGATGCACCAAGAGTGTCGCCGATGACGTCAAATTCTAAATCATGTGGTCCAAGTCCATCGAAAACATCTGACGTCATTGGCCATTGGTTGACAAGCGACCATCCATTGGAATGTTGGTAGCTAAACATACCAGCATTATTCGAACATTGGATTACGTTGATATAAGAGGCATTTGTATCTAATCGTAGTGGAGCGGCATCTGTATGCCGTACGTCATACGTTATGTTTGCTTGATCAAGTGCTTTTACATAAACAGTTGCGATCTCGTTACCAATGCGCTTTTGGATGACCCATTCACACTCTCGAACGCCACTTTCAATGTCCTGTGCTCCAAACCACGTAATGGTCGGCAACCAATCACGATCAACCTTCTCTATGTCTGGGCTTCTAGTCTTTTCTCCATCGAAAACACGGCCTATGTCAGGTGGGCTGAGGTCTACGGTCACGCCATCAGAAACAAAGACAGCAGACAATCCTACACTATTCGTTGCACGAACTCTTGCGAAAACTTTCCTGCTTGCGTTTATTTCACAATCTTCGCATACGAATGATTTGTTAAGGCCGATTTGAGTGAATGGTTTTACGAGACAATTGTATGGAGTGGTGCCAACACAATATTCGAACATATTTATCATGCTTTGTTTTTCTTCAATGTTTTCCCAAGTTGCCGAAACCGAGTCGTTTAGAGACATGAAATCGATATCGTACCCAGAAAGACCGTCTCTAACGCTACTGTTTTTCCCAGTTGGCGATGTTTGATCGATTTCTATTTCTTCTAGAATCAGCGAACTTCTGAGCTTTGCTGTATTGTGGGCCGTCACAGTGATAAAATATGTTGAATCATCTGTTAGATTCAAACCGGCAAACTTTATATCAGTACACAAACCAGTTCTGGTAAATTCATGAATGTCGTCTCTATGTGGTCGTGTCCCAAGACCGACTTCGTAGAATTCTATAAGGCTTTCGTTGTCTGAAAAATGTTTCCACGTTGCTTTGACTGAAGTTAGATCGGACTGAAAGTGTCGTTTAGGTGCGCGGCCAGTGTAATATGGCGGAGTGTCATCAATAATGAATGATTTTGAAGAAACAGTGGTTTGAAGTCCTGCATAATTAATGGCTTTAATGGCTATCGAATATCCTGACCCTGGTGCCAAATTACCGAGGGAAACATTGACCATTGGGCCACTAGAATTGAAAGTGTAAATTTCCGTATCCGATTGTAAAATAGAGATCTCATATTTTTCTATGCCACTTTCCAAGTCCTCAAAATCGGACCAACTAACATGGGGAGGGTCTTCAGTAGAACTGAAATCGCTTTTCTCAGCCCCATTACTTGAAGTTATCCGGATACTACCAGCAGTAGGTTGAGTGTAATCAAACAGGAGTGGTGACGAACAAGCACGCGACGCAAGGTCTGCACGGTTTCGCGCAACGACTGTGACGTAATAAGGAACCCCAGGCCGGAAGTTTAACTCACTTCCGGTCGTGTTTGCACGCGTGGACAAGCCGATATTGATAAGTGGTTGAAGCTGGCTGCCACAGTTTGATGTCCCTATTGCCCACTTGTAGTACCAAATTTCACTTTCGTGTTCTTTGAAGTCCTCCCAAGTCACGTATATGCCAGCAGTTGTGGATGAATAGTAAGTTCTCGTCTCCTTGTTGAAACGCCAATAAGATCCCAAAGTAATGGTACTCGGTAAGGGGGGAGTGGTATCAATAGTGATTCCATTTGATATCAGTTCTCGCATGCCACCTGCTCTGTTATATACACGCAATACAACCGTGTAGTTTTGTCCATGTTTTAAAGACAACATCTTGCTACTTGTAACATGTGTTTGGAGTCCAACATTAACAAAGTCTGATAGAGGCCTTTTGTATTCTTCCTCAATTCCCCATTCGAATCGCTCCACTCTGCTCTCTAAATCCCAGACTCGTTCCCAGTTCGCGCTTATCTTTGTTGTCGACGACTGATAGCGTACATCCGGTTCCAGTATCCCATCATACACCACGCCAGAAGTTGAAGGGGTTGGATCGATGAGGACGCCGTCGGAGGCCAGACATGACTTCAACCCTGCATTATTTATAGCGCAGACTATGATGTAATACACGTCATTGTTCAGACTCAATCCAGCTATACTTGCCGACATATTGCGGTCTACGTCTTTGAATGACGTCAAATCCGGTACGCCAATCCGATTTCGGCTAATTGCTACTTCGAAATGGTGTATGCCTGAGTCGTAGTCTCGAATTTCCCTCCACGTTGCTGACAACTCCCCCGTGCTTGATTGGTAATCGATGTCATCATGTCCACTACCGTCCAATACCATCGCGCGTGTCAGATCAGGGGGGGTCACATCTACAATAAATCCGTCTGAAGAGACAGCTTCTGTTAAGACCCCAGCCAAATTTTCCGCTTTGATTTTCACGCAATATCGTTGACCATTGATCAGGTTTAATCCTTGAATCTCAAGTGAGGTAGCAGTAGCTGGACTAACTGGTATAAACTGGTTATTGGTCACGTGGTAATTTCCTTTGACGCAGCTGCCGACTGCGTAAAAGTACGCTCGTATTTTCACGCTGGATGTCTCAAAGCCTTTCCACGTCGCATGAACCTCAGAGGTGTTCGTTTGGTAGTCGATGTCAGTCGTCGGGTCCTTGCCATCCGAGACTGTACCAAGATCGCTGGCTTGGCTCATGGGCATAATAATGGGTGATTTTATGTCAGCGTGAAGGCCGGCGTTATTTATTCCGCGTATTGTAAGTTGATATTCTTTGTTGTTTGTTAGTGACAGCGAGCTAAAGTGAGATATTGCAAAAATATAGCATGTTGGATTGGAAAACGGTCTCTAATTTTGTTATAGCTTTGGATTTTTTAGGCTTTTGAAAACAACGGGAAATATTCGCATTTGTAGTTAGTTTCTTGAATATGAAATAGTCAAAACTAGTCGAAGGAAGTCTGGTGTGAAACGTTCCTTTTCGTCGTTTTCCACCTCTCTCGTTGCCTGTTGGTCATGCTAGTCTAAATACTGATTTTCAGTTGCTTGTAATGTTATCCCGGGAAGTCCTTGATATTTTGGATTGGGGCGTAAAAGGGGCGTAACTAAAACGATAATTTGGGGGGGGGGGGGTGAATATTCATATATTCAGTTCCGCCCGACGGATTCCCATGGTAAGCTATTGCGCTTACAAAAGAAATCCGTAGGGCAGAACTGGATATATGAATGTTCATAATATTGTTCTAGTTACGCCACTAATTGTATATTGTACATGTTCCACTCATATGAACCTTTCTTGACAGTGAAGTTCCTCTACTGCTACTAGTCTGAATGGCTAAACTCAAGCTGGATATGATATATCGACCCAGCGAAGGGGCGACAGGCCGACCTAGCTTCGTACGTTTGAGTGTAGACCTTACCTTATGATTGCACTTGTATCCAATCTAACTCCAGGAACATCTTTCCACGATGCAGCTTTCTCATCCCTTTCGACCATTGACCACTGATACTTAAGCATCCCGCTATGTTGGTCTACAAACTGGGGCCAGGATAACGTCACTGACTCGTTGCTTCTAATATAAACAATCGTCTCTCCATTCTTTTGGGCTATCTCGCCCTGAACACTAATATTACCTGTATAAACCGGGTGACTCGTATCGATAGAAACACCGTCTGATTTTATTTCAACATAGTTTCCAACTTTATCAACAGCACGCACTGCAATGTAATACGTTTTGCCATTTACAAGGCTTAATCCAGTAATGGTAGCTTTTGTTTGAAGATCAGAAGAGGACCACTGAGTAATAACTCCTCTGTCGTTTTCCTCCACCAGCCTGTATTTATATTCCCCAATTCCGCTTCCCTTCTGTCCGTCGCTGAATCCATACCAGTTTGCGTGAAATACGTCGTCTCCCGATTGGTGGTCGATATCCCCCGAAGTCCCGTCGTTGACCGTGCCAGGTTGCGGTGCATCGTGGTCTATGAGAAGGCAATCAGAAGTGGCTTGGGAACTGAGTCCCGCAGCATTCACCCCTTCAACAATGGCGCAGTATTCGTTTCCAGAGGCGAGTTGTAAGTCCGATATGCTACCGGAACGTTGTAGTCCTTTCGTTGCTAATCCTGATCCAATCAACCCGCCATCTTTCTTCTTAACACCCAATTTGTACTCCACGATAGGTGTGTGAGCATCCGTGAATGGTGTCCAGCTGGCATTGTAGGTCTTAGTCCAGTTAGAATATTTGAGATCATTCGAATATCCGTCAAAAGCATTTCCGGGAATAGGTCTGGAGGTATCGATCGTGATGCCATTGCTGGAAACTTCAGAATATAGCCCAGCTTTTGTGAATGCCCTTACTTTCGTAGTAATTCTATCACCGTCTGTGATCACTGAAAAGGTCTTACTAAAAGATACAGCTAGGTTAACGTTAGTAAACGACTGGAGGAGATTGGTGTTGTTATAAACTGCCACTTGGTATTTTCCAATACCATGACTTGCTTTGAACCCTCCCCAGTTTGCACTGATTGTTTTATTTGATTCGAATTGAACGTCTTTAGATCCTAGGCCATCGCGGATCCATCCTTCGCTCGGTTTACTAGTATCTATCGTAACATCGTTGCTGCACACAGGTAACCCAGCCTGTCCACGCATATCGTAAGCTTGTGCCACAACCTTGTACGTCTCACCGTTTATCAAGGTTACCTCTTTTAAAACGTGGTTGATTGTGTTAGATAGGCTACTTTGGTTTTTTCCGAGGGCGCAGCTATCTTTGCTTTTCAATAAAGACCATTTTATATCAAGAGCGCCACAGGTGACTGAGAAACCATTCAGTTTGAGATATAGCACATCGGTTTTTGACTGGTAGGAGACAGAAGTTAGAAATTTGGAAAGTGTTAAAGCAATCTGACCGGAGTAAATTGTTATATTGTCGATGATCCGTAGCGGACAAGTTCCCAACACACCATCGCATCTGTAGGGATTAAAAGATATAATTTTTTTTCATTTATTCATCCTTTGAAAACATAGCTAGGAGGCATTTTTTCTGGTTCGTCCAGCTTGACAAACATGGAAGCTATTTTTTAGTTTGTATACCTTTGGGCAACATAGATTGATACTGTATTTCCTTGTTGGTTCATATTTAAAAAAACAACCCTGGACAACGGTATTTTCTTTTTTCCACATTGGAAAAATATCACACACCAGGAAAAACAATCTTAGGAGTTGCACCTACATTTTTTTAATAAGCGAATTTTACCTTTTACCTTTCAGGTTGATCACATTTATCCTCAGCTGAGTCGCATATTGTTCCTTTGTTTCTCATTATATCCTTACATGAGCCGTTACCCATACACTCAGAACGCTGTATACAGCTGGATTGTGGGTATGATGAGTTACAACTGTATGAATCCCCTACACACCTGCCGTTGTAACAAAAATCGTTTTTGGTACACGCGTTGTTATCGTTACAAGAGATCGAAGGTATGTTAGTCCACACAGAGCGTCTTTTGGAAGCATTGTGGTACAAATCACACCATTGGCACTCATTGTTTGGGTTTATTTGTTGATGACTGTAGTCTTTACCTGTTGCAATTAAATGTAAGTTCGAATATGATTTTATTTCGTAAACAAGAAGTCTTCAGTTGGGAGAAAAAGATTACCAGTCTACGATTTTTGAACTAAACGTGTCTGTACAACTGAAAAAAAATTATCGCAAAACTGAACTTTTCGAAATTATGCTAGCCAGGACTTTGCGTTGTAGAGGTCATCCTTATCGAGCTAGCACTCTCAGCCTCACCAATTCAGCCTCACCAAAGAAGAATTGTATTGCAAATTGCAAGAAAAATTGCACCGTGTAACAGGGCCTTAAGAAAAAATCTATTTTTCTAGTCGGTTATATTCCTCCCATCTGATTCTTTTCTGCAATTACGCCTTCAAAAGATATCCATTGGGTGTGACTGAATATTTGAATCCCCCCTCCCCTTTTGAATTATCGCGCTAGTTACGACCCAGTATCCAGTTTTTTCCAAAAACTAAATTAGCGATATTTAACCACTATTTTCGTCGGATGTCCAACAAATGTTTCTCTTTATCGATATACTCATTTCGCCGAAACATAAAAGGAAATTATCCAGAGAAAACTCGAGGTGTTCTACGCAGCAAATTGATAGCATAGATAAATTCTGTATTCACCCACCTGCTATTTTACAAGTACAATTTCCTGCCACATATCCAAATCCTGGGTGTAAACTGCAACCATTTCCGTCGCAGTATTGACATGGTGAGGTGCATTGAAAACTGATTCCTCCACATTGACCATTTCGACATTTGTCGGATCTTGTGCACATCTCTCCGTCGTCGCAGGTCGTACCGTTTCTTTTAGTCCATGCCGACGTCGTTATATCCGGGTTACACCACTTCAAAAGACAATAAAAGTGGGGCCTTGTTGACCTATATTTCTTGGACTAGTCAACACAACACTAGTGAAAGTAGCACTATGACCTGAACGAATTCATCCTGTCATTGCTTTGCCTTACTTTAATTTAATTGGCAAAAATTCTTTACCTGACATAAGTTTCCAGGTTTCGTCGTATTGGCACGATAGCACGCGTATACATCATCGTTCAACTTAATGGAACAGTTCCCAGACTTTAATCTGCACACGTCGTTGTGGTGATCTTCGCATGGAAGACACGAATACGGTTCGCCTTTGCATACTCCCTTCACACAGCTATCATCCCTCGTCTTCTCGTTGTTATCGCTGCAGGTGCTGTCTGCTTCTGACCATTTCGTTTGGTAGTTATCGTTGCATTGCTAGGAGTGAACATGTTTGTTACTACTAATGATTGTTTGCAGATTGCAACACGTAACTAGAATTAATTTCAGGAAACTACAGGAGTGATTTATCATACTCATTTCATTTTTTTTACATTATTACATAACTATCTCCTAACGACTTCACTGATTTGATTTTTCAAAACCCACACAAACACTACTTGCTAACCTGACATGGGTTCCCAGGGCGAAGATTCCCATTTGTGTAACATATTCCATCAATCACACAGTAACCCGGATTAATCACACATCCAGTTCCATCACAGCTTTCACATGATCTGCACGTGAATGGAGTTCCTACACACACGCCGTTCACGCAGCGATCATTTTTCGTACACAAGTTGCCATCACTACACGATAGTGCATTGTTGTTTGTCCAACGGGTCTTCTGGCTGCTTTGGCAATCCTTGTTTAATGAATTAGAGAAACATTGGGATAAACATTGCTTTGAAACAGAAAATTAAACTGTGCTGAACTATATTGATGTTAAGTAACTTGTCACAAAGATTTTATATTCTAATATTAGCTGGTATACCTTTGTCTCAAATTCGAGCCTTTTATTAGGGCCGCATAAGATAAAAGGATCTGTCAGGAATAGATCATCGTTGCAATTTGAAATTTGAACGAAAGCTGTCTGCTTGGCAAAATCTTTTAAGGATACCCAAAAGGTTGAAATGTGGAGAGAGGACTAGGGTTAGGGTCCCAATCCTCTCTTCACATTTCGACTTTTTCATTTTGAGCTCCTTACGCCGAAGGGCACGCATGAAATTTTCTGAGCGTATATCTCCAGTGTGCGCCAGTGTTTTTAAAGCCTGGTGCTTACTGGCGAACTTAGCACGCACACATGTCGCTCGTGACAATTGTCGCCTACACATGCTCCTAGTCTGGGGGGAAGTATTTGGGATATTTATGACATTCTTGCAACTCAGACTAGGAAAATGTGTAGGCGACAATTGTCAAGAGTGACATGCATGTGTGCGTGCTAAGTTCATCCGTAAGCACCAGGCTTAAGAAACAACGCTATGACCGTGTTGATATAGAATTTATTATATATGTATTGAGATATACGCACAGTAGAAAGATAAAATAGAAATGTGTTTCCTTTGGAAATGAACTTCGTAAAATTTCATTGGACGTAGCTACTAAATAAGCTACAATTTTTTCGGTCAAAAATTGTTGTACGGATTTTGAGACAAATTGTTTACATATAGCGTCGGAGTATACGAGTCAGGTTCAAACCATTTTTTCTTCAACATATAATACAATCGCGAACAAAATTACGAATAAACCGAACGATGATAAATATCTTTTTATTTGATCCATAAAACGTGACCTGTTGGCGTTGGAACCTGTCAACCCATAGGCGGCCCAGAACTGATCTCACTGACCTCGCGCGACGCTTATGTTGTCTGAACAGTTTTATATAATGACAAGGTAGGCAACTCTCACGCCAAATAAGCTAAAAACGCACGACGGTTGACCCAAACACTTTCACAAAACCGCAAATATTTCATAAAAATATGGCGAATAAGAAAAAAAAAGTACAACACATTAAACTTGAATAATTTTACTACATTTATACTATATTTTTAGCATTCAAATGTGTTCCTATGCATGTATAAAACGTGAATGTTTTTATGGTTTCTGGCAAATATATTTCAAAACCTATGCTGGGGACACCTTGCCTATACCTTCGTCATATTTTTAAATTGAGAATAGAAAGCTGATTGGCTCTTTTTAAACGACAGCCAATCAGCTTTCTATTCTCAATTTAAAAATATGACGAAGGTATAGGCAAGGTGTCCCCAGCATAGGTTTTAAAATATATTTGACAGAAACCCAAAAAACATTCACGTTTTATACATGCATAGGAATACATTTGAATGCTAAAAATATAGTATAAATGTAGTAAAATTATTCAAGTTTAATGTGTTGTACTTTTTTTTTCTTATTCGCCATATTTTTATGAAATATTTGCGGTTTTGTGAAAGTGTTTGGGTCAACCGTCGTGCGTTTTTAGCTTACTTGGCGTGAGAGTTGCCTACCTTGTCATAATATAAGACTGTTCAGACAACATGAGCGTAGCGCGAAGTCAGTGAGATCAGTTCTGGGCCGCCTATGGTCAACCCGGTGCGAAGAATCGCTAACATATCGACAGTTTAGCGGCTGTTATGCATGACAAACTCGATTAGATAAGTTTGGAAAATCACCTTGTCATGCAAGTTTGTTGTGTTAAGAAATAAAATTCTGTTGTTTGTTTAAATTTGAAATTCCAAAGTTTGTGAAAAAGCTTAAAGATATAGCATTTATGAAAATTTGCTGAATAAGACCTTCAATTTTGGCACATAGACAAAAAAGCACTACTTTTAGGGTTCTATAACCTTTAAATTGAAAACGACCTCTTGCATGCTATTGTCTTTTTTGTTGCTGGGCTTTTACAGCGGAGCCCGAATCAAATATCATCAGGGGCCGGTTGTTCAAAAGCCGGTTAGCCTAACCCTGGGTTAAGGCAAATCTTTACATCATTTTTTTAATCGTATTTTTACAAAGTTGACTATCCTTTGCCAGAAATATTTATTATTATTATAAAAATAAATTAAATAAAATTCAATTCATGCAGGTTTGAAATCGAACAATGTTTCAGAACACTCAAACTAAAACAATGAATTCAACTTGGGGTAAGCGCTAACCCAGGTTTGAACAACTGGCCTTAGGGAGTTGTCAAGGGGAAGTATTCTAATGATTTAGTAAAAAATATAAGAAAACGGTATCTCTAAATGTTTTATCAATTTATGCGTGAAAAAGAGACGATTTTTCCCTTCGCGCTATGCAATAGTACTCGGCTAGGTTTTTTACCAATCCCATTTAGTTATTTGTGTTAACCGCCACACACATTTGAATCTTTTTGAATTTTTTGGCCGTCCTTAAAAATATGCAAAAATTCAAAATTGAATATTACCTGACACGGATTCGAGGGGTTTACCCTACCGTAGCTGTAGCATCTACTTCCAATACGGCACTGTCGTAGCTCACATCTAGTGCCAACTTTTGTGTAACATGAATAACAGCTACATGTATAATCGCCTACGCAACTATCGTCTCTGCACTGGTCACAATCGTGCTGACATGGATTTGGTTGGCAAAGGTGGTCATCTAAAACATTGAAAAAGATACATGATTAATCTGATTGAAAAGCGAGGATCAGGAAATTTCTTCCGAAACACTTGCTTTCTTCCAAAGCACGAAGAAGTGCTCATATGTTACTTTTGTTACAATTGCATTTCAGTTAGCTACTATTAAAAAGTTTCCTATAGAGATGTGTGGATTTAAGTAAGATATTCTTTCTTTGGGTGTTGCTGGTTGTTGTGTAGTGTAATCTAATGTTGTAATTACAACAGCGATATATTTTTTTTAATGCTTGATAATAGATATGTGATCATCAGGAATTTCAGCTAGGGGTTTTGCCCATGCAATGTTTTTATGATCTCTAATTTTGGCGCTAATTTTGTGGCTATAAAACTTTAAGCAACCTACATGTCTCACAGCATGTCCCTTTCCACCCCCTCTTACACTCGCACCGACCGTAAACTGGTTTTCCCCCATTACGACACGCGTTCCTGTTGCATGGTTGGCTTTCGCTGAACGTTTCATGACAGCTTCCCCCGCAACATTCAGTCACATCTTTGCCCCTTGTACGAGTCTGCATGCCAGCATTGCCACACCTGTGGGTACACGAGCTCCATCTACGCCAAGGCCCAGGTTCACAGTTTCGTGGGGATGGACTTCGTCTACGTCTCCGGCTCCAGAAAATGGTTGATACCTGTGGGACAACCAGAATCACCATCCACACCCAAATCAGCCTCATTGTGATGCTTTTATCTTAACTGATAATGAATGATTTGAATTTCAACTAGGTGACTTTTGTGATCGTGGAATGAAAGCATTAAGAACATATAAATTGTCTTTTTAGGTATACCTATGCAAAGATTAATTGCATGAGCGAGGTTACAGTGAAATTCTAACCCTGGTCGAGGTGAGTTTTTTATAAATTTGAAAATTTCAAAACAATTTCTCGATTAAATAGATTATTTAACAATGCACTCGGACAATAGCCTTGATAGCCGAGAACAGCTATTAATACCTTTCTGAAGACTATCACGGTACGCCCCATTATTAAGTATTTCTTGTCGTATATTAAAGAAAAGGTCGCGCATGCGTATCGAACAAATACCTGGAGTGTCCACCGTCTTGGGTCCGGCTTTTGTAATTTTGTATATTTGACAGGAAAGGCCTAATTAAGGTGTATATTGAAACGAATGCCTGCATGACTAGGGGTAAAAGCAGCAAAACGTTTTGAATTTTAAACCTTTTTTCTATTGAGATGTGTATTACAGCTCGATTCGGTGAACCGATAAAAGCATGCACAGCGTTGGGCTTAATGTCGCGGTACCGTTGTTACAATTTCAATTTTGGGATCAGAGATTATGCTCAGGATTCGGGGTCAAATCTCGATTAGCGCCGAACGATAATAATGTTGAAAGCGCGCGCGATAAACGAATGCAATGGAAAACAGCCTTAAAGGTCGGCACAGACGGGACGCGATGCGAATTTTTAATTTTCACAAGCACATGAATTAATTTCTTGAAGCAAAATTTAGAATCTATGGCCGCCAGAGAAGTCAAAGTGTATTATAGTTTAGTAATCTACAAGAATATAATGATAGAAAATAAAAAACTTGGAAAAATCGCTCGGCATTGCCAAATCGCGTCCTGTCTGTGTGGGTCACACTAGACGCGATATAATACCCTAACCCGACAACAGGGACCAAAAACAATAACCAATCATCGCGTTTGTTGACATTTTCGGTGCTAGGCCAATCAGAATGCGGGAATGGCGACAATGTAAACAGAAGGAGTGGTGAAATTGTTGTTTACGAACATGTTTACGATGAAAATCCGCGTATCCAAGCTTTTTGTAATACTATAATTGGTATATTTTTGAGAGTATAGTCGTTATACGGGTTTACGGTTAATCAGAGTTTGCATATTCAACAATTTTCCGCAAGCCGCACGGTAGAACACAAAAATTCAAGTTTTGAAGTTTTACGTTCTAGACTGATTTTTAAAAAAACCCACGAGGAAATTAAAGAAAATAATACGTAATTTCACAATCGGGCACTTTTGAAGTAAAAATTGTGATAGCAAATGGCTCCAAAAGAAGGCGCTATTTTCACCACTCCTTCTGTATACATTGTCGCTATTGCCGCATTCTGATTGGTCTAGCACCGAAAATGTCAACAAGCGCGATGATTGGTTATTGTTTTTGGTCCCTGTTTAACGCGACGCGAATTTTTCATTTTCAGAACGACCAATTCTGGACGAACAATTTGAAAGATATGGGTACCAGACCAGTCAAAATGTGCTATCATTCAATAAATAACCAAGATTATTATTAAAACTTTATTTCATGAGGGGTTCACATTGTTACCTTAAGGTATTCTTCCCAATGGCCCTCGAAAGGTAATATGAAAGATTTCATCGCGAGAAACATTGGCAACGAATGATATGCTCGCATACAGTGCAGCTAAATTCATTTACATGGTCTACTTCATTGTTTAATTGAAGAAAAAAGGTTTTAAGCTTTTTTTTAAAAGAGTTAGGTGAATAATTTTCAACGATTTTTAACTCAGAAGGTAAAGAATTGAATAGACTTGCACCACTGTAAGATATCTTAGATTTAGCCTGCTCGGTCTTGACTAAAGGGATCTTTAAATCTGTCGTTGTCGATCTAGTTTGAATTGGGTGAGAGTCGCGAACGTAAACAAACAACCTTCGAAGATCATTTGGTGGCCAAGAAGTTTTTAAAGTATTGAAAACCATAAGAATTTTTCTCATTTTTATCAAGTTGAAAATAGGTATCCAATTAAGTTGGCGGAAAAGTAATATTGAGGGTACTTCGGTTGGTAATTCAAGAATTAGTCTTGCAGCTCGTTTCTGTAGTTTTAGTAGGCACGTTATTAGTTCTTTATTTGCGTTTCCCCAGAGTGAACAACAGTATAATAGATGTGGGTAGATTAGTGCAGAGTAAAACTGAATACGACATTTTAGAATAAGGTGACTGCGTATGCGTTTTAATAGGTATAGTCTAGAGTTTATTATGTTGTAGATAGTGTGAATTTGCCTATCCCATTTCAAATATTGATCAAATGTGACACCAAGTAGAACAGCAGAAGCGATCTCCTTAATAGTATGGTTGTTGATCTCAATAATTATTGGGTCAAGATCTGAAAATTTGTGTTGGGAGAATATTTTCATAATTTTAGTCTTTTTCGAATTGAGGGACATTTTGTTGTGAGTAGTCCAATATGACACTGAAGTAACGTCCGACTTTAGGGAGTCACTAAGTTCGCGGACATTAGTTCCGGAAGAAATAATAGTAGAGTCATCCGCAAACAAAAAGGGCTTGGACTTGTTGATGTAGATGGGTAAATCATTAATAAAAACCAGAAAAAGAATTGGGCCTAGAATAGAGCCTTGGGGCACGCCAGATTTTATCATCGCAGGATTTGATAGGGATGAAGAGATTTGTACTTGTTGATAGCGGTCATTCAGGAACGATTTGAACCATCTTAACGCCAAGGGTGTAATTCCATATTGTTTTAGTTTCTGTAATAATATGTCATGGTCGACTAAGTCGAATGCTTTGGAGAAATCAATAAGAGACATTCCATTGATCAAGCCTTGTTCAATGTTATTAAGAAGGTGTTCATAAATTAAGATTAAAGTAGATTCCAAGAATGATGAGCTCGGAAACCATGCTGACAATTCGACAAAATATTGTTTTCACTAAGAAATTTCATATATGAATCGGCAACATGACGTTCCAGGAGTTTGGATAGGATGGGCAGTATAGAGATAGGTCTGTAGTTGCTTCTCTCGGTACGGATGTCAGCCTTATAGATTGGAATCAGTTTGGCTTTCTTCCACTTGTTGGGAAATATACCATATATATATATATATATATATATATATATATATATATATATATATATATATATATATATATATATATATATATATATATATATATATATATATATATATATATATATATATATATTATCACAGCATTGTCAAAGTTATAGCAGCTTTTGAAAACTGAAAAATTCGTAAGAATCGCGTCGCGTTGGCAAATCGCGTCCGGTGTGTCAGTCTTTAGTAGGGCTGTGTAAAACCCCGCCGTTCCACTTCTAATATATATATATATATATATATATATATATATATATATATATATATATATATATATATATATATATTAAATACACTCTGTGTTTCACGTTTCTTCTGAAACGATCATCATACTATAAATATGTATTTAGAATCATATATGAGTACGGTGCTCGATTAACCAAAGTATACAGCTAATAAGACGTTATAAAAAACATATATGATTTTATTCTGACTACAAATTTGTTTCGTATAACAAGCAGTGCTTGCCACACTTATCACGTGAATCTAAATGTCGTGGAGATGGGGATGATTGTAGTTCAAATTATAGTTGTAGCCACTCTTATGTAAGGCATCTTGGTATGGGGGACAAGCGGAGTTGAATTACTTTAACGATGGACATATTGGAGCGAGTTGCCTGGTTTCATGTATGGTTTAAATGAAGAGGTTCTCAGGTGAAACGTGACATCTAGGTAATTGGCACATTTTTTGTTGGCTTCCATCGTTATCTTTAGCTTATGATCAACAAAAACACGGCAGATGTTGATTGAATTTTATTCTCGTCTTATGTATGTATATATACATATATAATTGCCGTAAAAGTCAATTTACCTTGCATGACCTCTAAGGCAAACCACAACCGGAAGACGTCAACTGCAAACTGCGATTCGATCACAAAGTTGGCCTTCATGTTTTCTGAATTGCATATGTTCATTTTTCAATTTTGTTATCCATAATTATAGTAGGTGCATGAGACGTTACACATTGGATACACGGATTGGAGAAAGCCGTAATTTGTTAACTTTGCTTTCGTCGTATAAATTTAATGCTTGAAAGTTCATGAGATTATATAATTATTTTTAAAGCAAACGTTAAGACCATAACATTTACCGATTGTTTGCTAATCACCAGGTAGATAATTTATTTCATAACAAATCAGTGCATGGTAGCGAATTTTTGCTGCAAAGCATTAAACTATAAAAACTCCTTATGTGGCACAAACAATGAAATTCCTTAATCGATTCCTTCTTAGGAATCCAGGAAGAAAACAAGTTGTACAATTATAAAATCGTGTTTATTTCCGTCTTCACTAGCTGTAAGGTATATTACGTATAAAATATTTTAGCTCGAATTTATTATACTCTCTTGATCTGGCAATGTGTTGGTAATAACCAAAGGAGTACTCCTCTATGAGCACATGTCAACAACGTTGATGGGCTTTGAGAAAAGTTTCACATTTCACAACTTTCGCCAGGGTATAGCTTTAATGTTCATGATAGCATCGTCAATTTTTTATGTGACAAAAACAAAATAAAACTCTATATTCTTACCTGTATAAGGTCACTTAAATATGTCCTCTAGATAATTCCTTTCACCTGAATTTTGGATTGTGTTGAAAAACTATTGCAAGCACAAGCGAAACATGCTCCCTCAATGAACGCACAAAATACGAGAGTGCTTATCACAAATTTGAAGCCTTTTCCTCATTGATAAAGGCCGTTTCCAACTAGGCGAATTTCCTCCCATAGGGCGTTGCGAAACACAAATTTCGACACTGCAATTGGTTAGCGAGAAATATCGTTCCGAAAATATTTCCACTAGCCAATCACATGGCCAAATTTGTTATTTGATTGATTGAAAAACGGACTTAATGCCTGTGACGATGATAAGCAGGAAGCCTACAACTCCCTCTTCAGATTTATTAGCGGCTAGAGAAATGATTTTCGCTCATTGACTCCTTAGAGATGGAGTAGCGACTATAACGAACAGATTCATCCTGCAAGCACAAAATGTATTTGTGGACATATTTTTTCCCTTTCTTTTTCCTTCTGTTTTACTTGACAGATGCTGTGACGTATTTAGAAATATATCCAGGACAGCAATGTAGCTATAACTATGACCTGGAAGTCCATACCCATCGCGGAGAAAGGTCAACCAAAGAATTGAACATTAAAATCAACGCTAAGGTATGGAATTTTAAGAACCTTTAGTTTATTGTATATGCAGTGTGTTAAATATACAGTAGCGTTTTATGCTGTGCTACTATTTGCCTTTCTTTCTTGTCCCTGGGGTGTTATTTACTACAAATAATAATATTCAATGTCCGATAACAGCTTCCTTTGAATAAAATTTAAGAATGGAAGCTTTTGAGTAAACAACGTATGGTTTAGTTGTTGTCATGGACATGTTGCCTTTCATTGTCATATTAAAGCATTCGATAAAATATTATAGTATAATCAACCTACCTTCTTTGCATGGTACTTTCATTGTTAATACTTTCTGGTTTTAATGACCAGTCAAAGTATTGCTGAATTATATCTATTTTAGTATAAAAGTTCTGAACTTGTATTACGTCTATTGCTAATTAAAAAAAATGATCGCACTATCCCGATATAACGTACAATTTTAACTATTAAATAAGCAGAATCGATAAAAAAGGCGTTATGATAGAAGAGCAATTGATAAAGTGTAATTTATGTGATACCAAACATTGTGTGCGGGTGTTTATTATGAATTCTTTTTAACAAGACTTTGTCATAAGTGAATCTGGGTCAAGTGAATACATAAAGAGTCTCAAGTAAATTATACATTAATTATTATATTAAAAATCTCGACTATCGCGATAACGATATAAATAATTTTTTATATACACGCGTAAAAATACGCAGGTTAACGTTGTTATAAAAACAGGAGTGAACAATGTTGTGCTGCCTGTGAACAGTATTGTTAACAATGTTGTTAGGCCATAAATACGGTTGCAGCTTGTTGCAACATTACATCAACATTGATTATTTAACAAGGTTCAACAACATTGTTAACAATACTGTTCATGGGGTGCAGCATAACATTGTTCACCCCTGTTGCGACAACCTGATCAATTTTTTGCCTTGTATAATATTTCTGTGTAATAATGTTTCCGTGTTCCTGTCACGCTTTCCGTGTAATAATGTTTCCGTGTTCCTGTCACGCTTTCCCTTCAAGACAAAGAGTCCAAAATTCAAAGAGAGTTCAAGTTTCCTGCCTTTTGTTCAGTTAACAAATAGAGCACTTAAAACATCAACCTTGGCTGTCATAAATTCCATGCTGTTCCATATTTGGAATTATGCGAGACTATATAATCATTATTTTTATAATGCGGTCATATTATTTTAATAGCTTTAAAAAGTCATTGTGCCATACCTGTGGTTTATATAGTCTATTTTTTAATAGCATTGATTATCATCCACGACTGCAACGCTTGTTATCATTAGGACAACCGAAATCCTGAATCTGCCGAGTTAGTAGCTATACCTTTTTTAGAAATTTTGCTACTGAAATTTGGGAAAAACCGTAAAAAAGTCCGGGCCATTTCATGCGTCTCTCTAATTCAAGACAGAGATTTACAGTTTGTGTCGGTATTTTTCTAGAACGTCCTGTCTTTTGTTTACTTCTTTAGGGGGAAACATTTAAGGACTAAAGAACATTCACTTCCTTCAGCTCTATCTTTTTTGCTATATATATTAATATATATATATATATATATATATACACCCATTTGCAAAAACGTTGGCCGCAGATAGATAGATAGATAGATACTCAAAGTCTAATTAGAATTGCATATGATTACATTTGCATGGGATTTCAATCACATTACACAACATATGCAATTCTAATTAGATTTCGAGTATCTATCTATATATCTATCCGCGGCCAACGTTTTTGCAATCGGGTGTATATATATATATATATATATATATATATATATATATATATATATATATATATATATATATATATATATATATATATATGAAATATATGATGTAGACATGTCCGGTATTATATGACAATACTATTACAAAAGAGACTTCAACTTCTGCGGACATAAAATTTTTTATATTAAAATAATTAAAAACGTTTCGCTATTTACAGCTTCATCAGTTTGATGATGAAGCTGTAAATAGCGAAACGTTTTTAATTATTTTAATATAAAAAATTTTATGTCCGCAGAAGTTGAAGTCTCTTTTGTAATAGTATTGTCATATATATATATATATATAATATAATATATATATATATATAATATATATTATAATATATATAATATATATATATATATGTTTACTTGGAGTTGTATCTGGTTTAAAACAATTTATTAAAAAGATTCTAGATTAAAAAGTATTAAATTTTCGGTAGCTAACTGCTACCTTCATCAGAGTTCTAATGTTCAAGCAGTATAGACAGACTATTATATAGTGTCACTATCCTTGCATGATTGAATAATTGGTATGTAAATTTGAGGAAAATGTTTATGCTCATCCACTGATCTTTTGTCCAAAACCGAGTGCAATGACTCAAGGAAGAGTCTTTTGTTTGTGTTATGCACTTTCTTTTCCAAAATCCTAGCATTCTCCATTGACACTTCATGACCGGTACTTTCTGCATGGTCTTTAATCGCTGACTTAATCTCTCGTCGTACGCCAGGTTTATGCTCAGCCCATCTCGATTTCCATGATCTTTTACTCTCGCCGATATAAGTGAATTGACAATCTGGGCATTCAAACTTATATACAATGCCTTTTATTTCAGAATCTAATTGTTTATCTTTAGGTTTCCCAAGTATATCACCCAAATTTTGCATAGGTTTATATGCCGTACGTACGCCAGCGGTGTGTAGGACTCGTTTGATTTGTTCGGATACCCCTCTTACATATGGGATGCTTGTGAAACAAGTGGCATTACTAGATGTAGATGGAGCTTGAGTTGGTTGACTGGAATGGTCAATGAATTTGTTAGGGTAACCATTAAGTATAAGTTCTTTTTTAACTCGTTCTCGCTCATTTTTTCTATTCAAGGTGGTTGAGGGAATATTATCAGCCCGGTCAAATAGACTTTTGACAACGGCTCGTTTGTTTTGAATAGGATTGTGTGAATTGAATGACAAGTATTTATTTGTATTTATAAAGGCATTGTATATAAGTTTGAATGCCCAGATTGTCAATTCACTTATATCGGCGAGAGTAAAAGATCATGGAAATCGAGATGGGCTGAGCATAAACCTGGCGTACGACGAGAGACTAAGTCAGCGATTAAAGACCATGCAGAAAGTACCGGTCATGAAGTGTCAATGGAGAATGCTAGGATTTTGGAAAAGAAAGTGCATAACACAAACAAAAGACTCTTCCTTGAGTCATTGCACTCGGTTTTGGACAAAAGATCAGTGAATGAGCATAAACATTTTCCTCAAATTTACATATTAATTATTCAATCATGCAAGGATAGTGACACTATATAATAGTCTGTCTATACTGCTTGAACATTAGAACTCTGATGAAGGTAGCAGTTAGCTACCGAAAATTTAGTACTTTTTAATCTAGAATCTTTTTAATAAATTGTTTTAAACCAGATACAACTCCAAGTAAACATGTTTTCAACTGGTTGCCTAAACAGCATATATATATATATCTATCTATATATATATATATATATATATATATATATATATATATATATATATATATATATATATATACATACATATTAGGAAAATGCAATCACGAATGTATTTAATCCGGAATAGAAGTCAACCAACGAAATTAAATTTTGACACACTTAACAGTGGTGAGAACATTGAAAAAGTCTTTAATAAAATACATATAAGGTACTAACGCTCGGAACCGACGTTTCGATGACATCTCGCCATCATTAGAGAGCTTTAGATTTGACTACGGCTCCCGCTACCGCTACGAGATTCATCACATTGACGTGATATTCGTGATACTTCGTACTGACGTAGCCGTCGCTCATCTGACTACGGCATTTTAAGAAAACTTCGTAGTCCTCACTACGTTAGTAGCGAGGTTCAGATTTGACCTCCACTACCACTACCGCTACCTTTAGCTGACCTATTTAGCATGTGATTGGTTAATCAGGTAGACTGGTCGCATTTGATTGGTTTATTTCCCATAAGGTCTCGGTAGTGGTAGTGGAAGTCAAATCTGAGCCTCGCTATTTAAAAGGACAGGACAACTTATGGAAATTTAGATTTTATGGAAATATGGAAGTTATAAACATAAAAGCAAAACAATAGTCTATTGTTCTAGATCTTTCAAGTGAATATAATAATGTCTTATATTATATAATAAGTAAATACTTCAGCACGTATTAAGTCTGATTGAACGTTAAGTGAACGTTTGCTTATATGTTTATGTTTATAACTTAATGTAAATTTCCATAAGTTATCCTGTCCTTGACAGTGATGGCAAGATGTCATCGAAACGTCGGTTCCGAGCGTTAGTTTTTCCATTAAATTTAGTAAAATACTCACGTAAACAAACAACCACAGGTATAGACACAGAGGAGAGATTGACAGAAGCTCGATTCGCGGCTCCACGCGTCCCCACTCATTTACCAACGCACGCGCTAGTAAGAGTTTACACCTGATTCTTTTCTGGTAAGCTCCGAGCACATTTTTGATAAGGTAAAATGAAATTTTTGCCAGTAAAAATGCAATTTAAATAAATTTAACCACTTTGGCTAAAATGTTCCAAACGTCTTTTTTGTAGTGTAAGGTAAGTGCTAAAATATATTTTCTTTAGAAAATATAATATATATGCTTGGTGAAAATTTGATCAAAAAAATTTGAAAAAGGACTGAAAAAGTATGTAATCGAACAACAACTCTGCTTGAGAAGTAAAGATACAAAATTATGAATGTTTTCAGTGAGTCCAAACGCTCTGCCCACTAGTTCACAAACAATAAAAAAGCAGCTCTGACAACGTTTTACGTTCGCAAACACAATTTGACAATTCGTGTACAAATATGGCAGTCGACAAGGCTAATCAGATCGTACTGACAAAACGAGGATTTTAATATTGGTTTTAAAAAAAGCACGAACAGTTAAACCCAACAAAACAAACAACTTACCGTTAATCTCCAAAATTTTAGTCTAAAATGAAGATCATCCGATCCAGTTTCATAAAAAATCAATTTTTCACCTTTCGAACAGCGTTTTCTCTATATTTTTGTATTGAAGAAGCTTACCAGAAGAGAATCAGGTGGTTGCATGGCGCATGACGCGGACTTGGCAAAACTCGGGGCACTGGTTTCAACATAAAATCGGAAGTCGAGTCTCTGTCATGCATATCTCCTCTGTGGTATAGACGCATAAAACAAACCTAATTGAAACGAAATTCCATAGCAACAAAAATTCATGAAATTATAGGTAATACGAGAAATATGTACTGCATGAGTAGTTTAGTGGCGAATATTGTATAGTTGCCTAAACATTTTAGTATTGTCTCTTATAAATTCTCATGTAGTGTGTTTAAGATGAAAGTTCTATTCGGGATTATCTATTATACTTTATTTCATATAGTATCGGCTGGAAACGTGCCGCAATTTAACCACGTGTAAAAGTTATAATCTTATATACCTTAGTAATGATTCAATTGCTCTTGAGAGACATACTATGAGCCAAAATCAGACACAACTGATGCACATTCTTTGTGTAGGAGAATTGGTCATATAGGGGTGAAGTACTCTAGATTAGCATACTGTACTGTTGTACATCCCAAAAGACTCATTAAGGCCTTATGCTTTCCTCCTGTGCGGGATCTACAGGGTGTCCCCAAAAAAACGAACTATTGAAATCACTCATTTTTAAAATTTGAATGCCGTGTGCACGAATTTTAGCCCGTGGGGATTTAATGCAACTCAGTGAAATGCTAAATGCTTTGTGTTGCTAGAGAAAGGGGACATGTCGAAGGTCATGGTGATTGAGATGCACATTTAAATATTGTTAATAAATATCATTTTCGCGTACGAGCAAATTTTACTGCGTCATATGCATGCATAAAAATGCAAAATGGCAAACATTTACACACTTGTGGGTCCCAACAGAGTGCTTAGGCATTCAAACTCTAACAATTACATTGTTATGGGTGATTTCAATAGTTTTCTTTTTTTTGGGACATCCTGTATAAGCCCCACTAGGAGAGACTGAATGCCCTATAGGGGTGATAATTCCCAATAGAGCCCTGCTAGAAGGGTCGCGACCCCATCTAACATCAACCTGAACCACGAAGTCATAATCCCCTTGGCCAGTCCCTACGATTCGACTGAATATATATACATTAAGGTCATTTGAGTCTATGGGCCTGAAGGTGATCATTGGGAGCACTTCAACCCCACATGACCATTTTATTTATTACTACCAAGCTGAAAATAAATACAACAAAATACCGGTGCATGTTTTACATATGAGATTTTAATACGTCCTGAGGTATGGTAGCAGTGTCCTCCAATGTTCGCATTGTTTCTATATAAGATATCCGTGACGTAGGTGCTTCCAGTGTTCTCCTTCTTACCAGTGCATATCCCGACTAAATGGTGTCGGTGGGTGGGTAAAAGTTTCGCAGCTTTGTAAACCCGTAGTGTGCCTCGTTGGAACTTTAGAACACAGTGAACACAGTGACTTTCGGCAAGCATGCATTATCTTTTGTGTTCATATTCCTGGTTTTTGATTGGTTAAATTCATGTCAAATTACGCAGGTAATATTCTGATTGGTTGTAGGAATTTTGTGTCATCTGCTGTGCACGTGCAGCAAAGATGAATACGAAGTAACCTTTGATATTTCAGACCTAATATAAACTGGATGACCTTTCATCACCATCGGCCGCATATTTTAGTTGTGATAGCCTGAAACGCAATTTAACCACATGTAAAAGTTATAATCTTATATACCTTATAAGATTAATGTGTATATAGCACTACACGGCGTTTTCACCTGGAACAAAAACATACAGATAGACCAGCCCTTCCGATATAACAAAAAATGTTGATATTTAAGTTAATGAGTTCACGGCAACCAGGTATATAATCCATCAACTTCATGATCATCATCTTCATGAAGACACTAGACCAGAGTGTCGAAACGTTGGGTCGTGAAAGTTAATCTTTGTGTGGTGATTACTTTCATTTATTAAAACCAGAGTAGAGATAATTACCACTGAAATGTTGATATATCCATGCAGCGTTCTGTGCCGTTCTCTTGGTAAGCTCCGCACAATAATTGAACGCGAAATTCGCGCGCAAAATCAGGTACAAAGTTAACGCATGTATTATATATATTCCCACCTTTTGCTTCAGCTCATCCAGCTAATTATTTGGTAGGTGGCTTTTTGAAGTAGCCTTTGCAACTCTTAAGCCGTATTGAAAACTAAAAGTACCCTCCAAATTATACTGCATAAAGTAACCTTATTGCAAATTTTTAGGTAAACTTGGAAGTGCTTGACCGTTACATGACAGAAAACGATGGTTACGTCACCAAACTTGAATTACGTCATCCGCGCGTCATTCGTTCAAAAGGTGGACGAACAATAAAGCACGTGGTTGACCACAATCTGGAGAAAAAACTATCCCGGCCATTTTTCTTCGTTCAAAGTCGTAAAGGAGAAGTAACTCATGTGTTTTATCCACATGATGATTCCGAAGATCTCATCGGAATGAAGAAAGGTGAAAAAATCGCCCGCTTCACAATAGTAGCGCTACCAGCTATTTGGCTGGGCAGCACATAGTAAACAAATTTTGAAAAAAGAATTATTTTCTTTAGCGAATAATTTTATTTCTTCATTGCTAGTGCTTCATAGTTAGGTATTTAGGAATTAAGGTTAGCGTGCGATATGGAGTTACATAGATATAAAAGGAGAGAAAAGATTAAACTAGTCTTACCCGTAGAATATCGCAACAACGCAGTAAAGTCGCGTGCGTCCGTGTGTCCTATATATATTAGCTGAGGAATAACAGATCAATGTTATTTACCTTTCGTCGGTAGGCATGATTGGAGGCATAGAAGTCTATTGTGATACGTTTATTTTCCCGTTCAGGATTCCTTTTATTTCAGCTTTTTTTAACATCCCAACCTTCCTGTGCTATGTGCAGAGATTTCTTTCACCTGAAAATACTATTACGTCTATTACTTATTGTAGAAATTCTTTTTAACTCTCTTCAGGTGTCGTTAGTGCTTTTCATTTGAAACTCCATCCTGATTTGAAGATTATGTCATTCAACAACAAGGAGGAAGACGATTCTGGTATCCACGTGACTTACTATGACGTCAACTATCGCAACACCACTCACAGTAACTTCACAAAACAATGGAGCGGTAATGATTATCTTAAACACGCAGATGGACGACCCGTGGAAGGCAAAAAACATGTGAAAAGCCGCTACGACGCCGCTGTAAAAATTGAGGACAATGTCATCAAATCTGTGAAAAGAACTCATTTCTCCCAGTTGCATAATGAGAAGCACTTCAAACGACCACTGACTAACCCTGATTTTCAAAAACAACCGAATTTAAGTATCAAAGCCTCTGGAGAGAGCAAGCTGGACATGTTAAGTTGTTCACAAAAACCTCCACGTAGGGAAAGGTCCGTAGGGGACGAAAGTCTGGTCACCATGTTGGCTGATCTCAAACAAGACAGTCTAACTCACGCAGACTTCCATCGCCTGCATTGGTCGAAGATTGGCAATCCTGAAAAGCCCACCCGGACATTTTACGAGCTGCTGCGTTGTAATTCTGATATCTCCGTCAAAAAACACGAACTATTGCAATGTATTAAAGAACTTCATTATCTTGCCCGAACAGACAACGAAACTTATCGAACCATAGCCGAACTTACGTTGTCTAGATCTCATCAGAATTTCTCAACGTGGTCCGGGTTAGTTGGAGCTTTGGTTGTGAAAGGAGACTATGAAACCCAGAAAGCTTTATCCCAGGCACTTTTGTCTGAATATCCCCGGCCTTTGAGTGATAGAGAACATTCAATACTTCTCGAGGCAGTATTCTTCATCCCGCTCGGACCTCTGTACCCGGAACTTTTACAAGCTCTGCTTTCTCTGCATAAAAATAATAGCAAAAGTGAGGAGGTGACAGTTCGTGCGATGCTGGTCATGTCTGGGCTGGTTCGCCGAGTACACGAGGCTGGCTACAACAGGTCGCTATCTGATGACATTGCGCAATATCTACACCAGAGTTTTAAGACTCATCCCGCGCGAGTGCATGACGATGAAAGCGAGTCACGCGAGACATATCTTCGTAACCATATATGGGCCTTTGGCAACCTCGGCCATTCTTCATCCTTGAATACAATTGTTCGTTATTTGGACCACGACAGCTCTGGAATCCGTTACTCCGCTGTCTCTGCGTTGCGCAACCTACCATTTAAAGACACTGAACATCATTTACTGAGAGCTTTGAAACATGACGAACACGTGACTGTGAAAGCTGGCGTGATTGAAGTGTTTCTAGAACGAAGACAGAACATTTCAGACGACATGCGTGAAGGTATCGAAGATGCTCTTTGGTCCGCTAAGGAAGGTGACGAACTTGACTCGAAGATTACAGAGTTTCTGGACAAGCATGGTGATCAGTCACACCACACAATAAAAAAACTACGTAAGCGAAGAGCAGCCATAAAGAGGAAGAAAAGAGCGCTCATACCAGCATTGAAACCGAAAGAGTTTTCTTTGGGACCTAGGCGCGAGTGGAAGAAAGGCTTTGGAGGAAGCAAAGCTGGGGCCGAAGCTATGATGAGGTTTGTTTTGTATTCAGGCAATGCTGAAGTTTTTGAAATTAGTTTCAAGATAAAATTAGAATGTCCAGAGGTTACATAACTTCTTTATAGAGTTAAGATTTGATATTAGTTTCTAGAGCTAATTTCTTCAAAAGAAACTTTTGAAAAAACACCGTTTGCCTGTTCAATTTAGCAAATATTACAATCATATGTATACTATTGATTTGTATTTGATCAGCTAATCCGGGAATCACGTAGCGACTCTAGTGTAAAATGAAATTGCTGCGCACTAAACTCTTTTTCTCGCGTCCTTTATTACAAAGTGCGTACGGCACTTTTGCCAACACTCACTCTCGTTTGACCATAGCCTTAATTATGTTGATAATATCTTTTATAGTTTAGTAAATCAAGTGAGATTACAGATCGGGCTATTTGGGGGAAAGTTTGAGGTAGACGTGGATAATTTAGCACTTCTTCGCGCTCACGTGTTCGTATGGAGTTATGAAGTCCTACGCGGTAAAGCGGCTTTCAAAATGTCGGCGCGGTTTAAGAACGACATCCCTAAAGACCTAATCCACACGATTTCCGACACGGCCGACGATATTCTTGCTGCTGCCGATTCCATAACCAGCATATTTACCAAACACATTCAAAACTTTATTGACAAATTGAAAAACTATGTGCCTTTGGACTCAGATGCTTTTTTAGGATTCATCACAAAAGCTGCTGAGTTTCTGAAGCGTTCTGTTCAGGCTACACGCTTCGGGCGATATTTCAGTCAAATTGCAAGATTTGTTAAAGATGCATCACGTACTAACGGGCTTTGGCAAAACATTGCTTCGTTGGTCAAAAAGCTTTCACAAAATCTGAAGCACCTAAATCTTTTATCAAATGGTCCATTTGAAGAAGGATCTAAATTTTTGAACAGAATCATGGTTTCCCTTTCTAAGATCGCCTCTGAGCTTCCTCAGGATGTCACGAAGAATTTCAACATCAAGGACTTTCTGAAACACATCTCCGGCCGTTTTGATTCGATTGGAGATGCTGCGAAGGATTATTTCAGGAAAATAAGCCGTAAAATTCCGGATAACTTTTTGGGAATGTTGCATTTTAAAACCACCCTCCGTTTTCTAGTATCTTTGGATAAGTTTAAAACCGTCACGATGCGCCTAATAAATTTTGGAAATACTCTTCTTGAAATGCTGTCTGTGTTCCGAGGCATAATAAAAATTGAATTACCCAGGCCTAGCCTTCCAGAATTTGGTCCAATTAGTCAAAATCACCGTTTCGACTTCGGTTTATCATACGATTGGAGGGTGAAATTTAGTTTTAAGATCAATTTCTCCGGAGAAGATTTCCAAAAACTTCGAAATTTTTTCCGTTATTTGGGAAGAATTTTTCGACATATGGACGGCCAGAATATTGACTTGCAAAAGATTTTCCGCGATTTCCTACCTAGTGTGAGAAACGAATTGAAATCAATAGACGCGGATCTTGTACGGGATACAAAAGTCTTGAATGTTGCGCTGTGGTTTCAAGAAATTATGAAAAAGTTTGACACCATTTTGGGGCAGCAAGATAGAAAACTCTTAAACTTTAGTAACACAGTCACATTCCTAGAGGAATTAGGAAAGGAAGTTGCGAAGTTTTCGAAAAAAACGCTTAACAAGGTTTGCAAATTTCAAGGATTTATGTCGCAGTCAGCTGTAAAATTAGAAGAATTTGGACTAGATTTGGAACATGAGACAGTAGCTGCGATCGGACGAGTCAAAGACGAAACCCAATTGGTTATATCAGAAATTTTTAACGTTACTTCATTTGTGGATCGAACCATAAATAATCTTCAGATAGATCTCTCGGACATGGCAAAGAAATTTGTAAATCAATTTTTAACAAAGTTGGAATCTTCGCTTGAAAATGTGAAGGAACTGGCCGAAAACGTTGCTGAGTTCACAACCGAAAAAGCGGCAGGATTTTGCCACAAAAGCGCAGATTTCTCCGGCGAAATTCTGGACAATATCCAATCAGAAGCCGAAAATGCCGTTAAAGAACTAGCTGATTTTATTACCAGCAATTCCCATGGTATCACTGATTTTATAAGTCAGTTCAAAACTGTCGTCACTAACGTAGAAAATTGGCAAAGAAAAAACTTGCAGAAGCGATTGGGAAAGTTTGCTCTAGTGGCAGAGACGCTCGACGAATTCTTATCCTTGCTCAAAAACGAAAACAATTTCTACGCGGAAGTTTACAAGGTTTCCAAGAATATTAAAGATGTTTTAAAGTACCTAATAAAATTTCCGGAACACGCCGATAAAGCCCGTCAGGCCGCCGATAAGGTGAACGACTTCGCCTCGAACGCTGCACTTTGGGAAGCCGAAATGAAGAAACTTAACATAGGAAAAAAATTCAAATTAGACTTTGACGAAAAGTTGCGAAATCTCTGCAACGAGTTCCACACACTTGCTCAAGATTCTGTAAGAAAAATCCAAGGAGATACCTTCTTCAGGAAGTTTCGAAACTTTGTAACGAAAGAAACAGACGCTTTAATTTCTAGGGCAGTTGGCAAATTAAACTTGTTAAAAGAACCGTTAACGCGTGTTCAGGGCGTTATGGAGAAGATTTCAGAGTCTGTAAGTGAAGTCGAGGCTGTCTTGATAGCTATGAAACCATTTTCTAAACACTTTTCCCCGATTCTGAAAGAAGTATCTGAACTACCAAACTGTTCTGAAATCGCGTTTATTTTTGATGATGCTGTTGCAAAATACAGTCAAGGTGCCAAGGCCTTCGGTAAACAAGCTTATGACGAGTATAAGGATTTGCGGTCGGAGGTCAAAGCATTCCTAGAACTCTTACCCGACGAGTGGGAGAGTCTGAGTCTACGGAATTGTGTGAACGGAGGAACGTGTTTGACCGAGGCGTTCACGAAACAAGCTCAAGGTATCTCGAAGAAGATTAAAACTTTGCAGAGGAAACTTGATAGAAAAGAATTGTTTGAAAGTTTGGAACCGTACAGAGTTTCCGTGGAGGAGGTCTCGCGCATCGTAGAAAAAGTGAAAAATATTTCATTAATGGTGAAGGAGTATTCTTTCAATGACGAAGTGATGAAAATTATGGATTTGGCCCGCAGGATAACTGGGAAATATTTCGGCGAGAAAGAACGTCAGGTTTGAAAATTTTTGCTCCTTTCTTTTGTCTTGTCCGTACAGTGATATAGCATTGCATACCGTCCTATGTCATACTTTGCAACCAAAACGTTTGTAATTATGGCAATATTTGTATGCCTACAATTCCTACAAGGGTAAGGTTTCAAATTTGTCGAATTACGATGTGTAATTGTAAGGGGGGGAAATGGCCAAATTAAATCTTGTTGGCGCAACTAAGTGGGCATGAAATAGATAACTTAGGAACACTTAGGGCCCCATGAGAAACAAATCCTAACTGTTAAAACACTTCTATACTTTCTATTGAATAAGTGAAGTGTGTAACTCCGCCATAAAATGCATACTTTAGGTCAGACAAACATCCTAATACTTAATTACCAAAATATTTCTGCTGTTTCCTCACATCTTTTCATCCATAGCTTGTCAAGGATAAGAAAAAAACTGTTGAAGACTTTCTTGAGAAAGTCAGAAGCCTGGCTCACCACGTGAAAAAAGCGGATGATACTAAAGAAAAAATAGAAAAACTTGTCGAAGAAGTATTTGGTAAACTAAAAAGCATCTATTCCGACAATATTAAACTCTTTCAAGACAACATAAAAGTTGTTCAAGAAATGTTAAGCTTGTCGTATGTCTTCAGTAAAAAATTAAACTTGTTCAACTCGAGTTTCCAAGCCGTTGACAGAGTGGTTGGGGTTATGACGTCCTTCACTGAAGATGCTCAAAATATCGTGAGTCCGTTAGAGGGGACGGTATTAGATTTTCTTTCGAAGTCTGATGATTTTATGGACATTTTTTCTGGCAAACTCAAAAACTACGGCGAAAAAGTGGAAAAGACCTCTAAAGCTGTGAACGCCTTTCTCGATAAAATTATCTCATTTTTGAATACGATTCAAATACGCCAGAAAGGATTAAATACCCGGGATTATAAACCCTGGAACAAATACGCGTACTGCTCAAAGGAAGTGTGCCTCAGATTAATCCGAAGGTCAACAAATCTTTATCTCAATACCGTTTTCTTATGGAAATATCCGCATTTAAATGACCTGTCGTCGTTTTCCAAAACAGGAAAGTGGCTTGTTCCTGGGCTTTTTGATGACTACAAAGTGCGGGGTATTGCACCACTGTCCAATAATGAAATGTTACTGGGCATGCGCGGCGTCGCGGCAAACACTAAGAAAGCTTCTCTGTTGGTTGTGGTTGACATAGGGTCGTCAAGTACTAAAATATCAAAAATCATTCAACTTCAACAAGACGGCCAGCCTTTCATAGGCGACATGGGAGGCGTTGCTGTGGTCAAAGATACCTTAATTTGGATCACAAGTGAAAGTAGTTTGTATGCTGTAAGGGTATCAGAGGTTCATAATAGCATGTCAACCAGTGGCCCTTCTATCATTAATATTTCGAAAACAAAGTTACTTCTGCATCAAGCAACAACCCTGTCTTACGACAGTCGAGACAGTCAAATCTGGGTTGTCGACGCTTTTCGAAATAATGTCCACTCCTATGATGTAAGTCCATTTGGTGATGTGTTATTACTTAAAAAAACAATCAAAACAGGAAAACATACACGCGGGTTTGCGATTGTAAGACAATTTGGTGTAAAGTACGCTGCCGTGGCTAAGTGCGCGCTGGTTGCTGGTCTCCAGTGTAAGTTGGAATTCCATAGTGTCGACAGGGGCGTTTTAGGCGAATCAACCATCCATAGAGTTGTACGAACACCCACTGGCCTGGAAGCCGTCCAAACCGTAGACTCAGAGCACCTGGTCACCGCATTTTCAAGTGGAACGTTTTCTGAACAAGAAAAGATCGAGCGAATCGGCGGCGATTTTGAAGATAGGTTTTTTAAGTTTAAATTACCGATTCTTTCAACGGGCTTTGGTATCACAGAGAACTGCGTCTTCCTTAAAGTGGGCGGGGATTATATTATACCTGCTAAGCGCCTTTTTCCCATTGGTGAACGGCATTGTGGGAAGCGCCGAAAGCGTAGCGCTTTGGAAAAAGTCTTGGATGCTGATGTATACACCAAGGAACTTGAGGGACATAAGAGGGTACGGCGACAAACGACCGAAAGCGTTTCTTGTATTAAGAACGTTGAAGGTGTGCTGAAAAAAGGTTCGTGGTTTGTGTCTTGTAGTTTAATGCCTCATAAATGCGGTTGTGCGCCTATGTTTCTTTCCCTAGAAATTATATATTTTTCATAAAACTACCTGATGAAATGTTTTTTAAGTGAAATAAGGCAATTACTCAAACTTTCATAAGGTAGTTGTTAAGCGAAGTTTTAAAGTGTGTAGTTAACATTTGTATGTGTTTGCTGTTTGCTGTTTGCTGCTAAAGTTAATTGGTAGATTATTCCATGCATAAGTTCCACAGAATAGGAAGTTTGTTCCGTCGAGTGTTTGTTAGGTTTATCAAAAATAGGCTTGTGTCTGTTGCTACGAATTTGGTAATTTTCATTGTCACGTAGTTTAAATATAATAGTAAGGCGCATTACGTTTGACTCTTTAGACTAATAGGCATGTTATTTTAGAGTTGATGCACAAGTAAAAACAAGAACGAAAAGAGCAGTCAGTTCAAACATGGCTTTGTTTTTTAGGTACATTACCGCTCGCTGAAGTCAATTACTTTATAATAGTTTACGGGATACCAATCACACTTTATTTCGGCGCAGAGGCCTCTTACAATGTGAACTACAGAATCTCGCTTTGCCTACGCGAGAAAGAAATTCGCTTTGGAATCATCCCAGGTGTGTCGCTGTCCGTATACGCAGGGGCAAAGGTGGATTTATTTCTCGTAGCAGCGGGTGTGACGGTGGAGGCAAAACTACTGGAAACTTACCTTATCCCCGAAATTGCTGTGCGCATCGATAAATGGCCGTTACGTGCATGTCTGGAACTCAAAATGCAAATGACACCGTTGACTATTCGCATCTACCTTTGGTACCAGCTCAGACTGCGTGTAGAAGTTCGATTGAAAAAATGGTTCAGAATTCGCGTTGAACTCCGTTGGGGTCGAAAGAAAACGTTTGCAGAGTGGAGCTGGTCGTCTCCTTCTATACACAAGACCCTATTCAGTAACTGCCAACGTGATGTGGACAAGACACCCCCCGGTGTAGGATCATGCAGCGCAAAGCAGGTCGGAAGTAAGAAATATTTTGTTCAATGGCATGGCTTCACTGAAGACACGAATATTCAAAATTACGTCGTCCTTATCGGCTCTATAAGGGGATCAGGTGATGACTATTATTTAATCCACGAGAAACGACAGAGTCTGCTAGTTCAAGATCTCCGTATTATGCATGGTCGCTCTGTCTACATCTCAGTATACGCCCGTAATAGTGTAGGTTTGAAAAGTCCATTCGCGCATTGCCCTGTTTTCACTGCCAAGCGGAGACCGCCGATCATAACGTTTGTTCACGATGGTGAAGCATCGGAAGATATTGACTACCAAACGGATGCGACAAGCCTCGCTGTTAAGTACGGTCTTGCAGGGGCATTTGCAGATTTGGCGAGCGTCAAATGGGGAATATCTTCGTCTTCAAAATGTACTTTGTCCGAAGACGAGGCTGATGTACTTAGTATGCGAGAGATTGGAGAGAGTTACACCATCAAAAAGACCGGACTTGAGCTTACCAGTGGAAAAATGTATTACACTCGTATATATGTTGTGAGCCTCTTGGGATTAGCAAGTGTAGCTTGCAGTGATGGCATAACCGTAGATACCACTCCACCAGTACCACGTAACTTCACTGTGGGAAAAGATGGTACAGGATACATACCTTCAGTGGGGAGAATCTTTGGCAAATTCCAACATTTCTTGGACTCTGAAAGTCCTATGATGCGCTACGAGTGGAAGCTTATTGATGAAGAAACTGGAAATGAAGTCGTAGCTTTTAAAACCATACCGCTGTATCAAAAGTCACCGTTGCTTGACAGCTTAAGCTTGATTGCCGGGAAAAAGTACACTTCTGTCCTTAAAGGTACCAATGCCGCTGGCTTATATTCGACGGTAAACATGTCAGGTGTTATTCCTGATGATACAGTTCCAGAATGCAATGGTCCACCGGATGACGTCATAAGTCTCAATGACTTTATAGACAAAGATTTTGTCCGACAGCTTACCAACCTAACTGTCATGTTTTCGTGTTATGACGATGAAAGTGGTATCCAGTCTATTCGCGCCGCCGTGGGAACTTACCCAGGTGGAGATGACGTCTACGCGTTTGTCGACATCGGAGAGCTCACGAATAGGATGTCTGATGACTTGATCACCACGTGGGTGGCTTTCAACGACATAAATGTTACGTCATTGGTTCGGTATTACGTTACGATCAAAGTTCGAAATAACGTAGGTTTCGTAAAGACAATGTCTTCGGATGGAATACTTGTTGATACGACAGAACCGACGGTGTTATCTAGCTACATTAGAGATGGATATCAAGGGATAGACAAAAGATATACCTCAGGATTTGATATTTTTCCAGCTCACTGGGAAAACGCATTCGCTGATGCCGAAAGCGGAATCGGAGAATACTTTGTAGGTCTGGGAACGAGTCCGGGAACAGATGACCAGACAGCTTTCAGAGGCAATGGTGTGAAAACGCAAGTCGTGATAAGTAGTGGCGCTTTAAAAAGTGGCGTAACATACTATGTGACGGTAATAGCATGTAACAAAGTGGGAATGTGTGTGAATGGTACCAGCAATGGGGCTATGGTTGATTTCATACCACCCAACCCTGGCACTGCAATCGCTGGTCATAATGGACCGCCTCTCGAAATCACATGGATCAACAAAGGAGCATGGGCCCGCTGGCAGTGGTGTCCAGCGGACAAAGCCAAACAAGAATTTGGAGCCGACACTTGCGATTCGTTGAGCTTCTACGATAAACACTCTGGAATCAAACAATTTGGGTTGTCTGTATTTTCGTACGATACTGCTGAATTATTGGTTCCCGTCAAGACCGTGGGCCGTGTTGTAATTAGTGGTCTACACGTGGTAATGCCAAATGGTGTATTCTCAGTGGTTGTTGAAGCCGAAGATCGTGCTGGAGTGCGCTCAAATGCGATATCAGAATCATTTATTGTTGATACAACCCCTCCCCAATTAGTGAAGCTTCACCATGGTAACGAGAACCAACCAGTCAGATACAAGCGCGCCCAAAATCATGTGTTCTCGGCTTACTTCGAGATGATCGAAGATATATCTGCTGTAGCTCGGTACAGCCTTGGAGTGTCATCGTATCCCGGAGGTGACGATGTGATACCGTTTGTAACCCACGAACCTAATGTTACATCGAATGTGATTCGTGTTAATTGGACAGCTACAATCACAACCACTTTAAAGAACGGACGAAAGTATTACATTTCCGTGAAGGCAATCAATTCTGCCGGACTATTAATAGTTGCTTCGTCGCCGCCATTGATTTTCGATAATAAAGCTCCTTTAGTTGCGCGCGTTCTCGACGGTTGGGGCACGCAAGATGCTCGGTATCATTCATTTGCGACTATTTTCCGAATGCATTGGCAAGGTATCGAAGACTCTTCTGGCATTGATGAAACAAAAGTATGCCTAAGTTCCACCAAAGAAACCTATAATTGTGATATCCATCCTCTGGTGAAAATTCCAAACTCTTTACTCTCCTACTCATTCACAAATATCAACCTTCAATCAGGAACAAACTGCTACGCACTGCTGCAGCTTAAAGATAATGCAGGCAACCTTGGTAACTACTGGACGGATGGCGTCCTTGTTGATACAAGTCCACCTGTAAGCGGGCGAGTCACGGACGGGCAAAACCGGGAAGACGTAACTTACCAACGTGAAACCAACATACTGCATGCAAGTTGGAGCGGCTTTTATGACAACGAAACTTCGATTCACCATTATGAGTTGGGCTTCGGCACTTCAGAAAATATTTCAGACATTCAACCCTTCACTGATGTTGGCTTGGTCACCTCGTCGGCGAGTTCAAACCTTCTTGTCTCAGAATTAAGAAATGGGGTCAAATATTATGCTAGAGTTGTTGGATTTAACACGTTAGGAATTCCCAGCAAGATCGCAACTTCGAGTGGGGTACTAATCGACTCCACACCGCCTACTTTTTTGTTACCAGTTTCCGACGGGGTCTACCCATACCCTGAACTTAACTATATAACGCAAGAGTCCTGGTTGGCTGTTAGTTGGACATGTGATGATACAGACAGTGGGTTGATGTACACATTTGTCGGGTTTGGAACTCAGCCTGGAGATGTGGATGTCGCAAGCTATCAGCGTGTGCTTCCATACCAATCTTCGTATACTCTGAAAAATATTTCTCTCTCCCATGGCTATAGATATTTCGCCACCGTGAAATGCATTAACCGAGTTGGTCTACAAAACTCGCTGTCTAGCGATGGCGTTACAGTAGATTCTACGCCACCGTTGCTAGGTTATCTAAATGACGGAACCAGTGCTTACAAAGATGTTGACTATATTGGTATTGGCCCTCACGTGACTGCAAGCTGGAAATTTATCGACGCAGAAAGTCATGTCACCAGGTACGCAATATCCATCCTTCAGAGTAAAAATGGCAAACGAGTCGTTGGTCCGTCGGAAGTACCCGGAAATAAGCGGAGCGTGCAGATTGCTTTGGGGGGGAACGAGTTGAAACATGGTCAGAGGTATGTTTTTTCAGTGACGGCTCAAAACGGCGCTGGGCTCAATACGACCGGAGTGAGCGATGGTTTCGTGGTGGATGGTTCGGCACCAATATGTAAAGATGTATATGGCGTGTCTATCGCTGGAACTAAGACTGTTTTTATTGGCCAGACAAGGAAGCTTGCAGTCCATTTCGAATGCGGTGACAATGAGACAGGAATTAACGAGTATCATTTTGCTGTTAAAGACCTCAATACTTCTCAATATATTCTTCCATTTCATAAAATACGAGGTATCTCGGCGCTCTCGTCCCTTGCGGTCGTAGACGGGGCTGGTAAACAAATCTTCAAACTTAAGAATGGCGGACACTATCAAATTGGCCTTCGCGCCACAAACATGGTAAAGCTAGCGAGGGAGTACTGGGCACCAGGAGTAATAGTCGATACTACTCCCCCCGTATTTAGTAAAGTTGCAGCCGCGTATCGAGTGGAGAACAAAAGTATTGAAATTACTTGGAAATTGGATGATGATGAAAGTGGCGTAAAAACCCTGTCATGGTGTCTAAATACATCACCCGATGTCGAAAACCCTAGAAACTTCACTAAAATTTCGCATAATTCTTCAAAACTTGTCATTTCTGGGATTCCATTCAAACTCGGCCAGACCTACTATGTTTACTTCAAAGCGTCAAACAAAGCTGGTCGATTTACATTGTTTGTGTCTGACGGTGTCGTGGTTGATCGTACCCCTCCTTCCACCGGTCGAGTGTCGGCCAATTTCGCAGTGCCTTCGAATTACGATGGTAATCCGAACACAACCGACGGCGCTTCGTTCACAGTGAAGTGGAGTGGTTTTGTCGATCAAGAGAGTGGCGTGAAGACGTACGCCTGGGCAATAGGTTCATCTGGTGAAAAGACCAAACTGCTGGGGAATGTGTTTTACACGAAAATCAAGTTTACAGGTTAATATTCTTATGTCGTTTTTTGAATTGATTCAGTTCTTGTTTTGGATCTATTAGCAATACTAATAGGGGTTGTGAGATTTTCCATCATAAGAAAATACATGATCCAAAGAAGACATAGTCTAAGTAGTCAATAGGGATATTGTATGGAAACTCAGTCATAGTGTTTGTTAATGCAAAATTGTACTTAATGAAGAAAGTCGATATTTTCGCATAGTGAACTAATCATCTAACGTCGAAGATTGAAATATTAGTAAGGCAAATTTCAGATGATTTGTCGTCGGTGTAGCGGTGTCAACATCAAATTCTAGCTCATTTTACACGATTTGAATTTCCCTGATTGTTTCTGCTAAATATGTCTCTATTGGCTCTGCTAACAGTTTGTCGAATTCTCGGAAATTTTTCCCCTAAGAAACACTAAATGATTGTTTTGTCTTTAATTTTATAATTTTCTAACAGGTAGTATAAATGGGTATATTATAAGTGGCCAAACTGTTTACACTAACACAACTTACTGCGTATGCATACGGGTGACTAATGGCGCTGGGCTATCCGCTACAAGTTGCTCAAATAAAATATTGGTGAAATTGGGCAAGCTGACTGCTGGTGTGATATTCGACGGACCGTTGGCGCAGGACATCGACTTCCAACTCGACGATAAAGCTGTGTGGCTTCATTGGGCAGGATTTAAGGACCCTGTGTACAGCTTAGGGCATTATGCATGGTGTTACGGGCCGTTCACAACCGCTGAGCAGTTAAATTGCTCGACATCATTAGCTCGGGTAGACCCTCCTCTCAAAACATCCACACATCAGTTCCATAATATCTCCTTACTTCCTGGTCAGCGGTACGGCTTTGAAGTGCAAGCGTCAAACGAAAGGGGCAAAACTGTATCGGCTGTATCTGATGGCTTCACTGTCGATCGAACAGGACCTTTGGCTGAAGGTATTCAAGTCGGCGGGTCGCGTGGTACAAAAGTAATTTATATATTTGATGTTACTCCACCGATAATCTCATGGACAATGAATGAACGGGAAAGCGGAATAAAAGAATATCACTTTGGCATCGGCGGTTCACCCAAATCCGATGACTTATACTCCTTCACTAAACTGGATGGAAGTCAACATTCGATGAACCTCGCAGAAATTAACTTTAATTTCAATCATGGGGTTTCGTTCTACATCACAGTTATCGGAGTGAATGTGCTAGGGCTGGAAACGAGTATGACGTCACCGCAAATTATCGTCGATTGGTTGCCGCCAACGCCTGGCGTAGTTCGCGATGGAAATGGCACGAGTGATGTAGATTTTCAAGCGAATACTAATCACGTCTCGGCGACATGGAGTGAGTTCCTTGACCCGGAAAGCGATGTGGTGGAATACATGTACTGTGTTGGCACTGCGCCAGGTAAATAAACATAATTTTGCTTTGCATGGCTGAGACGTGTGGCTTTACATGAATGAGAATAATTTTTTTTGTTAATCCTCCAGAATCTAGACTTCACTTTGAAAACAAGACTCAAATTCAAAATTCTTGTCCATTTTATTGTTTTGCAGATTCTTGCGACGTTACCAACCAAACCTCAGTCAATTTGAACCTTCACGCAACGGCGCAAGTAAGCCTTAAGGAAGGCGATACTTACTTTGTCACAGTAACTGCCATTAATGGAGCCGGATTATCAACAACCTCGTCTTCAAACGGTTTCGCCGTTGACACCACTCCCCCCGTAATTGAGGGCTTCTCAGCAACTTCCGTTCATACCGTTGAACTGAATGTGACAAATAGTACTGATTTTGTCGTCACAAGTATTCTAACAACTCCTTCCAAGATTTCAGCCACCTGGGACGAGGTGTACGACCTGGAAAGTGAAGTCAAAAGTGCCACCCTTTGTGCAACTACGATTAAGGATGATTGTGATTTGGTGTCAGAGAAATCTGTGGAACCTGCCTCTAAGAGTCCTAGTCTTAATTTCCCCAAACCTCTTCAAACTGGGACGGTGTTTATGCTTAAGCTTATTGTAGAAAATAAAGCAGGATTAGTGAACATTGCTTATTCAAGTAGCATATTGGTAGACAGCACTCCGCCTTTGAAAGGAACGGTCACAATTGGCAACGAGAATGCTTTGGTCTTCTTACAAGAAGGACAGTTTCTTCGTGCTTCGTGGCAAGGATTTGCAGATCCCGAGAGCAAGATTAATATGTATGAGTGGAAGGTTTGCTCAGCAAGTCAGAGATCAAAATGTGTATCCGAGTTTTTGAATGCAAGGTTGAAGACAAGTCTTATCCTAAGAGGCGTTGGAATTGATCCGGGCACGGAGTATAATCTTGTCATCAGGGCATCAAACCACGCCGAACTAGAAACAACAGCAGTTTCGAATCCGTTCATTCTCGATAAAACGCCGCCCGAATCCGGCATGGTGTTTGATGGGGATACGTATTTGAAGGATGAAGTGTATCAGAGTTCATTTGAACAACTTTCTGTAAGTTGGAAAGGTTTTCAAGACAAAGAAAGTGGGATTATCCGCTATGAGGTCTGCATTGGGTCCAACTCTGGTCTCTGCGATGTTTATAGGTTTCAAGATGTCGGCTTGACTACCACAGCCTTGATAAATAATCTTAATCTCACACATAATGAGACATACTATACAACTGTCAGAGCCGTGAACGGAGCTGGGCAAACCAGTTTTGCAACTTCTAATGGGATATTTATAGACCGGACGCCTCCTGTGGGTGGGAGTCTTCGTGATGGAGATAGTTCAGATATCGATGTCACATTGTATGATTCCCACGTTAGTTGCAACTGGGACGAATTCCACGATGTAGAAACTCGAGTTTTGAAATACGTCATTTGCGCAGGCACAGTTAAAGGGTCATGTGATATACTACCTTTGACCACAGTGAACAATGGACTCGCGTTATATTTACAGTTTAAGCCAGCTTTAAGTTCTGGGGTAATTGTATATTCTACGCTTAGAGTTTATAACAAGGCTGGTGGGCTGACGGAGGTCTATTCAGATGGATTGTTAGTGGACAGTACACCGCCTTATCCAGGATATGTAAGTGTCTTTTTATATACGTGTGATTTTACAGTCCCCCCTTGGTCCGATGTTAGTGCAGTAAGAACTTATCATAGGAACCTATGTTAGCTTATTTCAGCGTTACTGTCATTCATGCTAAAGGTAAATATATGTATTTTATAGGTCAAGATCACATCACCAAGCTCAGTGGTAGGTGATACAATATATCTGACATCGAAAAGCGCCATTTGTGCCTCATGGGACACTTTTACTGATGCGGAAACAAGCATGGTTGAGTATCAATTTTCATTATGTTTGGAACATAATAATCAAAGTTGCCCCATCCCAACACGAGACCTCAACAACAGAACGTCAGTGTGCATTGAAGAGCCAGAAATCACAGAAGGCCAGAGTTATGTAATAATGATCACAGCAACAAACAAAGTTGGTTTAAGCTCATCGTCAGCTTCACCTACATTTATCATTGACACAAGCGAACCTGACATTGGAGATGTCGTGGTATTAAACCCCTTGGGAGAACAATATGATTTCGTCTCGTCAGCCATTCTTGCGCGCTGGCATGGTTTCATTGACATCGAGACTGGCATCCGTAGCTATTCAGTGTGTGTGGGTACTGAACCTTCCTTGTGTGATGTAACCAACCTGGTTACCGTCGGGAACACGTCAAGCTACACTTGGTATAATTTAAGTTTGATTCACAATGAAGAATATTTTGTGTCTATAAAAAGCATCAACAACGCTGGGATTTCTACGAACTTTACTACCTCACAACCCATTACTGTAGACACAACAGGTGAGCGCAAAAAAGTATAACCTACCCATGAAGGCTTCTTAGTACGACTTTTACAAAAAAACGCGTAATATAAAAAACCTATTTATACTGTCATTTTTTTTTACAGCTCCACCGTTAAGTAATGTTGTCGATGGTTTCGAAGAGACAAAGGATATTGACTACCAACGAAGTCGCACACGTGTGTCTGCTTCGTGGTTTATCGCTGAAGATCCTGATAGTGGAATCATCACCCTCACGTGGTGTATCGGGTCTGGGCCCCGATTATGCGACCTGAATCCCAGTTCCTCGTTGAACGTTAACGCGACCAAAATATCAACATTCTTGAATCAACCAATTAAAAACGGAGAAAGTTATTACGTCACTGTCAAAGCAATCAATGGCGCTGGTTTGAGCGGTGTTTTGGCATCTAATGGTGTTACAGTTGATTACACGCCACCACGTGTTGGTACCGTAACTGATGGCATAGATGATGATGTCGACTATCTCAAGAGTGGTAACACCGTGTACGCTCGATGGTCTGAATTTGAAGATCCAGAAAGTGGAATTAAATCGTACCAGTTTGCTCTTTGTGAAAAAGAAAACGTAACCGTTTGTCCAATGGCGTTTTCAGACACGGGACCTCAAACTAATATTAGCTTATCCGGTAATTATATTTTGCTTTTTCGTGTTGACACAAATAAATTATATTCCTTTTTAAAAACTTGTATCATGAAGTCCCGAGTATTCATTATTTTAGTCGGGTGCTTTTTACTACACTAGAAACAAATTCATGTATTCCACCGTCGTCACGCCCTGAAATAACTATATTTAACCAGTATAATTGTGACGTTGTCAGCAAGGCGGGCGACATACATGAACTGATTTTGTTCATGACTGTTTTCCTAGGGACGGAGTTACAGAGTGGTATTAAATACGTGATTATAGTTCGTGCTATCAATATGGTAGATTTGAGGACGGATGCCACATCAGATGGATTCACTGTTGATTCAACGGCGCCTGTTTCCGGGCAAGTCGCAATTGTTGTCCCATCACCGAGTAACTTTGAAATCCATCAGATCACAGCGAGGTAACTTTTATCAGTTTTAAAATTGCTTTTTCTGGAGATCCAGTAAGGAACAGGTGGACGTAGCGTCATCTTTCAATGGTGATTGGTCCAATCATAGCAATAAAAAAATTCAGTTAAAAAACTATAGTAGAACTAAAAATCCCAGTCCAGTGAAAAAGAAATAATGTAATTTTAGCCGTTTATGACCATTAATTTGATTCATGAATTGTTTTTTTTTCAGATGGGAAAACTTCATGGATGCTGAGTCAGATATCTCTCAATATGAAGTTTGCCTTGGCACAACTGAAGAAGAATGTGACGAGATCGATTTCCAGTTTGTTGGTTCGAACATAAATCACACCTTCACTGGACACGAATTGCGACATCAGGAAACATATTACGTCACGGTAAAGGCAACGAACAATGCAGGGTTGTCCACTCTTGTTTCATCTAATCAAATAAAAGTTGATTTGACTCCACCAAGTCCAGTAGAGGAATTAAATGGAGCTTCGTTTGATTTGGAGGAAATTTGCACAAATGCCATCACAGAAAGATCTTGTAATGAAACTAGACCAGGTATTTGTCTACATACCGTTCTTACTTAACTGTGCCCTAACTTAAATTTACGGGTGCTGGATAGCTCAATAAAGCCATTCACTCCAGGTGGAATCATAAACATAGCTTAAAAAAAAGGTTATTCCGAATAGATTCATTGCGTAAATAAAATATTTTGACAAATACACAACCAAAGTTAAACTATATTTCGATTCAAATCTGAATCATCATCATCAGGAGATAAGATTTTAGGATGTCCTTATCAAGCAACGTTGAGTTCCTTTTGATCTGAACGAAATCTGTACAAATATTCTCTTGTAGAGATCTTGTAGAGTTTTACATCTATATTGTCACTGCTACAGGGAACCAAAACTAAGCTAACTGAAATTTTGCTAAATATTGATCGATTGTTACTGCAGGTAGAATTCTAAAAATCTTTGAAAGTTAAATTAGCTTACACTGGATAGCTCTTTCTGTTCCAAGAAGTCCTGTCAGGATTATGTTTTATTTAATACCTAACCTGTACGGACGCTGCATAACCATGCAACGCTTTCTTCCCGCTGATTTGTCAATAAATAGCTCTTGAAATTTTTAGAAACGAATGAACGTGTTCTTATAAAGCTTTCTTGCGCAAATGATTTGATCAATGCATCCTGGGTAGAGCACGAAGACCGAGAATCTGGTATAGCCATGGTCGAGTGGTGTGTCGAAAGCATGAATAATACATGCAACGTACAACTTTGGCAAGCATTATCGACCGACCTACTATCGAAATCTGCTGTTGTTCATTCACTTTCTACACTAACTAGTGTCCGAGTTGTCCTTCGCATCTCCAATGGTGTTGGCAACAAAGCGGTGCTTGAGTCAGCTGCATGTTACCCAGTGAAGAATTTCCCACCTGAACTAAATGTTGTCGAGATAAATGCCCAGAATGACTCCCTGGAAAATATAGATTACCAAAACGACAGCGAAGCGATTGTAGTTACCTGGTCACCAAACAACCTGACGTCATATTCCAGTGTCCAGGCTGCTTTAACTGAGCCGAACGACGAATTAAACATAAATGGTTCATTGCGACGGAAATGGAGCGGCGAGCCGTTAGCTTACGATTTCGTGGACATTCCGCGTGAAAGAGCGTATATCAGGTTCAGCGGTGATATGATTAAACCATACAAGAAATATCGCCCGGTGATTAAACGATGTAATGAAGACGGCCTATGCACAGATTCTTTTGGGGATGGAGTTGAAATATTGCCTGACGCACCCCCGAATATACAGGTAATTAGAAGATTGCTATCACTGACCCTTAGCACTTTTCCTCCGTCCCTACTGTATGAGAGTAAGGAACGTAAGGTGCACGAGAATCCAGTTTTACTTTGTCTCAACGATGTACTCTAGTGGACGAATAACGTTACTATTCTGTGTCTGCGTTTTGGATTTTACGCGTCTTGTGCTCGCAATTGAAACATTGTTATGTAATATAACGTCAGTTTATTGTTGATGTTAGATCCCCAGAGATTGACCGATAGCAGGTTGGTCCGTAGAGCACATTCCCTGAAAATTTGTTCTCCGCGTAGAGGCAAAAAGCAAAGCAAGAAATAAGTGTATGTCCCGAGTAAAATTCACTTTATCCAAATTAATTACACCTTTGCATATACATCAGACCTTAGACAGAGGTAGCAGGCAGAACACTATAGCCACGTCAAGTTCAAGCAACTTTTATTTTCTTCTGCAGGTTAACGCTACGGACACTTTGGTGGACACAGAGCAGGAACGTTGGCGGAAATTCATTACTATTCCTCGTTTATCCAGAAGTTTTGTCGAAGATTCGTATTTTCTTCCTGATCCATTCAGCGTGGTTATCAGAGCAAACCTAGAAGACCCAAATGCCTTCGACTTGGGAAAACAACAAATCCGAGAGACCGTCCAAGCTAGCGTTTACAGGATCACATCAGGCGCCAACGAAACACAAAATGAAACAATTGATATTCGACATATTTTTGACCATTTACATATTCACGATGACGCTAATGTTTGCTGTAAAAGAAGGAACAGAGAGCCCCGCACTGTTCACCCTGATCAACAGATTAAACCAGTTCGAGAAACGACTGCGTTCGGCGCATCTGTGAGTTATTTGAAAAACAACTCTGATTTGATTGTAGTGTCGTCCCAAAATTCTGCATACGTTTTCTCAAGAGGGTCCTATGAAAGTACTCCACTTACTTTAGTGACGTTCAATTCTACTATGAATAATAGCTTTGTTAGAGTTAAAGGATACAACGAGATCCTTTTTATATCCGGCAACGAAAAATTGCTGTTGTACAGAATTGATACCGAAAATCTAGCTCGAAGCGTGCCGATTTTAGGAATAACCAATTGTAATAAAACAAGTACAGACACGATCGAACCTTGTACGATGGACGACGGATGGTCTTCTTCGGAAGACGTCGGAAGAGAGTTCGCTTTTGACGGCGCAAAAATGATTGCGGTCAGCGGAAAGCATCCACAACAAGGGTACGGTGTTGTTGCTATATTTATTGCAGATGACTCGAATCAGTTAGAATTGCAACATGTATTGGGATCGCGAGAGAAAGACCAATCCTTTGGAAAGGCAATCGCACTGAATAAAGATTTTTTGGTTATAGTTGGTGCTGGCGTCTATGTCTATTCAAGAATGTCTAATAATTCCTGGCAAAACAACACCGCACTTTCCAAAAAGTTTAACAATCAATTTCCAGACAATATCTATCTGACAAAACGAAATGAACTATTTCTTCTATCAATTTCAGACAAAACATTGACAGTTTTTGAATTGCAGCCACCAGGTAATGCGATCAGGAGATGTCGAATGGTTTATTCAACACTTGTTCAGCTGAGTGGGAGTTTTGATGTGTTTGAAGGCGAGTCGAGTGTTTTTGCTATTGGTATCATGGTTGACGGTCACGATGGAAGTGATTTGGGTGTTTACGAACCTGGAAATAGGTGCGCAAAGATTGGGAGAGTATTGACTAAAAATGGTCTTCGTTCTGATGATGGTAGGGCAAAGGCATCCGTAGCAATCACAGATGGACACGTTGTGATTGGCAGTCCAGGTTTAGACACATGGCCAAGCGATTATGTAGATGCAGGAACTGGACGCGTTTATGTGACATCCGTCTGTTCACGGGATTTCGTACGTAAGAAGGTGTCTCATCTTGGACATAAGGAGACAGTGGAGTGTGTCGCTTGTGGCGATGGGGAAGAGGCATACCCCGGATTTGAGGAGAAATGCGTGAACTGTAGTCGTAGTATTTGTTTAAAAAAATCAGAAGATCTAATGTTTAGAGTTTCACATTGTGATAAATATCCTTGTGGTAAGGTCAATAATCGTAGCATAAGCCAAAATATTTATCGAGCTAATCTTACAGTTACTGAGTCTGCGCCCAGCTTTGGTGATGACGAATTTTACCTTCCCGGATCCGAACAGAGTTATTTCGTTAGGATCAGCCAGAGATCGGCATCGGGACTCACGACTACGTCCGACAGCATTTCGTTCTCTCTCGACAACACCTCGCCCGAACCAGGGTCAGTCTACGATGGCTTGGGTAGCGACGAAACCCGAAACTGTTCAGCAAATACGACACTCAGTTCCGAGAATCAATGCTCGAGTCGCAGTTTCTCCGATACCGACTTGGATTTCACGAACAACACCGCCTCCATTAGCGCTCGCTGGATCGATTTTCGGGACAATGAAAGCGACATTGAGCATATGTTCTGGTGCATTGGTTCCAGGCCACTTCGAGACGATATCATGGAGTGTGAAAATGCAACTGATCACCCTAATAAGACTTTGACCGGGCTTTCTTTGCAGCACAACGATTCATACTATGTGACAGTCTTGGTTTGTAATCATGCAGGATTATGTACAGCCAAGTCAAGCGATGGCGTTTTGATCGACACCACACCACCTATTCTGCAGTACGTTCGGGATGGATTGATGGGTCCAGATATCGATTTCCAGGTCAGTTGACATAGAGTGTTTTAGGTACAGTCTTTAGAGTTTGTTCATGTGCCACTTCAATATTGATTGTATTTAACCTTGCAATTTTCCTACTATTGTAACAATACTATTGCTCGGCATTTAGAACTCAGCAATAGAATTGGTAGCTGTGTTAAACAGCATTGCCGTTCCTTTCTTTAACCTCATTTTCATGTACATAGGTTGAACATTGAAAGAATTTTCAATCATTTAGGTGTTTACCAACATCATATTCGGCAATTGGGCAGCGGAAGATCCCGAGAGCGGCATAGTCTCGTACGAGGTTGGCTGGGGCTCGTCTCCAGGACTGGACAACCTCCATGAGTTCCAAGAGATTGGTAATGCGACAGCCTACTATGCAAAGTTCAAACACGGAGATCTCGTGAAGGGGCGCAAATATTTCGTAACCGTGAAAGCCATCAACGGTGCAGGCCTGGAATCTGAGGCGGTGTCTTCGAATGGGATCGTGGTTGGAAAAACCGAGTTTGTCTTTTCGAAAAATGACTCTGGGTCATTTTTCTTCGATACTATGAACGTGAACGCCAACGAGACACAAGAAAAGGATTCGGAAGTTGGAAATACATTTGGAACTTTAGACGTTCCCTCCGGAGCTGTCGAAGATGAAGTGAAATTTCAGGTTTATAGCCTTGGCAAGGAAGAGTTGAAGAATGGCACAGATGATAATACGACTGTTGTTGATCCTGCTGTCATGAAGCCGCCAAAAGTAAGTTGTTTGTGCATGTAGTTACTATTCCATGCCACAACATCGTATTGTATTGATGCCTACACTGATTTATTACGTTTGAGACATTTTTCTCCTGGGACCTGTTGTTGATCCTGTCCCTAACTACAGTTAAAAGTTAACTACAAATTGCCCCCGATAGTTACAATAGAGACCATGACAGACTGAAGGCTTATGATAGAATACCTTCCTTACTTGATCAGGACAGCTCATTGTAAAATATTACCTGGGCTATATACATCCAAATTTTTAGGACTTACTTTTGAGGTTGCTAGAGCACAATCAGAACAGCTTCTTAATTAAAGAAATTCGCCTCGGTGGGTATATTTATTTTTTTATTTTTTGACTTTAAGCATTTCAAATTGGGCAACTACAGTTTCCAGATCAAAGCCTACGAACCAGAAAACAATACTTTGGAAGAAGAATATCGTTTCAAAAAGCCAATAACCATCTCGTTGTTCTACGACGTCGATCAAATGTTGAAACAAAACAAGAAAACTGTTAGTAGTGAAGTAAATAATAACGATATCGATCCTGTACTTCTATTATGGCACACCAAAAATCAAACATGGTGAGTAGTAGTGAGTGAATACGATTTCGGGATGATCTTGTGACAATATACTGGCCTTCAAATTGTTTTTTTTTATCTTTTCCAGGTTCGATGCAGCCAAAACCTGTCCTGAGCCATGGACGTTTGTTGATCACGCTGCAAAACTTCTCAAAGTCCACGTCTGTCATTTGACTCAATTTGCCCTATTCTGGACGTTTACAGCAGAGAATGGAATAATTGAATTCCTTAATGGTGTGTTTCACTCAATTTAAGTGCTTTTAAAATGTTCAGTAACCGGATTTCCTTTTATCGATTCTGTTTTACGGCGTGAGGGACCCATACATGGATAGCTGTATTAGTTCTTTATAATCTTTCTGAAGGTCCAGTAAGTAACCCATCACTTGTCTCGTGCTACTCTTTGAAGCAGGAGTACCAGGTAAAACCAAGCGAAGAGTGGGTCAAACCTGATCACATACCTACTCTAATAGTGATCAGGGTTTCCAAAATGCAAGGAGATTTCCTTGCAATTGACAACCACGTCTGTGTTAATAGGGATCTGTGTTAATAGGATATATTATCCCTTCTTTTCAAAAGTTCTTTGTTTCTCTTTTTTGTCATTGCCACCCCCCTATGTAGACAGCCATATGCAAATAAGTAGTGATGATTTATTCTACGAAAACGAACAAAGTAACATTTAACATGTATCAACTATTATTTTAGATTCCTCGACGGGTCAGCCAAAACAAGCCATTACTCTTAACATAGTTAGGCGCAAAGGTTCCACCGGAAGCATTAATGTCACATGGATCGTCACCAGCCCTTCAGGTGGTGACATTCCATTTAGCGTTTCCCCGATCGGAGGCCAATTGACTTTTTTGGAGAGCCAATGGAATTCATCCATCCATTTAAAATTCGGCGGTTTTCCAACAAAGATGAGCGAAGTCGTATTGTCTGTGGAACTTTTGAACGTGTCTGGTGGTGCGATGCTGGGGAATTCGCGCAGGGTGCAAATCGTCTTTCCCGCAAAGCTGGACAGAGAGGGGCCGGAAGATAGTAATTTTGTACTGGAGATTGTTGTACCGTGCGTTGTTGGTGGTGTTTTTGCAATTATTATCATAATAGCAGCGGTTTATTTTGTCCGAAAACGACGCAGGTAAGGTGTTAATGATGTGATGATAGGAATGTGTTAGTTGAGAAGATGAAGATAATGTAGAAGCAATGGTGACGGTAATCATGTACCATTGCTGCAGCTGATGATGCTATATTAGTGATCATTAAGATGGTGTTGATATAAAAGACTCTGTTTGTAAACATTTTGCATCTTTTTTACCAACAGCCGCAAGCCTGCAGGAGAGAGAACCAGAGGGAGAGAAAACCCTATTTATGGAACGGGGTAAGTGTTAGATTTTGAAACCGTATCTGCAAAGTAGTATCTGTTATATATAATCAGTATTATCCAATGATTTTCTTCTTTTTTGCATTCCTGAAAGGCACGAGGAGACCGTTGAAACGTCATTCACAAAGCCTAGTTGAAGAGGAAGGCCTTGATAATCCGTAAAACGACACTTACTAGCTAAGAAACATAATTGTGATAGGTAATAGAATTGGGAAATAAAATAGATAACATATGTATTAAATGTTAAAATTTTTTGGATTGTATTATAAACAAGCAATCTTTTAAAGAATATATCATAGGCGTATTAATACCATTAAATTGTATGCACAACAAGTTATATCTAGTAAAAATAAATGCACCTGGGATGATTATTAAAGTTAAAATTAATTTTTGAAGATCAATAAAACACACATAATAACCTCAGACCACTGCAAGTCTTGTATCTAATATTTGATCAATATTCCGGCTAAAATACGCTCTAATAAACTACCTAAAAAGGAATTCTCTAAGTTTCGATCTAAGAGCTCGCCAGCAGAGTTAGTAATTAGTATTTATTTGAAAGATTCGGTGCCTCTGATTGGTTACAGCCATGTGTGAAATCGTCACGTCCAACGAGTGACGTCATAACATGGGATATACTTTTTTCATCCTATGTGGCTATGTCATGACGTCATGATCGTCTTCCACGTTATGACCTCACGCCAATTGCGAGCGAAAAAAGCATTTTAAATTTTAAATTAAAATTCGGTTTTCACATGTTATGAAGGTTTATCAAACTAACCACATTGAAATATTCAATAATTTTTTGTCGTATTAGTATGATAATACTCTTTTCCGGCAATACTAACCTGTCTAACCCTCTTGATAAAACTCCGGCCTGACAAAGAGAAGGTTTTTAGTGCCTTTATTAAGGAGCTGTTTACATGAGCCCGGTTACCCGAGATTCAACGAAGAGTGAGATGATTTTGAGGTATTGAAATAAGCAGATAACATGATCCTGCATGGCAGTCGTATAATCACCACAACAATAGCATGTGCTTGTTTGGTGACATAAAGACTTATTTCAATACCTCAAAGTCCTCTCACGCTTCGTTGAATCTCGGGTAACCGGGCTCATGTAAACAGCCCCCAGCACGTAAAGTCGCATGCATGACCTTGAACGAACGACTTATGACGCGCTGGTCTATCCATATGGCTATTCCTTTGTGATCGCTCCCCCCTGACAATTCAGAATTTGAAGAGACTTTATACACAAAACACACATTGAAACATTTCGGAGTGTTTACTTTCAAAATCTCGACGATATGGACATGATTTCGCTTTGTAGGAAGCGTGTCAATTTGGATTCACCAGAGACTAAGCGGAGAAGCCCACGAATAGCTCAAAAAACTGTCACGACTGCTAAGAAAACTGTCGATGTACCGTCCAATGGCGACAAATGTTTTTCAAATATTGACCGCTCAGCGCCGGCAATCTCACAAAGTCCAAATAACGGAATTGTCCTGAGAATATTGGCGAAACCGGGCGAAAAGGAAAGCAGAATAACAGGTCAGCCTATATGTCTTTCAAGTATCGTATTACAGTACATTTTAGTATTTTATTGTAATTGTGACATAGAGAAGTATGTTATTGTTATTGGTCAATATCGCACAGTAAATGTCACATAAACTAATTTTCTATTTCTCAAAACATAATTATGGCCTGCTGAGTGCTGAGTGTGAAAAATATCTGGCGTATAATGATCCCTTATGTTAGTTATGTAATATTCTCTAGACGTTTACCCAATTAAAAGGGATCGCATTTGGGACCGTTTAATATGCCAAGAATTTTACTCGGAAGTGGAAAGTTGTGACAATTATATTTATTATTGTGGGCAATGAAAACAAAATTACAAATATTTAGCATGACCAGTCAAAGTGAATTTAAGCTGACAATCTTGAGCATGCTGTGAATGTGTTTTGCCTGACCCGTTCTTGTGATGTAGTTCTTTAAAGTTGGGTCCCAATGATTATGTAATTTCATGTGTAATTATATAATACACTATAAGTATAAAACACTAGCTAGACAAGCTAGTGTTTCTTGTCAACTGGTAATGTACCTAAATGTTCTTTAGCCCACCATTTGTTCTACTGAATGTCGGATGATTAACAAGAGATGCTTAAAGTTCAAAAGTATATTCTTTGCCAGTGTCTCATGAAGGCCTATTTACTGGGGATGAAGGAAGGCAATATTCGGTCCTTGCATTACCATAGCTTGATTGTGTCTATAGTTTTGGGGGTTTCAAGTAAACTAATCTTTATAATTCATGGAGAAGATAATACACTGTTGTCAAATAATCACAGGCTGCATAAATTAATACAAGGGTACTAAACATTATATTTATATATCATATGATTCTTAAAATACCTGAATGCCAATAAGTTGTGTTTATTTTAAAACTAGACTGATACTGAGATGTTGCCTTAAACTTTCATTGAGCAAATCGTCAGCCCTTTTATTTCTCTGATTTCAGACATTACAGAATATAGTATTGGACTTCAAATTGGTGCTCCTGCCAGGGAGATAGAGGCAAATGCTGAACTGGTCAATTATCTTGCGAGGGTATTGCAAGTGAGAAAAACGAACATTATCGTTGAAAAAGGTTTGAGATCTCAGATTAAGTCAGTGTTGGTAAATAAAAATGGCATGACTGTTGATAGAGTGAGAGCTTTGATAGAGAAAGAAATGAGAAAAGGTGCAGAATCATTTGATCTAAACATTTAACATCAGTTGTATAAAGAATAATGTACATACAACTTACTGAATTTCCCACTTCCATATTATGATTACGTATATACATAGTGACCATAATTAATACTAATTAATTAGAAGTTGCAATTTAACAGTTTGGGCAAGTTGTTCAAGCCTAAATCTTTGCTAACCCCAGGTTAAATAGTATAGTCAGTTTATAAAATGACTTCTGAAACAACGTATTACTAAAGGTTAATATATACGGTTAGAAAATGTGACTTCTATTTGAAAAACTGGTCCCCAAGATAAAATTTACCATGTATTGGATGATAAATATTAATCTTTCACTGAACAAAACATGGGCTGAATTAACAGTAAATAGCAGAATACTTATAACCAGATTGGCTGTGCCAATAGCATTTATGCAAGGGTTCCTTTATGCTATATATATACCAAGCCTCACTCCAATGCAATATATTTCCCCTTATATCAAAGTGATGCTCTATAAGTGGCAAAGGCAATAGCATTAGGGCTAATATTGAATAAGTGCTATTGAATTTGAACTCTCAATGACAGTAAATGGATAGCAGTCAATGTATAAATTCATTGAATATATAACATTAAATTATATAGAGTGTAATTTTACTATGATGCATACATACATATATTTATTGAAATAAGAATAATTATCATACAAGTGATGGATTTTAATAGTATTTTTATAAATGCTTCATTTTCTTTGTTGTTGAATGTATGTCATTCAGTTGTTTCGCCTCAGACCTGACAACAGCAGGTAATGTGGCGTACGCTTTCCTGTAACTGGTCAAGCCTGTTAAATTCCTCAAACGCTATAGGGAAAAAGGAATACAGTATATTACTAGGGGTGACAGGCAATCGACTGCTATTTGTCACTGACTTACTGCAGTTGATTTTCATTTTAGTTGAGGAATGCCAACAAGGAGAGAAACTAATCCGCAAATTTGTTTACATTTTTGGGGAAAGCGAATCAGAATGCCTTAATTTTTAATACTTCATGTAAAATAGAAAAATGTACCGTTATGCATTCTTATTGGGTTAAATGTAAACAAATTTGCAATTGGAAATTCTTCCTTTATAAGCATGCCTGAAACAATTTACTGTCAGGTGTCTACTGTTATGAGTCATGAGATCTATGTGAGAAAAATTCAAAATCAACATTTTTCTTAGCTAACCAGATTTGTTAAAGAGGATTAGCGGATTCTGCTGATCGGTTCTGCTCAGAACATTTTAGGCAACAGTCATTTAAAAAAAACATTTGTATCAATTTGGGTGGTGTGTCAATTTGTTTACGTTACGGTAACTTAAACAAATTGACACACCAACCAAATTAATACACAGGAAAGTGTATAGTCTGATGATGAAGGAGATGTAAGACGAAATTCTCTGAAAATAGATTAAGTTTAACTCACCATTTCTTCTGCCGTTATTTCTGCGGGTTTCTTGATAACGAGCGGCGTTTTCTCTGCAAACACCCGATTGAAATTTACTTCTCTATTTTTCAGTTCAAGACGATACTTCTCAATTTCCCTCTTTAAGAATTGTACTTCGTCATCTTTCTGAATAGTCCAGGCATTGAATAATAGAGCAAAATTATGGTTAAAACTCCATGACACGGTGTAATTTGATCATTATGTATAACTGTTGAATTTATCCTTTTAACATAAGACAACTTTCAATCCCATACGTGTGCGCAAAGGAGACTGTTATCCGTAAATTTAGAAAGCTGTGTAACATTCTAGTCTTGTGGGGGAAGATACACAGATTTATAGTGTTTTTTTAGAAAATTTATACATTTGGCGAACATGCCTTAATCTGGGTTTGGACATGCCAAAAATTCCAAAATATCTAGGTCTCGTAGTAGAGAAATTTCATTGAGCGATCTTTATCAGATGCCATTCCTAATTAATCAAACACAAAGACTTAAGACAACTATTATGACTTTGGTTTCTGGATAATCTCCCAATAATTACCTGTGTCGGCTTTGGTTTTAATTTAGCCAAAGCTAATGCGTTGATATCCACTTTCTTAGGGGATGAAGGTCTTGTCCTCTCTATCGGCTTGTCCGAATATTGTTTTCCTAAAAGCAACTTGTTCATTTGTTCATTTAGCTGTTCATGATTCCTCTCCAACGCTAGTTTTTCAGCAGCGATTTGTTTATTCTTCTCCTCTAGCTTTCGGGTTCTTTGAAGGGCCCGTTCTCCATGCTTTCTCGCTTCGTGCAGTGATTGCGTTAACGTGCGAACTTCATCGTGCGCGAACGATAAATCGTCTTTCAATTTCGTACATTCCAGTTTTAAGGTTTGGTTTTCGTTTAGCATGTTATTCAAATTCGCTTGTATAAGTTCAACTTTGTTGTGTAGATCGCCCACCAAATCCTTCTGTTGGGCCAAATTTTCCCGCTCGCTCGACAGTTCGTTTGACAGCACTGATTTCTGGCGTCTGAGCGCTTCGACTTCCTCTGGAGAACGACTGGCAATCTCCTTCTTCAAATTCTCGATTTCGGCCAACGCTTCGCTAAGCATCGCGCCCCGTTCGATCACTCTTTGTTCCGCTTGTAATTGTTTCTCGTGTAGCGTTTCCACGGTGGCTTTAGTTCGTTCGCATTCGTCCGTTTTCATCTCGAGTAGCGTGCGAAATCGCTCCAAGTCGTCCAGTTGCTTCTCAAGCCAGTTCAGTTTGCCTTTCCCTTCTTCGGTGACACGGCGAATTTCTTCTTCGCACGCCTTCTTGGTCGCCGAAAGCTCGAGTTCCTTTTCATGATTTCGCGTGAACAGCATCTGCACGACCATGGTTAATTCGGCAATTTTTTTCGAAAGCTTTGCTTTCAAGACGTCAGTCTCGGCTTTATGAGACATGGCAATCTAACAATCACGGTCTTTGCCTTTAGTAAGTGATGTATACCCTCCAAACAATACCTTGGTTGTGGAAAGTACTTGTACAGCTCGGAACTATTTGTAAGGTTTAGACTTTAGACATTTCTATGATATAAACCGCAACTTTATAAAGACTTCCGTAACTAAGATCCAACGAATTGACAGATTACTAGGTGATAAACTCATCAAACACAAGCTTTATTTTAGTCTGTCTGCTTTGAAAACGCAGCCATAAATAATATACGAATTTGACGTTCAAAAAACATCAACACAGACAGCACTCGATCTATAAACACCCAACAAACACAACACAGATTTACCGCACCAAGTTGTATTTTCTGTATTGTTTACGGCCTACACGGTTTGTCATTATTCCCTCTTATCCTTCGTCGCTTAGCGAGTGTTGACCTAAGAAATTCCGCCTGACATACTAGAACTGTGAGAAGCGACATTTAATTATGTTTATGGCAAATAACTTTAGCCAAAGAATAGAATGTCAACTGAATCAATTGGTTCAGATTACAGTTTATCGTTTTGTTACCATGGCAATAACACAGCCTTTGATGTTTGATGTTCATATGATCCATTAATCGGTCCATATCCCAGAATATAGTTTTATTTCGAAATCACTATAAATCACTTTTGAATTTTTTATTGATAGAGTGAGATATCTTAAGGCTTTTAGAAATGATATATGGGATGCGGAAAAAGTTTCCAAGAAGCCACTCTACGTACGAGATTGAGCCTTGCCCAAGGGCCAAGGAATTAGGATAATGCTTCTGCCGTTCTGCGGTATAAAATACTTCCAAAATAGAGTAAAGCACTTCCCGCCGTCTTAATCAAAGCGTCTCCGTCAGAAGAGTTAGTTTGCATCTATATATATTACTAGTGATCTATTTTTACGTACATCCACAGTCCACACTAATAAAATTCTCCTCACGAAATCCTCAGGTCGAAAGGTCGAGAAGTTTTTTTTGCTATTTTAGGCGCGTGTTATACCAGATTTGATACGATTACGCTGTTGCTTGGTTTCAATGAATTTAGAGCCTGTTGATAGCGGACATGTTAATACGGTTGAAAAAGAAAGATAAAGATTACGCTTTGACTCTTAAATTATATGAACAGTTACGCTGCACTCATAAGACACACAAGAATGGAATGAAGAAGTTTGATCTTCTTGAAGTGCGATCTTCTCATTCTTCTGTCATGTCAGCATCTTCTGATTCTCCTCAGCGACTTTTGTTTTTTTACGTCAAAGTTGTATTACCATCTGTCGCCGCTGAGTCTGTCCGCTTGCTCCGCGTTTTGAACCCATAAATTGCTTGTAAGATGAAGTACTTGTGATCACACAATTCTCAACAAAATGGCGGGCTTTACAAGTGTTGCAAGTTTTCAAAACAAAACGAAAACATCATAAAGTGGTTAAATTATGGCCGTATCTAATCAAGTACTCCTGATCGTGTCTATTCTTGAAGGTGAATTTTAAACAGCATCCTGCTCAAAGTATTTTACTTTTATAGCGTATATTTTCTGCCTTGTATTTGAGATATATTTGAGATTGATTCCTGTTCAGGACTTGATTTACAATGAGATTAACTTATGGTTTTACACCAAATTATTAATCTCGTAACAGGTCGAAGGTTCCCTCGCAGGTCAAAGCATCAAGTTATTGTAGAAGCAAAATTTGATGGCGAAACATTGTGCACAGATCCCATCGATCATACGGAAAGTCCAAACTTCACAACAGAATTGGCATGGGAGTTAGATAAGAAAGCATTACATCAACACAAACTACAAAGGACGCCCATTAAATTACAGGTTAGATAGCCTACAACATGCACATTGAACAGTCTCATGTGTCGTATCAGCACCATGATCACAGTGATCAGATTTAGGAATGATTGAGCTTCAGATTAGCTCATTTGTAATGGCAAATTGTTCTGAATATCGAATATTTACCTTTGAATTTGTACAGTGTTATGCAATTGACACAGTGCTATCCCAAAAAGAAATGGTTGGTTATATTATCTTAGATTTGCGGTCTGCCCAGGCAAAAATACAGGTATGTGATATGTTTTATAAATCAACAGAATATAATGGTGTAAAATATATAAAGGCTTTTGCCTTCTGCTCAGTGAATATAGGCTGTCATCATATTTGCCCTTAGAGAGTAATTGTTGATAATTGCTGCTTGAGACTTCTTAAAAGTCGTATTATGTACTTTTTTCAGTATTTCTATGGCCTCTTTCAACATGCATACTTTAGAGCTATACTCTGAGTTTTGGTGGAAGATCATTTTCTTCTACAGGGTTGGAGCCTCATCTCCTACATTTTACACCCATTTTCATATAAAATTGATGTACATCCACCTTTAATTAACCACAGTTCCTGTAGTTAATCAGTTCAGGAAAAGAAGAAATTTAATGCATTAAAAATTAGGAACAGTCTTTTCCAGTCACATTTGTTTCCCTCTAATTAATAATGGACAGGCAGTAAAATTTACCAATAAGATGCATTCTTATTTGGCAGCGTCCACAGTGGTTTCCACTGCTGAATAGTAAATATCAGCGTCTAAAGCCAGAGCTACAAGTCAGGTTAAATTTAGAAGATGACTCAGGGAAAAAGCCTGACCAGAATTCTCTGCCCCAGCATTCTACACCAACCAGAAAAGGTATGTTTTCACCCCTCTCAGTTGACCTCTGCAATACCCAATGTCAAATACAGCACAATTTCACTTGTCAGTGGAAGAGTGCCATATCAAACTCAACCATTAAACTGTATTGAGTTGTGGAATACACATTAAATGTATGTAATGTACTATATACATTATACATAATATGTGAATTTAGCACAAGGACATTAACCTCGAAGAAAATGTGAAAATGGTGGGGAAAGGCTGTGATATGGCCAAATGTGGATGTGCTATCCCATTTATTCTCCATTTTCATGTCATATTTGATGTTCGCACTCCCAAACTAAATATGTTGCATATTTTACTGTCATGCCAAATGGATTTACTCAATAGTGAAAGAATGCTTCACAGAAATAATAGTTTACAAAAGTAAATGCAATTATTCTTTACATAAAATCCACATAGAATGGTCCACATAAAATCAATTGGGGGTAATTAATTTTATTTATCAAAACAATCCGCTTCAAAACAAATCATTACAGCACAATAGCTTTAGTATATGCATGAATAGTTGCCTCAATTTGGTGTCTATAAGCTTCTGACTTCTGAATATAATTCCCCGGCCACTTACCTTTTTTAAAGAATGGATTTATTGTTCGTATCTCAATAGATGGCATTGATCCACTTGCTTTGAAACCTATTTTGAATGATGAAAAAGGTTTTTATCAGCTTGGACCCATGACTGAATCTGCAGAGATATTTGTGTTTTCTGTGACAATCAGTTATGCTGTGAATTTAGCAAAAGTAAGTTTGATATTTATAATATAATAAACAAATTCTAGAAGGTTGCAATTTATTATTCTAATTTATCATTAAACTAGCTGGTTTTATGTTTCAAATCTTGTATCAACACAAATTATATTTTTCTTGTTGTTTAAACATTTATATTGCCCCAATTCTCATTCATTTTGCTTTTATTTATTATAAAAATTGAAATGCTTTTATTTATTATAAAAACAAATATTTTATATATACCTGCAAGGTACGATTTCCATAGGCATGGATACTTGTTCACGGCAAAGTTCAGAACTGCGAAACATTTTAAAACTTTGTCGAAAATCAGACCGCAAGTGTCGAAATATTATAACTCGCAATTTCATGACCGCTCTTCGGCACTTTTCCTGGTTATTTCGCGACCGAATAACTATCATTTGAAGCTCTAAATATTCGGTTTAACTAACTCTCCAAAATTGTCTTTTCCCAACAATCGTCCACCCCGTTTCAACAACGGAAATGCGATTTTTTTATACAAAAACTCGTATGACTCGCTCTTTCGATCTTGCTTGTTTTGTGGCGTGCGCATAACTGAAAAATGAGCGGGAAAAATTTAGAAACGGGTACAATAACGTTCTTAGGGGGAGGGGGTGGAGTGAGATAAGGTCTTGAATTTTTTTACTTTCGATAGTTGGCGGGTCTCAGCAAAACTACTTTACAGTGAAGGTTGTACTGTATATCGCCTAAAGCTAATGGTAAAACGTGTTATTCACTGTAATTTTTCTGTGCTTTTGCTAAATGGGAAGGATTTTAAAAAATTACGAAGCGTGAGGACCATGCTCCTGATTGCCTGATTGGTCAACTAGCTGGCCTCAATGACCAATCGGAAGCATGTTTTGACCGCAAACTGTCAAAATGGTTTTGTTCAATTACTTACCGGTATCAGGGTGTCAGTTTTACTACAGCAGTATTATTTTATACTTACTTTCATTCTAACTGTTTTTTAATAGTTAATACCATCGTCATTTGTCGTACCTGATGGTCAGGGATTCTACTTTCAATACAGTTTGTTTGGCAACAAGGTTTCCAGCGAGATTTTTTCAGACCTTCTGCAACCAAACTTCTCTCCAGAACGAGCTTCTGTCCGGATAAATTCCCAGCTGAAGCTTCTTCGAGCCTTCCTGCAAAATTTTCCTGGAATTACAGTGAGTTTTTTTGGGCTTTTTGCTATATTCTAAATCGCTCAATCATGCAAAACGAAATATGTCTTCTTAGTTCTGCCCAACACACAGTCCCTTTCCTGACCTGCCATTGCGTCATTTCAGATCAGCTGATGCTATTGTATATTTTATTACAGATCACACTCTATTGCGCAGGCCGTCCACTCGGTGAAACCAACATCTCTTTACGATATTTACTTCCTACGGACGAGCCGCTCAAATCGCCTGCAATCCTTGAAGCATTATTTCCTCTCACATCCACCGAGGATCCTCGCTCAGGGTCCAAAGAAAGCCCTGGTGTTGGCGTTTCAATATTGTTGAAGAAAGAGGAAGCTAATGTGCCGTCTGAACAAGAAACACACTTGCCACCGAATGTCCAAAGAACAACAGACAGTCCTCAGGTATCCCGCGTGCCACATTTATACTTGCATTTTAAAAAACAGCGAGTGTCAATTTTGTCATTTTCCTCATTAAAGGAACGCCTTTGTAATAGTTGATGAATACTATGATAATTGGTAGATCGCGTATGTCTATTCACGCCTTAAGACTGACAAAACTAGCCTGTATTTCTCCAGAAAACACAAGCACAAGACGGATATCCTGGTGAAAATCAGCCGTTCTCTGAGGTGACCGTCAGTCATACCCGTAATAGAACTGATGAACAGCCCATGGCGGATAGGAAAGACGAGTCGAAGGTGAATGTCTGCATGTATAGTAGCTATATAAATATGCCAGTGTTTTGAGAAGAATAAGTAAGAACAAAATTTTGGCTTCATTCGTGAGAAAATTTGCGGGAATTTACCTCCAAACACGCGTGTCTAGGGGTAAGTCCCTCGAATTTTGGCTTCACAAAAACAATGAGGAGGTATCGTTCCAGTTATTTATTAGAGTGCGCTGGTAAAACCCTAGATGGGATGCAAAAAAAAACTTTTACACTTCGCGAGTGTCAAGTGTTAATACGTGGCCTCCAAGTGGAAAAGCGTCTTCGTAAAGGAAATATTCGACCTCTTTAAGTTCCATCGTGTATTTTTGCATTGTAGATCTCCCCTAGTGCAGGCCTACCCGAAGGACAACCGGACGAAAGCAGACTTTCATTTCATCATTTCTGTTACTCTGTTGACTTGCGCAGTATTTGTGATCTGCAAGTGACTTTCCCAGTCAATTGTTACTTGAAGTAAGTTCCCTCGCGACGTTTTTTAAATATGAAATCATTTGCAACACATTCAACATTTATTCCTAGGTATTCGTACCCATTCTTCGGCAGCGCTACCCCGGTCATCACCAGTCCCCCTGTGGAAGTGCGTCGACATATGGAAGTCCTTCTGCCGAAGTCTTTTTGCGCGTTTGACTTTGCTACCAATTCAGATGTCTTGAAAGAAACGCTTTCTAGGTAAAGTGAGAGTCAAAGAATATATCTCCCCGTATTGCTTTATGTCTATTTTATACAATAAGGTCAACTTTATAATAAAGCGTTAACAACTGAACTCGCGTGTCTCGGCCGCTGAGAACAGAGCAGTAATTTTCATGCGATTTGCTTTGCAGCGTTCCTCTAGTGATCGAAATTTGGCATCGCGATCCCGTGACCAAAGATGTCTTACTTGGCGTTTCCCGGGTAACGCTTGGTCACGTGTTTGCCGCTAAGAAACTCAAGGCCGCAGTAAGTTAAATACTTGTTGAGTTTCAATGTTTAGCTCCCTTGTGTTATCCATATTTTTTATGGCTTTGTATTTTTCGTTGTTGTAGAGAGGAAAACCAAGTACGTACGGACAAATCCTAAGTGAAAGGGTTCATATAATCTCCGTCGATAGGTAAGCATAATTGATAAACAAATTGAGTGTACGACTGACCTTTAGCCTGTGTCGTAATTGTCGTGAACATGTCAAGGTGGCTGATGTAATAGAATATTTCTGCCTGTGTGCAAACAACAATGACTGGTTTGAATACAGAAATGAAGACAAATTTACATCCGGACTTTTTCTCATCGTTGGAAATGACTTGTTGATGACAAAATGGAAAATAGGCTTTTCTTAACTATGCTCAAAAAGTTAGAGCGGTGTTTTGAACTGTATATAATCTTTTTAAATCCTTAAGGGAACCAATCGGAGAGCTGAATGTTGTTTTGGGATTAGAGGATCTTGGTCCGGTATCCCGCGAAGATTTGCAAGCTCATTTGGATATGTCTGAGGTAGACTGTTGGGCACAGTAAAGATTGTGAATACCTATGATTTGAAGCTTTCTTGGTAAAGATCTTACTTGATTGTACATTTTTTCCGGCAGGCATCGTCAAGCCCAAGACATAAATTAGGCGACAAATCTCGGAAAGAAAGTTCCCGGCAAAAGGACCCTGCTGACAATGATCCTAGGAATAATGATCCTAGGATGATGGCGGAATATCAAACAGCCCTCGAGCTTGAAATGTGGAAACAAAATCAGGAAGAACTGTTTGCATCCCAAGTACGTTTATATAAAAATCATTAAGAATTATATCACTTTGAACTCTCAAAGAAGTCAATTTTGACAATATATTTTCTTTCCGTTCGTTCGGCTGGTATAACTTTGTTGCATATTCATTAGTTGAAGGCAAAGGAGACGGAAACAATTAAAACATTGACAGAAGAATGGAGAAAACGGGATAAGGAAAGGGAGATATTAGCAAAGAAAAAGGTGGGTACTGGAATGTATATACTTTAGAGTGCACGAGTGTTTGGAAAAGTACATAAGAGCCATCCCTTTCTCAGAAGATTTAATTCGCAGAGCATGGAGGGACAGCTAAGTGAGGACAGGCGTCAAACACATGAAATATTTCAAGTATTAAATTTCCACGCGATCAGAAATGAAACATTTAAAAATCATATCCAACATTTAGTTTGATCTGCTTGCATTGTCATATACCTCTTGTCCCTCCGAAAAAGGATTTGCGCAACCCAGTGGCATAATGGAAGATTTCTGTCCAGTGCAAAATGTCGCGCGATCGATTTTTTTCAATCGCACTTTTTTGAAATGTGTTTAATTCAAACTCACCTAGATTTGGTTGACAAATTTTCGCAACTATTTCTTGCTTGAATTTGAGATGTGTTTGATTTCCAGAGATTGGACCTTAATGCATGTCTTTAGAAATTATCCTACATGCAACGAGCGATTGTGCCACAAAATCTTCATGCTCACCTAATTATATACAAACTTCATATTTTTCCTACAAAGCTCGAAGAATATTCACAAATGGAAGACAAACTTAAGAAAACTATCGCTGATATAGAGAAGCGAGAAAGACAGCTGTCAGCCAGTGAGACTGAGGTTGGTAATTACGTTACGTCTGATTATTCCTTTTATTATTCTTTTTGTGGCGCTTAATTGCCTTTTAGCGGCCAATATGGTAAACTGGTCATGTTTTGAAATGAAACAGCTATAACAGTGCATGAAGCTGTATTTTTCGTGCTTGGCAGACGTGAATAATGATATGTTTATGTGCAAATTTCTTTACACTCTAAAACACTCTAAAATACCAGTAATTTGTTCGGAATGAAGTACAACAGGACCGGCCTGGCGATATTTTAAACTATACTGCAGACCTCTAGAGGGGTCCATACATGTATAACGTTATATTCGGTATGTTCAATCTTACCGAGGTCACAAACGATATATTCAGCCTTACCAATGTCGATCCTGTATATTTTACCGTATCATGCAGGATCAAAAGTGCCGTATTCAGGTATATTCGACCTTACCTAGGCTGAATATATACCGCTTTCGGTATTCGATCTTTACCACTTTTTTATTTTGTCAGTCTGTGCTATTATACCTTTCCTATTATACCTTTCCATAAACTAGTTAACCCGATCGAATACCAAGGAGTTTAGATCTTTGGGAGGAAAGCTTGTCTTATTTATTGCCAATTTCGTATTTAATTTTTTGCGAAATTTTTACTGATAATTCGCATCGGTCGCAAGAGTTTGGATCCGGCACTGTATTCACTTAGCTGTCTGTCTATCGAGAACGCTCCGAATTATAAAGCCATGCAAATGGATACCGGCTGATTCTACTTCTATGTCTTATTATTGGCTTATCAAAGAGATTCCTGCGTCTGTCATGAACTCGATAGTCTCCTTGAACAGATCCTCATACCTGTCGTCGTTGGCTTGACGCGTGTAGAGGTAAAAGGCTGCCCCTGGGCAGATGTTTCGTAGCTGGATCCTTGCCCTTACTGTCATTTTAGCGCAGCGTCGGACGCTCTCGTCCGCATTGGATGGGGCTATGCAGGGGATGAAAGTGGAATAAAGAATTACGTATTTTGGACAACCCTTGTGTCTTTTATCGAAATTGGGTATCATCTTTCCAAGCCCATCGTTTATGAAATGTTGATACTCTGACAACGCGCGGCTGTTATTCGTTTTGTCTTGTCTGCCTTCTTGAAGAAAAGCTACTCTGAAATTGGTGGTCTCCGGTGATAGCGGCCAAACGTGTTCGTTTGTTTGAAAACCTTTCTCCATGGTTAGAGCTTCCTCAACTTCCTTGTCATCGAATACCGAGTCGTTAACTTCGAATGGTTGGATATAGATATATACAAAATGCTGTCCCTTCGATAAAGCTTCGCCTACGTAAAGAAAACTCAACTAGCAAAGGCTGGTTCTAAAAAGGGTGGCTTTAGGGAATAAATGAAGAACTCGTAATGGCAAACACAAAAGCAAGTTCACAAAACCATACAAGGTCATTCACTTAGATCAATAGGTTTTCGGCACAGATCGTATACATCATGATTATTCTAATCTTGCTGTACACCTATGGGTGCTATAGGCTAGGTTGGTATAATAAATGGTATAATGCAAATTCATAGTAATGGAAGTGGCAGACATAAGAATCAGATAGCTTCCATATTCGGGGAACTGTCTGTACTTTGTCTATAATTGCTATATACTATTTCCGTACTATAGATCTGCTAAAGTTTTTTACTCCATCAGGTTTTCCTCTGTGAATGATCATATAGTATTTCAAACGATTAAATAGTGTCGGGCATCTTGCAAGAATCTTCACTTGGCAGGCGTGCAATTCCGTCACCATTTACCCCCACAACAGGTTGCCATATACTTGCGAAATATTGTTTTGCAGGGATCTTTATTGTGTCAACGGTTAGTTTCCTTATCTATGCCACCTACCAGCTGCTTTACGAGCTTTTTGCTCAAGTTCTTCTGCGACTCTTCTCGGTGATTTTGAGTCTGTCATTCGCTTGCTTAACCTTCGAACATTTCCTAGAATCCGACTCTCGCCGAAGCTCGCCGAGAACAGAAGCCAAGCGACACATATCGCTTCTGTGATACTCATTTTCTTGTTTATTTGTCCCGACGGACAGGCCACTTTTTGTGTGGTTTAATGATCCTTCTTCTCCCTTTTTTTCAACCTCTGATGGTTTTATCGGATTAACTTCGGGTATACCTGTGCAGTTCGCGACAACTGTAAATAAACTATAGGAAACAATATCTATACGTGCATATACATATCACGACTATACCGTAAAAGATATAACGTCTCTCCTTTCCTTCTAATGGCTAGAATTACTGGCTAATTGGGACTTAGTATAGCTAAATCAGATAACGCAACATTATTGTAACATCATTAATATAAATGGCTCTAACACTTATGAATAATGACTGTTTGTGCAAAATAATTTCTGGATACTACTCAATTTTTATAATTTTAACATAAACAGATTTTTTACGCTTGTCATAAAGTTATTCAGGTACCATCACTTGATCCGACAATACCCGCAAAAATCAAACAATGTGAAAGATTAGTGCGCTTAGTCATGTAAAGGAATAAAATGTGTTTTTACATTGGACCAAAGCCGATTTTTTTCACTTTATTGATGTCGTAAGCAAGGATTTATTAGCTCAGAAAATGAGCTTCACAAAGGCAGTATGGGCATTACTATTTTTTACTGCTCGCTTCATCGTCTGTTTAAATTTGGTAGAACCCGAGTCTAACTTGAGAAAAAGAACGGAGTTTAAATCACCAGGAATAATTGCTGAAGAACTCGAGCAGTTGGTTCGCTTTGCTGTCGGTGAAGGTGGGTTCTTGAGAAAATTTTGGATGTTTCCTTTCACAAAGGACTACCTTAGTTTGTGGAATAACAAGTATCACCTTGCTCTGGGATGATACCTCGGGTTGTGGGTGTCATGTACACCTTCTGCTGAACAGTGAAACGTGTCGGCATAATTGGCGATGAAAGCTTGAAGTTTCATTGTACGCATCTCTCATAGCCTTGTTGTGGAAATAAAAATGAAAGAAGTTGAAAAGAACAAGGTCATCTTAAAATCCGATATGACTAAAAATAAGACGAATGTATATGCTACTGTATGTTTTCGATTTCATTACAAACTTATCACCATCTAACAACGTAAATTCGTATATTTACCTCTTCCTTCACATCTTCTAAACGGGGCTTAAGTGTAGTGTTAACGGGGCTATAATCAGAAATGTTCTTGCACCATTTCAGATAATATTATATTCTATACAAATAATTATGTTTCGTTAAACATCTAGCTGTAAATCAATGCCCCCAAGTTTTAGCCATTGAAAGAAAATTAACCCGAATTTAACTTTATTTCCACTGGACAGCTTTATCGAGCCAACAACAATTTTCCTATATTTATATACAACCCTGGGAATCCGAGGACCTGATATTCGATGACATCATCGTTAAAGAGGCTCTGAGTACAGACAGTAGCATCGAGTTACCCCAGGAACAAAACGTCTGGCCCTTATCACCGGAAAACACAAATTTCAGAATAGCATTTTCTACGTCATCTGACGAATTTGCAAGGAGCTATGCAGATGCTGAGTATCCTTTACTTGCAAACAAGAATTTTGTAAAAATGGTGACCTCGTTCAAAAGGAATCACAGCTGCCCACGATATGTTATTCTGTACTCAACTCTTCTGTCCTGCATCCGTCCAGCTTATCAACTGGGATCACCCGGTACACATTGTTCCGAGGTTACTGCAAGAGGAGACCTCAAGAGCGTTTGTAACGAAGCGACATTTTATCTTTACACCTCTGGACTTGAAAATGCACAATACGAGGACGCATTTAAGGACACGGAAAAATTTTTCAAAGACAATGGAATCATGTGGAATAGAATAATATAGAATCTGAAATTTGCAGAATCTCAAAGAGCTAGTCTTTAAAAATTTATACTTTTGATTTCTGTGTCGTATTCATTTTAACATGCAGGGATTGCTTTTGATGCGTCGTAATTCAATTCGGTTATTCACCCAACTATTTCCGATTTGTTTACTTTTCGCGAAGAGAGATTTGTTATTTATTTTATAAGCGGGCTTGTAATTTTCCTTGTATAATTATAGCGTGTAAAGACTCCATGCACAAATAACATAATATATACTATTTGAACAGATTAATTCTAGAGCTGATTTTTAAACACCCTTTCAGCTAACCTCCTTAGCTCAGTTATAAATTATATCCAACAACTATATAATTTATCAGGCTCGAGTCGATTTCAGTTATTCAGTATAATCTTCTTTTGGTGAAATGGGGTTTTTATTCCATGAACTGGAAATGCTTACCACGCATGCATATCTTTTCATTCGTGTTTTTGTTTGAACAGTTGTTGAGAATCAAGGAAGAACATAGACGAGATCATGAAAGAAAGATGGTCGAACTACGCGAAGCTTCTCGTCGAATGAAGGAAGATTGCGATCACCAGATCGAAATTGAAAGGTTCGTATGGTGGAAAACATTAAGATTTAAGAATGAAACTTTCTCTTCATGGAGGTACATATAGATGTAATTCGGTGCAATAAAAATGATGGCGGTATGTTGACCTGAGAAACATTTTTCTACTAATTTTAAAAAACAATTTTAAAATGTCAATTTGCTTTCGTCTATAGCTTCCGTCTAACAAGTTTCGTTCTGCCAAAAACATAACCTTAATTGTAGGTACAAAAGTAGCCCAAAAGGTCGCAATCTTTAGGACTTATGGATGTGACATTTTCACAGTTTAACATTGCGTTGTAACTACATTGAATTACCAAAGAAATATTAATATTCTATTATAGACTATTCGGGAAAAGACTCAATAGACTGTGGATTTAAATATCGTTTTATCGTTTCTTGCAGAGCGAAAGTTCGCGAGGCTGAAGAGCAAAGACAGACAGCGATACAACAGGTATAGATTACAGGTGGATTACTTCTTGGTCGGCGAGTGCTAACGATTTTAATGCACGTGTTTTGTATAGGATCGAAACCACTCTACTGCATGTGCATCCACCGTTTCAGCTAAACGGGCTTGATACAACCAGCCCCTGATGAAGATATATTTTGACCAGAATTATTTGCCTATGATATACTACTACTTTTTTTAGCTCCGCGATGCTGAGAAGCGTTATCAAAACAAAGAAAATGAATTATTGTCCTATAAAGAACAACAGATGTCCAAACCGGAAGTGAAGCTCGAGGCTGAACTAAGTCTTCTACGTGTTGAGAAGGTAGGTGCATGTTTAAAATAATTTACGTTTGTATTTTGAGGAATCGTGCTCCTTAAATACGTGAAGCATCTCGGATTTTAGCGTGTTCTTTTCATTTTGTGTATAGCTGCAACAAAAAACGAATGTACTGGCTTTTTGTTCCAAAATTACATAAAATGAAAGAGATAAATACGCGAGCAAGCTCATACACGCTATAGATGATTACAGTACGTAGATGGCGCATCTGCTGCATAATAATCTTGAAGCAAGATGTATTCCAGCAGTTTTCTATATCACTGCAATCTAATGCAGCTTCAATTTTTAAATGGCGGAAAAGATTAATGAACCTGTTATTGTGTATATACGATATCTTTTTGCACGCAATGCAAACAGTCATGCACTTTCATCAAACGCGATGTTTAAATGATAAAATAAAACAGTTTCTGACTGATTATACACGAGAGACTTATACTATCTTATTCGCAAGTCTCTCAAACAAATATCCTCCCTTTAAGTCCTTAAGAGAGAAACATATTTCAAATATTCGTTCGGGTGATATGTAAAAAGCAAAATTTCGCAGTGCTATTTTACATATAATGCTATCTGTAGATCTCTGAAAAGTTTTTCAATCATCTAATCTATACTGACTTATATATGCAAACTTTTGCTGCGTCAAACATATATTGATAAGAATTGGTATATCAGTTGAGTTCTCCGCCTAGTATATGAATTAAAAAACATTAAACGAAATATATATGAATTAAAGAACATTATATGATAATATATAATAGTCATGGCATAATGTTTAAAATTTATACAATATATTATAATTATGATATAAATATTTCATTTAATATATATTGAAGTATAAATAGCAAAGTGGAATAGAAATTTTTCCATTTTCAAAACAATTTTTTCGGGTTAATGTTCGAATAAAGCTTTGCAGCGATATAACTATATAGCTACGTGGTGTCAAAAAAGGATTGGTTGTTTGTTGTTGACTGTTAAACACTGAGGCGCTTTCAACAAATTATTGTCTTCGTGTTTTTGCATATGTCTTTGTTTTAAGAGTTTTTGTCTGCCTTCGTTATCGAGAAATGCCTTCAAAGCCGATATAAATCGGTAAATAATTCAATTTTTAGTAATGTATGTTTTCTTGTGTCGGTGTGCAAAGTTTGTTATTGGCTTAACGGGCACAGCTGCTTGATATTACACTAATTAACGCAAGATATACTCGTCTTTTTCCATACGGCATACAGCATGGAGAACAAAACGGTGCACGTACTCTTCCTGGAAAAAACAGCTCAGAATGGAACGTTGTACGATATATATAGATTTTCAGACGCTGCGGTTGTTATTCTTGGAATTCTCGGTAACACGTTGGTTATCATTCCCATATTGCGACAAAGATGTCTGCTGAGCAACAACTACTATTTTCTCGTTTTACAACTGGCAATATGTGATCTAGGATTTCTGATTACAATACTATTCGACCTCGTTCTCCTTCATTTTATCAAGAGTTCACAATTCATGGAGAGTACATTGAATTGCCTTCTCAATCATGTACTTTACGTCTTTCAAATCGGAGGAATAGGAGTGATGTTGATGATTTCAGTGCTTCGCTATCGTGCTGTACGCCCTTCAAAGCCCGCTGTAAGTCGGCGAAGATTGAAGAGCATCTTTCGTTTGATTTGTCTCACCGGCTTCATCGCTGGTTACGGAGCATTTCTACCTTTATGTTTCATGGAGGCAAGTACGGCTGCCTCTGCTTGGAGTTATCTTTATGTGTATATTATATCGTGTTTCTATTTCTTCCCGACGTTATTCATGGCCATAACTTATTATAAAATATGTCGGGTACTTGTCAGACAAAACAAGTTTCTGAAACGTTTGTATTCCAACCCGAGGAGGCCAATTACGGATCGTTCCTCTTTTAAAATGCACAACCATCTTCGACACAGACGTAATTTTCTTGTTTGTGTCAGCACAGTGCTTTGCTATGGTATTGGGAATTTGCCTATTTCCGTATGCTATGTGTGGTACATTACTGGTAAGAATCATCTCATAGTCAAGTACCTCTGGCTTTCGCATTTTGGATACATTCTACGTGTTGCCGCATCTTGTTCGGTTAATCCTCTTATATATGGATTGTTGGACAAAAAATTACTCTCCTTTTGGAGACTCTTCGTCACAAGAAAACAGAAAAGACAAAATTGAAATACTGAAACGTTCGCACTTGAAACGTTCGACTTCTGAAACGGGCCTTAGCCAAAATAAGCTAAAAAGAACTAAGAAAAGGCCGTTTGTATAATATGTAAATACGATTGATGTATACTGTAATCTGCAAGAACTACACTCTTATGAACGCATCTTACCGTCAAGCAGCAAATATAGCTTGTGTAGAATTACTTTGCTATATGCAGCGCTCAGCGTAGCCTATTACCCGAGTTAATTTCTTTAAAATTGTTTGGTTTCATGAAAAGGTATTCCTTAAAAAATATAATTGCTAAGGTTTAATGTGTGTTTATTTCTAGTGAAATGCATACACGACTCAAATTCAGGCCAGCAAGATTTGATACGGATGTGCACACTACGCCTTGCCTCCTTCCCCCCGGCAAGAAATCTACATTGAGCGACATGCCAAAAAATCGTAATAAGAAATGAACACCAAAATATTGCTTTAGCGGGATAAAACCGTCAGCTGGCTACACTGCTGTTTGTATTGAGTGTATATGAGAAACTATACCATTATAAACAGCTGAATGTTTTCACGTATGTTTTGACTCTCGGAATAAGCCGTCTGCATGTTCATGGCCCGACTATATTTGATAGTTTAGTCGGCAGTTGCAGTATATACTTACCTTAATTATTCTATTCGTCAGAGTCCATTCCCATTTGGACAACGATTACGTACTAAGTTGGTATGAAAAATGAAATAAAGAATTGTGTTTTCCACATAGTCCTCCTATATTTAACCGACGTACGAAATTTAAGTCATTTTGTCATCCCTATATCGCAAAATCTAATCATCAAAGCTGTCTCATTTTTCTGCCACGTACGCGCCACACTTTCGGAACAAATGAAATTTACAAATCTCATCAGTCCATAGTTTCTGTAATTGAAATTAGCAAGCATGCATGCACATGCATGCTATTAACCCGCATTTGTCCAGCTCGCTCTGGCTTAAATGTAAAACATGTTCGACCATTGGTTTTTTATCAAAACATGCATTGCGCTCAGGGGAAAAGGATCATTTACAGGTCTCCATGGTCAAGAATATCATGTATGCATGCGCAAAACGTCTACTATTGTGCGCTAGTCTTAACCCTTGCGTTTTCTTACTTGGGGCCGTTGAAGCGATAACGCCGCCATCATGCCCGAAACTCACAAAGCAATGGAAAATTAATTAGCTGTTTACATGCATCAGCGAAAAAAATATGCTAAAAATAATCTGTCTATAATCCTCTATAAATGAGTTTTTGTTTTTTTCACTCATGGTGGGTACGAGGGTTAGCCTCAAATATTGCATTATGTCGTCTGAACGAATGAAAGTATGCTAATGAGCACTTTTAAGCCGGTTTTTAAAAGAAACATTTCCGGAATTTTTAGAATTCTCAGAAAGACAATTCCATTGCATAGCATCGCGCTATATCGAAAACTTTTCCTTAGAAATTCACTATCAGGTTTACAGGCAGGCATAGATCTGTATCGCCACCACACCACTCATAGTTAGTCCGAACTGCATTTTATTGCAGAAAACCTCATTTAGATAAGGAGCCGTGTGGTTGTGAAGTATTTTATACATCGTTATAACAAACAATTTATTCACTAAGCGTGTCGCATCAAGTGTTTACCAACCGAGAGCCTCCAAGACATCTGGGTTCGGATGTATGAAAGCCGGATAGCACTATCAACTGGTCTCTGGATTGTGATTTTATCAACCGTTCTAAAAATGCTTGAAAAGCGATAAAATTTCAGCTTTGAAACCAACAGTTATTAAAGAGGAGCCTTGATTTAGGAATACTAAGATTTGATCAAAGTTATACCAAACAACGGGCGATTAATCAAGCGATTTATAAACCACTGATAGCGCTATCCGGCTTTCATACAATCACGACCCCTGTAGACTTAACCTCTGTATATCATGTATATATATTCATCAGTGTCTATAGGAGCACATCTGTTATGTAAAGCACACGAAATATAGCGGTTTATTGTAATATATTATTGATGGATTTAAAATGTCTCATGCTAAATTATTTCCTGTTTAATTTTGGATGTAAACACGCTTTGCCCGCCTTCACTTGGTGTTTTAATGCGATAGTGTATTGTATGCCAAATATTTGTATAATATAGCATGCGAGCGTTTTAGTGCATGCGAGGTATTTAGAACAAAATCTAGATACAGCTTTCAATATAGATGCATTTTCCAAATGGCCACACAAAAAGACGATACTCTGAGTTATATTAAGCGATCGGTGAAAAACTGTCTGTTGTTTTGATTGAGATGAACGGTTTTAATTAACACAGATCCTTATTTTCATATGTAATATAAATGCGAAATTTATGACAGCATGATTCACAAAAGCCATATCCTACGCCAAAATGCATTGCATGATTCATCTCTTCCAGGCTGCCCGGCTTATCGTTAATAGCTATTATCAGCATTCTACATCGAGCAAACTCTTTAGAAAAGTTGAAACGGTGGTTGGAAATCGTTGTTCCCATGATTAATGTGTATGTGATATGAATTTAATAATTTTTTTAAGTAGATTTATTTTAATAATACACATGTCACATTTATATCGGCGTCTATTATTTGATGCATAAAAGATGAAAAGTGCAAAATCGTTCGCTTGATACATAATCTTTTATGCTTAAGTATACATGCTTATATATATATACGTGGTCGATTTTACGGACTGTTGTGACTTGATGTATCAATCGCTAAACACTTGTGGTTATGATATTTTATTGATGTTTCACTGACTGAGACTGGAAGAGCACACCTGCATGGTTCGTCGATCTACGTGTTTGAGCTTGAATTGAATGTCAAAAGCAGATTCACGGGTCGATTTCACAACACAGGTCGATTTCAGAACAAGACAATGCGTCAAGCAACCTACGAAGCCTACAGATACACCTACATGCCAGTCGTTTTATTTGGAATTCTCGGAAACACGTTAGTCATCATCTCCATATTCAGACAGAAGAATTTGTTGAAGAATAACTACTATTTTCTTGTGCTCCATCTCTCGATTTGTGATTTGGGCTATCTTATAATCGTGTTGCTGTACCTCATCAACCGAGAATTTTTTACAGATTGGCCTAGTTTTAACATTCCCATAATACGTTGTCTCTTCTTTCACATGACCTTCTTCTTCCAAGTCGCTGGCGTCTACATGATGTTGACCATTTCAGTGCTTCGTTGTCACGCTGCTGTACATCCGTTAAAGCACACTCTCGTCCGACGAAAATTGAAACTCGTTTGTGGATTGAGCTACGTTCTTGGTTTGATCGCTGGCTATGGCGCGGCGCTTCCAATATGCTTTATACCAAACAAATTCGTTAGCCTTTTACGGTTTATCAGAACTTCCATTACGTATACGCGATGCTCTTCTGCTACATGGCACCGACGTCCTTTATGGCTGTACTTTATTACAAAGCATATGGGGCGCTTCAGAAGCAAAACAGATACCTCAAGAGCTTGTGTTTAAATCCGGAAACGCAAGGCAGTTCCTGCTCACCCCTGACGAGATATCTGAGAAAGCGACGGACGTTTTTTGTCTGTCTCAATACCGTGCTTTGCTACGGGATCGCAAACCTTCCCATGACTGTGTATCTTATTTTATTGATGGCTGGCTATGAGAATGAATGGATGAAGTACTTTTCGGACATTTTAAGAGTAGCTGGTTCGTGTTGTGTAAACCCTCTAATTTACGGGATATTGGACAAAACGTTGCTGCCCTTCGGGAAACTTTGCCCCAAAACCGGTCGGAGACGCGATGAAAATGAACAGCTGTTGGATCAGGTTGGAAAGCAAAACTAGTGACGAAGCGATGTGATGTTTCTGCAGTAGTGGCCTATCGCTTGTATATACATGATGAAATTTTCAATTTTTTATTTAAGTATTCAATTTTTGAGTTCGCATGAAACGAAATTCTGTTAAGATCATGGGATACATGCGTATAAGATTGAGAGCTTGTGAGCTGTTTTATGCACAGCAATAAATAAAATGAAATTCAAAAAAATGAGCCGATTGATATATTCGCTTTTGCTCGTGACACGCGTTGATACAAAGGGTAAAATTAATGTGGTTGTATATGATCATTCATCATCATGTGTTAAATTCTACGCAATATATACGCAAATAATCAACAAAAACAATCCTTCACACATGCGTATTACCGCGTCCCTATCGCGAATTTCGACTTTGAGCGATTATCAGAAATTGGGTCGACATTCATGCAATGACATACATACAGTTGATTCAATGACTACATACAGACAATGTTAGTTTGTGTTTGTTCATCATGATGATTATATTTATCAGGTTCTTTCCAAAACGGTACTCAGCCAGCAGCTGACAAATTATCAATGATCGAACTATCTTCAGCATTTTTGATAACTGTATCCTTGGGTTGTTATGGCCATTTGTAATAATAGGAATTGTTTTTGTTAACGAAGAAATTCAATAAGGACTTTGTGCGTGCCAAGTTCTATTTTCATAGCGTGTAAAATGCGTTGTAAACTAAGATTTTATCAAACGATTTAAAGTACCTGCCGTGAACAGCAACGGCTGTTTGAAACGATGTATGCAAGAAGATAATACAGTGTAATTAAAGGATAATAATTTATCATTGTATAATTAGGTCGTTGATCGAAAGATTAACAAATGCAGCAAGTTCTTTATATGCATGAATAGTATATTTTAGAACGAGCTCTTAAAACGAACATTAGAGCTGTTAGAAGGAAGATTATAAATGTTGTATTGTTATGGTGTATTTAGAATTATTAAACACCATTTAGTGAGTTTTGTAAAGCTTCAGATGGCAATCACATCGTTTTTTCTAGTCCTATTAAAGCCCGTTTTCCAACAGGCGAATTTGTTCGCGCGAAAAGAGAAAAGTAGGAAGCGTTTCTACTTTTTCACGGCGAATTTTTTTCGCAAACCAATCACATCACCGGATTTCAGATATCGCTAAATTCGCCTAGTGGAAAACGGGCTTAAGTCTCCGTGCTAATTTATTATTAGCATGATAAAATTGCTGAATGCTGATTGGTCAGGAAGAGTACAATTATTTTGCAAATGGCGGAAGTTTATTTGTATATGAACTAAATTGCCCACAAGGGGCTAAAAAGGCCGGAAAAAGAAACGAAAATACTGACAAAAGTATGAAATATTGGATATAGTCTGACACGACTGCATGTGTTTTGACAGAAACTATCCTGCTTGCATGCATTGAAACTTGCATCTCCCAAAAGATATCGATGAAGCGCTCGTTTAAAAATCGTTGCATTTTAAGGGCAAAACAATCACTTTAAAGGCGGTTTTCCATTTGGCGAAATTTTCCTATCGAACGATATTTTTCGCTCGCATTTCTTTTCAATTGTGACCGGTGAAGGGTCGAATACTCACAATCGAAAAGAATATCTGACGAAAATCTGGTTCGGTCGAAAAATTCCGTCTAGTGGAAAACCGCCGTTATATTGAGCCCGCATTCTTCCGACAGAACGTTCGGAACATGTCTGGCAAATTGCCGCTTTTACGGAAGCCCATGGACGGCCAGCTGAAATTTTCGCTCCTGATTTTAGCTTCTAAATGGGATCGTTGATAGCTAAAATTTATAGGATAACTTAATCTAAACTGTTAATTATAGCGTTGATTGACACAACCTGAAAAGGTATTCCTTAAAAAATATAATTGCAAAGGTTTAAAGGGTGTTTATTTCGAGTGGAATGCATACAGAAATTAGAAATGATGTGCAAACTATGGTCTCCCCCCCCCGGCAAGAAATCTACATCTGACAACGTGCCAAAAAACCTTAATAAAAAATTTAATATAGACCTTTAATTATTAAAATTACGCCGTTTAAAGTTGAATTTTCATGATTGTAGCACTATATGCCCACTGCCACCTGATATGTTGTGGCATATTTGTTATATGCTGACTTCTCATTGGCAGGAAACATATCGTTGTGCAAATTACACTAAAGTTAAATGTTTTCCTTTTGTCTTCTTCATCAATATATCAGTGTGAGACTCATAAGTTTGGCGGCTATATATCAGTGTAAGACTTGTAAGTTTTGCGGCCATATATCCTTGTAAGTCTCGTAAGTTTGGCGGCCATATATTGGTCGAAAAACGTCAAAATTCCATCCACCAGAACGACACGATGAAAAATGCTACTGAATACGATGGCTTGAGATATTCTTCGATTTTAGTTGCTGTATTCGGAATTCTTGGCAACGCTTTGGTTATTGTCTCCATATTAAGACAAAGAAGGTTGTTGAAGAACAACTACTACCTGCTGGTTTTACACCTCGCATTCTGTGATTTGGGATTCTTGGTTTTTGAATTCATTCTCGCGTTTAACCTTTATTTCGTCGAAAAAGATTACAAATCCAGCGTTTTTTATTGTCTTGTTATCGATGGGGAGTACGCCTTTCAAATAGCGGGTGTCTACATGATGTTGATCATTTCAGTTCTTCGTTATCGCGCTGCTGTACATCCCTTGAAACACGACATCAGTCGACGGAAATGGAAAGTTGTTTCTGGTGTGGGGTATGTTGTTGGTTTGATCATGGGTTATGGAGCTGGTGTCCCGGAATGCTTTGTAGAACAAGATAACGTAGCTTACTGGACGTTTCGCTATTCCTACGGTCTGCTTCTATATTCGGTTACGCCATTGATAATGGCCGTACTGTATTATAAAGTGTATCGGGCATTAAATAAACAAGACAATTACTTGAAAAGCTTGAGTGGCCGTCAGATGACGGAAAATCCCTGCAAATCGTCCTTTAATGTTTACAGCTATATTCGAAATCGACGAAGTTTCTTCGTTTGTCTCACTACAGTGCTTTGTTATGGCGTTGGGAATATTCCTATATTAGTGCATCGTGTTTTGAGCATAGCTGGAGACGATTGGGTTGAACAATTTTCTCGTATTTTGCGCGTTGCTGCATCACACGCAGTAAATCCCCTGATTTACGGGATTTTAGACAAGAAATTACTCATGACCTTCTGTAAATTATTTCGCAATATGAGGAGAAAAAACGATGAAAATTAATAAGATCTTGTCTGAATCGTTTAAATTGCTTATTTATTGAATTACGTAATAATTAAGATAGTATATACACGCGAATGCTGCTTTATGAATGTTGTAGGGAAATGACACATTTGCGTTTTGTAAATATTTTTAAAGGGAGTATTTATAGCCCTTTCTATGAATATATTGCATTTATTTTTGATAATGGATATTAAAATTCAGATTAAGTATCCGTCAATTATAAAGACGTTGAAAATAACTGCATGGCAATGACGGTCGGTAAAAAAAACTGTGTAAAAGGTCGTATGTTTATTATTATATAATTACTAAATGGTTTTCCTTGTTTCGATTACCTGATCACGCGGGAATGTTGCGAGAGTTGAAACGCAAGCCAAATATAAAATAACAACAACAATGCAGTCTTCCAAGTTTTATTGCAATATAAGCGAATTAAATTTCCCCTGTTTGGATGGCCTGATCCAAATACTATTGTTATTGTTGAAAGCTAACATACTTGAAGAAGACAAAAGTCTTCATGCATTCAAAGTCTTCAGTCAAAATGCATTTACAATATTTTCTTTCTAAAAAGATAATTATTATATAAAATTTACAATGACTATAATATTATCGAAATTTACAATAAAACCAGGTCTCCTTTGTGGACCTGGTCTGAAATGGCTACGTTTTATATACGTGCTATTGAATGGTCACAACATCTGAAATGGGTTAATTTGCATGCAAGCAGGAAAGATATTGTAGATTTCCTCGCACGAAAATCAATGATAATTTCCTTTGTTTTTTTGTAATATTCAGTACCATTTTTTGTTCGCGACAAAACGTTGATATCCTTTGTATATTAAGTGCGTGTTTCCAATAGGATGATTTAATACATTCAGGATTTGCGAAAGCGTAATGTCCTCGAAAAACATTGAAACGCGGCAATGTTGCGAGAGTCGAGAAAAGCATAAGCACATATAAAATAACAACAACAAGGCAGTCTTCCAAGGTTTATTGCAATACAAACGAATTAAATTTCCCTGTTTGGATGGCCTGATCCAAATACACGGGAATGTTGTGAGAGTTGAGAAAAGCGCTCGAAACGCGAGCCAAATATAGCTATAAAATAACAACAAGAAGGCAGTCTTCCAGGTTTTATTGCAATAAGCGAATAAATTTCTGTGTTTGGATGGCCTGATCTAAATACGGGCTTAGGCCAATCAGAACACGCGTTATATACATGTTATTTTAAATTGCGGATGTAAAAGTTTGAAATTAAATGCCGGATAAAGTGAGGCAATTTTGTATGATATATGTCTATATGATGAAAACAAATATTTTTTAGTCCTCAGTACTATATAGAATATTATTTTGTCGATGTGCTTTCGAATATACGGGACACAATTAAGTTTTCCAATTACATGCACGCATAAATATAGGAAGCTTCTTTGCAAAAACATGGCAAAAAAATAGCCTTTACTTTCGGCCGCTCACTACTGAAAACAAATATGTTTTTTGTCCTCAGTACTGGAGTTTTTGTCGATGTGCTTTCGAATATACGGGGGGCAATTAAGTTTTCCAATTACCTTCATAAATATAGGATGCTTTATTGAGGAAAATTACAAAAACGTTTGAAATAAACAGCCTGTTTCGACGCAATAGCAGATAAAATGGAAAGAGGATCTAAAGTTATGGTATTCCTTGCTTGTTTACATTTCGCTATCAGAAATAGTTTGTGTTATTATTGCATAATATTGGCGAACCGCCATTGTGGAAAGCGATTTATGATGCATGACATTCATGATAGTTCATCAGTAATAACACATGTACGATAATCGTGTGATCCACCAATCAGGAAGCAGGTACACGCGCCCTGGCTTTGAACTTTGCCAAAATGCAATTTTTATTATGTAATAAAAACAAAAATACATGCATGGATGTTTGAAAATAACAAATTTATTTCTTGTGCTCAGAATGGTTTCTCACTACCTTGCAACCAGGCTTTTCCACCCACACTCCACGAACCATGCAGCGGCGAACACCGTGGTTCAGGCTGGTCGCGCGTAACAGCACAAAATATAAGCCTTATATACTACGGCTTAATTCATTTTAATACCTGGGACAGTCTAGATGGCTTTGTACTACTCCATGCAAAGTACTGATATACTAAAAATAACAATTCGCACAATAAACTAAATAAATACAGTCAGTATGGCTAAGCAAAAAAAAATGAAAAGAAAGTTAGAATGAATCGAATTTAGATTGAAAATTTATGTGTATACATAGACTTCTTAAGTAGCGTAGGTTTAATTTGGTTTATGATAGGTTTCGTAGGTTTGCGTTATATCATTCTGCCCTCACTCGTTCTCAGTCAAAACTTGAAATAAATTCCATATTTCAGCGCATTTTTATATGTTTTTCCAACGAACCTAATACTAAATGTTAAGAAGAAATAGAAATACCAAACCTTAGCTTGTATTTAATTACCAAAACATAATCGAGTTACACACAAAAAATGCTGTTAACAGACTGCGGTTGGTTATTAAATTATAAGGAATTCATAAATATAATATGACTATTATAAGAAAGTTTGAATGCTTGAATAAATAGCTTATCTCGTTTGACTATACCGGAAGATCATTTCTCAAGGCTGCACAACAGCATATTTTGTATCAGTATGAAGATTTTTTGCAGTTGTGTTCCCAAGGTTGTTTGAGTGGACCTGCCGGAATTAAATTGAGCCGACAGCTATTTTTATTTGAAGTCGCGAACGTAAAACCCTGCCGTTTTAGATTTCACATACTCCTGACGCAAGAGTTCACCGTTATATAATGTAGACCTGGCGTCCGTGTTGTTTAAAACGTCGCTATTTTAATCCCACTAATGCATGTTTGTTCCGTTGTTGACTTTTTATTGAAAGAATACATCTGGTATCGTCGTGCATGTATAATATTGTATACTATAGTGTAAAGCATTTTCCATGATTATCCCGTGTGCATCATTGGAGTGTACTAGTGAACTTTAGACGTTAGTTTTATAGAGATAAAGTGATATGTCATCTACTCTTGAGTTAGTTCCATTACGTTTTGTTTTGCACCCGAAGCTTTGGCTGTGAAGTCCGTCTTTCTCGAACTAGAAATCCTTGAAATAATTCCCTCGGCGTTGCCTATTTAAAGTCAACTATACAAGCGGCCTATATAATTATACAACAGTTTATTCTATCACGTTTTGTTCTGCATTTTAAAGCTATGTCTATGAAGTCCGTTTTCTCGGTCGGGCAAACTTTAAATAATTCGCGCGAATTTGTCCAGTTAATTTTAACTATATTTTTATACAACTGGCCTATAAGCTTAACTGCAATTGCAAATTTTTTTGTGAAATAAGGTTTGAAAAAGTGTGGCATTGATAAGTACTAGTTAAAATGCCAGCGGCTGATCTAGATTTATGAATATTTTAACGTGTTTGTGAAATGAATAGATTAGTACGCTTAATGCATATTAGGGCATGTGTGTAACAAAGTTTTGAATACTAATTAAGATTAGTTGTATCAAAGTTAATACAATATGAATTACTAATTCATAAGACAGATGTATACATGTGACCAAAATACTGCGCAATGATTGGAAGTTAGACCATTAATTATTCACGACTTTCACAATTCAATATAAACCACTCCTTACTATTTCGAGATCAAAGCGCTATGCCAATTTCCGTAACTTGTTTGTGTTGCGTCATTCTCGAATGGCATGCTGAGTACACTTGACGTCGTCGTGTATGTTGTTCCAAAGTAAAGTAATTCTGCCTTTTGCCCGCCTGCTCGTCGGACGAAAATACGAATGAGATACGCGTTGTGCTTTGTACTATATGTCAAAAACCTTACAACTTGAACAACACGATGAAGAATACTAAGGAATATGATGTTTACCGATACTCTTATATTTCAGTTGTTTTATTTGGTATTCTCGGCAACATTTTGGTTATCATCTCCATAATGAAAAAAAAGAAATTATTGAAGAACAGCTACTACTTTCTTGTTTCAAATCTAGCATTCTGTGACTTCGGATATTTGGTTATCAACTTCGTGTGGGGCATCAACCTTTATTTTGTCGAAAAACAATATAAATCCATCGTTTATTATTGTCTTGTTATCGATTTGGAATACGCATTTCAAGTGGCGGGAGTCTACATGATGTTGATCATTTCAGTTCTTCGTTATCACGGTACTGTACATCCCTTAAAACCAGACATCAGTCGACGGAAATTAAAAGTTGTTTGTGGTTTGGGGTATGTTGTTGGTTTGATCGTGGGCTATGGAACGGGTGTCCCGGAATGCTTTGTACAGCAAGATAACGTAGCTTATTGGAAGTTTCGTTATTCATTCGGCCTGTTCTTTTATTCCGCTCCACCATTATCACTGGCCGTGCTGTATTATAAAGTATATCGGGCGCTCATTAAACACGACAGACACATGAAGAGTTTAGGTTGCAGTCAGATGGCACAAAGTACCTCTACCCCTTCCTTCAATAACGAAAGCTATATTCGAAATCGGCGAGTTTTCCTTGTTTGTCTCGCTACAGTTCTTTGTTATGGCATTGGAAATATTCCAATATTTGTGCATCGTTTGTTGAGGATCACTGGAGATGATTGGGTTGATCATTTGGCTGGCGTTTTGCGAGTTGCTGGATCACATTCAATAAATCCTTTCTTATATGGAGTATTAGACAAGAAATTGCTCATCAGGAACGTGTGTCGAAAAAGAGCGAAAATAGCCAATGAAATTCAAATGGATATTGTATAGGAACTGTCAAAAGAAACTAAAATCTTTTTCAGCACTTTAAAATACCTGCTTGTATATCTTCTTTTTATATTCTTTTTAATTTACATGCCATAGTATGTGCCTATATATTATTTGGCTCTTAATTTGCTCGGGCGCGAGGAAAATATAGAAAATGAAAAAAAGGGGAGAAAATTCGGTCAATATGTCGGTCTGATAAAGTTGCATGAATATCTAACCTGTGATCATTATAGCTCCATTGTCATACAATTATGAATGGATCAAACACAGTAGTTTGGACTTAGTTAATAAACGATACTGGGCCCGTTCGCCTGCAGGTTTGGCAAACAGATAAAAAAAATTTGTGAGTAAGACTCGCTTTGTTCAAAAAAAGCAAAGTAGTATTGTGACTGTTTTGACATTGACATTGGACCCAAAACGTTTAGGCATAGTGCATTGAGTATCGTCCATTAACAAAAAATTGTACCCGTTAAAAATTACCAATTATAGCTGAATGACTTGACAATCGTGTGCATTTTTTGTACATAAAATATTTCAATAATCAATGAGCATGAGTAATGCATTACGGGTGTGTTTAGCAATGGATGGATTCATCACAACGCCTCCAAGGCAAGGCTATTCAATTGTTCAATCAGCCGTTATTCTGGAGCCCAAACAGAAAGCGTAATAACAATATAATTAAACAAATCTTCTCAAAGTGTACCGGAGCGAGCTTTCATTTTGCTCTCGTGCAAGATGATGGAAAACTAATATCGAAATTCGATTTCATCTTTGACAAGCTTGGCTTGCAGTATTTCAACCATTCGCCGAAATTCGTCAAAACCTCCAACTCAATGAAAAAATAAAAAAATCACAAAAACTCCTTGGAATAGCGCTGAATAGTACACTTGAAGATTCATCTATACCTTACCTTCTTTTACACTGCGTCATGCATGTTTGCACTCACGTATTTACTTATAGCTATTATATAGACCGCTTAATCGGGGAATGTTTATTAACATATTCATATTAACTTTAAACAATCGTTTTCGAATGAGGCCAGTCATTCATAAGATGAATATATGAATCTGGGGGCAGTTGTTCAAAGCTAGGTTTGCGCTAATCCTGCGTAAATTTTAATCCACTGTTTTGGTTTAAGTGCTCTGAACCACAGTTCATTTCAAAGCCTTTACAAAATGTGGCTTTGTCGGTCCTGAAAATTTATATATGTTATTTACCTTGAGAAATATTTTCCTATACCGACTAAACTGGTAAATAATATATTTTTTTAATTACCCGCCCTCTTACGTGCGTGCGTGCGTGCTTTTAAATCTCGCGCGGTCGGTACGGCCTCATACCGACCGCTCGCGTAGCCAATAAGATTGCAGGAAACACCAAAATATGAATTCCGACCGCAAGAAAAAAAATTATGTTATTGAATAGCGTTAAAATATTGAGAAATTGTTGCTTCACTTATAACCTCAGAACATAATAATAAATAACTAATAAAAAATACTACGGAATATGATGTTTACGGATACTCCTTCATCCCAGTTGTTGTATTTGGAATTATCGGCAACATTTTGGTTATCATCTCCATTTTGAGACAAAAGAGATTGTTGAAGAACAAGTACTACTTTTTGAACCAAGAAGTTGCAGTTATAATTGTAGCCGTCACGTCCGTGTCGTTAAAAGCCTAGCTATTTTAAGTTCAATAATGTTTGTTTGTTGCGATGTTGATTTCTTATTGGTCGAATACATCTGGTATCGTCGTGTGTATTGTATACTATAAACTAGGTCAAGCATTTTTTATTTGCCCTGTTCATCAACGGGAGTGTAAAATTCGCTTAATTTTAGCTGTTAGTTCTATATGCACGAGATTAAGTGATTTATGTGATGAGTACATCCGTCATGAGTACATCCGTCATGTCATGAGTTCAGTTAATTATATAACGTTTCGTTCTGCATTTGAAGCTATATGTCTACGAACTCCATCTTTCTCGAGCTAGCCAACGTTGAAAAAATTCCCTTTAATTTGTCGAGTTAATTTTAAGACTATTTTATACAACCGGCCTGTATCCAAACTCTATGGCAAATTTAATGTGAAATGGTTTAAAAAACTGTTGCACTGAAAATGCAGTATAGACCACTTCTTATTATAATTAGATGGGTCAATGTGGAGTTTTCATGATCAAAGGTGTCTTTCCCGTATTGTCGAAGTACATGCACCTGTCATTGTCGTGTATGTTGTTCCAAAGTCAAGTATTTTTTTATTTTGTCCGCTCATCGGAAGAAAATACGAACGAGAATTGCTCGTTTTGCTGGTATTATATGTCAAAAACCTTACAACTTAATTGAACGACACGATGACGAATACTACAGAACATCATGTTTACCAATACTCTTTTATTTCAGTTGTTGTATTTGGAATTATCGGCAACGTTCTTGTTATCATCTCTATAATGAGACAAAAGAAATTATTGAAGAACAACTACTACTTTCTTATTTTACACCTCGCGATCTGTGATCTCGGATATTTGGTTATCAACTTCGTGTGGGCCATCAACCATTATTTTGTCAAAAAACAGTATGAATCCATCGTTTATTATTGTCTTTTTATCGATCTGGCATACGCATTTCAATGGTCAGGAGTCTACATGATGTTGATTATTTCAGTTCTTCGTTATCGCGCAGCTGTACATCCCTTGAAACCTAGCATGAGTCGACGAAAATGGAAAGTTGTTTGTGGTTTGGGGTATGTTGTTGGTTTGATCGTGGGCTATGGAACGGGTATCCCGGAATGCTTTGTACAGGAGGGTAACGTAGCTTATTGGAAGTTTCGTTATTCATTCGGCCTGTTCTTTTATTCCGCTCCACCATTTTCAATGGCCGTGATGTATTATAAGGTGTATTCGGCGTTTATTAAGCAAGACAGACAACTTAGGAACTTAGAGTCCAGTCCGATGACACAAAGTTCCCATAGTTCCTCCTTCAATATCTATAGATCTATCAGAAGTCGACGGACCTTCCTTGTTTGTCTCGCTACAGTTCTTTGTTATGGAGTTGGAAATATTCCAATATTTGTGCATCGTTTGTTGAAGATCACTGGAGATGATTGGGTTGAGCATTTGGCTGGTGTTTTGCGAGTTGCGGGATCGCATTCAGTGAATCCTCTTTTATATGGAATGTTAGACAAGAAATTGCTCATCAGGAAAGTTTGTCGAAAAAGAGTAAAAGAAACCAGTGAAATTCAAATGGATATTGTATTACAAGAAAACATTACAAGAAACTAAGATAGTCTCATATAAGTCTAATTCTACTGGAATTAAAAGTTATTGTATAAATGTTGTGACAAAGATAAAACAATAAAAACAAACGTGAAAACATTGCAAGAAAATGTTTAAGCTTGCATGCAGAAGAACCGGTGTTGAATGTAAAGTTTCCCTTAATATAACTGATTATCGCTCTTTGCATGATATATATCAGTGGTTGAACATGTTTCAGAATTATTTCAGAATTTTAGAATTTATTTACGTCGAAATAGTTCAATAACAGTCCCAAAATGAACGTAGACGATTACAGCATGCTGACGTTATTATAGAGTTTAAATTATAATGTTAAATTATAGAAATAAGGGATTTCCATGCACATCACCTTTTTCAGTAACAATGCCTAGCTTGTTGCATGTAGTTAAGAATTAAAACTTTGCCCTTACGAATCTTGTAGCAATGTTAAATAACATGGAGAAATAAATATTGATTATCGCTTTCGTCTGTAACAATGCGAAGTTGTTTATATTTCAGAATTAACTAAAGCACAAACCTTGTAGCAATGTTAAATTATTGGCATTATGAGGAATTAGTTAATGAATTTTTGTGATAATGAAGATCACTAGAGATGATTCGGTTCGCCTTTTGGCTGAAGTTTTGCGACTAGCTGGACAAATTCAGTAAATCCTCTCATTTGGAAATTATGTCGCTAGCGGATAAGACGAACGGTCGAAAGTTGATCGAATAGACCTTTCCCCTTTTAGCACTAGGCGCGCTAAGCATGACGGTAGGAGTATGCAAAGTTGCTTTCGAACGAAATGGCTGCCGTATGTGCGGTGAATTTCGTGCGAGAGAAGAATCGGCGGATTTTTAACATCATTTCGTGTCCATCGATATTTGTTTTCTTTGGAAAATTGCGAGAAGGTTCGTCACTACAAAACACCGAGATTTCATGACGATCTGGGCGTTAATGGCGATAAAAATCCGTCGAGAAGATGCCAAGTTGTGAACAATATTCGCTCAAATTTGCTTGCGAAAAGTTGACTAACGTGTACTGAAACAGGTGAGTTCGCTTTTCAACTTGCGATCGGCTGATTATTTTTACAAAATAAGCGTAACTGATTGTGTTTCTTTTTGGATCTCAGCAGTATTTTACTTTTATTCTTGTGCAAATATCGTTTTAAGCTTCCAGAAATTGGCATATGTTGCCAAGATTTTGTTCGAATTTGCCACTAAGCTGCCCTTGGCCCTCGGAAATGTTTTTAGCTTGTTTTGGCGCGAAAATACCCGTATTTAAATAAGCAACACAAGCCGTAGCAACAATATATAAATTTGAAAGTGTTTTTCTTGGTTTACTGCTGTTGTTTGTCCTCTAGTTGAAGTCTGCATTGGTTCACACCCTCCACTGTAATTTAATAAATTTCTCGTTGGTTATAGAATATCATTTAGGTAAATAAATTTAATTTTTTTAACAATATAACATAGTAAATAAATATTTAGATAGGATATTTTAGGTAAATTGGTTTAAGATAGTTTAAAATTAAATAGATAGGATATTTTAGGTAAATTCAATTAACATAGATAGATTATAGTTTGAAATTAAATAAATATATAAATATAAGCATACAAATTTTTAAACCATATAATATGGAGAGTGAACCAAGCACTTCGCATGAGACGAATAATAGTGAAACTTATGAAATTACTGGTCAAAGAATGTGTAAACGATACTGCTGTATACCACAGTGTGAAAGTGATAGTAGAAAAAATCCTGAGATGTCATTTCATAAAATTCCAAAAAATCCAGAGTTGAGGAAAAAGTGGGTACGTTTGTTGAAAAGAAAAGGTATAAGGGATCCTGGATCAAGTCATAGAGTATGCTCAGCACATTTTGTGGGCGGTGCAAAAACATACAGCAACAATGTTCCAACAATTTTTGCCACTGCTACAAGCAAACCTAGGAAAAGCCCAACTATTCGGACAGTGGCAGCTAAAAATCCAGTAATTACTGAAGAAACATATTTAGAAAATACAAGTAAAGAAAGCTCTGTTGTTGATGATAGCACAAGTAAAGATGACAACTCTGAAAATACAGTGCAGGAACTTAAGGATAAAATATTATCACTAGAAGCACAAAACATGGCATTGAACACAAAATATAATGAAGATATTGCTAAATTAAAATGTGGGGTATTTCAGATGGAGAAATTTATTAACAGTGACAGTGATTTTAAATTTTACACTGGCTTTCCAAATTACTCTTGTTTCAAGGCATTTTATAACTACCTTTCCCCAGCCTGTGAACACCTTCAATACTATGGTTCAAATACAGCTCCTATAACCTCGGAATCTCAAAACAAATGTGGCAAACCAAGATCTATGTCTCCAGAGCAAGAATTATTTCTTGTACTCATAAGATTGCGCTTGGGGTTACTTGTACAAGATATTGCACATCGCTTTAATATTTCCACAACACAAGTTTCTAGAATATTTAAAACATGGATTGTATTCTTATACCAACGCCTTCGTTCTTTACCAATTTGGCCCAGTCGGGATTTTGTTGATGATAACATGCCTGGCTGTTTTAAACTAACATATCCTAAAACTAGAGTGATAATTGACTGCACTGAAATTTTCATTGAAATGCCATCATCATGCAGAAGTCAGTCCATTACATTTTCGAGCTACAAAAACCACAACACTGCAAAGGGCCTAATTGGGATATCACCAAATGGATACCCAAGTTTCATCTCTAGCTTGTATGCAGGCCGAACTAGTGATAAGAAAATTACTCATGACTGTGGTATTTTGAAGCTTCTTGAACCCGGTGATGAATTAATGGCAGACAGAGGATTCGACATTGAGGCTGACATGCCAAATGGTGTGTCTTTAAACATTCCACCTTTTTTAAATGGACAGCCTCAGCTATCAGTTGAGGATGAAGCAAAAACACGAAAAATTGCATCAGTTCGTGTACATGTTGAACGTGCAATCGCAAGGATAAAAAGTTATAGAATTTTGCATCAAGTAGTTCCCCTGACATTGGCTGAGAACTAGAGCACATTTGGCGTGTATGCTCCTATTTAACTCTATTTTTACCACCTCTCATTAAGGAAAAACAAGATTAGTTTGTTCATTTACCAGTGACTTTTTGTTAAATGTAAATGTAATTGCAACTTGATAACTTAATTGTATTGTTTATTCTATATTACAGTTCTGGCAACATGTATTCAGAGTAAAAACTACTTAGCTCTGGAACAACTTTTTGCCAGAAGTCATTATCAAAGTAGATCCTCTCAATATGCAAGTCTACATTTGTGAACACAACAAAATCACACCAGCTAACATTAAGTGTAGCCATGCACCCTTGAATTATGAGAAATAATTGTTGGTTTTTTTTAATTTGACTTTTCCGTTCAATTTTTCCAAAAGAAGTTTTTGTCATTGCAAGCATCATCAATGCTTAAGTTCTTTTTTGAGAATGGGCATTTGACTTCTCCAATACCAAATGATGTTGGTTCTGTGCTGTCGAACACTAAAAAATCTGGGCTAGCACCTAACCATGGAAACTTCAAATTCACAACAAACCCACAACTTGCACACACATCAACATTTTTTCCTTCATTTTTTTTAAATTTATAGTACTCTTCAATTGCTTTCGCTTCCTTATCTTTTCCCCACTGGCAAGGTTTAGGACAAGTGGTCTGCTTTGACTTGCGAATATTTGCCAACAGTGATTTGGGGAACCTTTGCTTTCTGCGCTTTACTATTGCTCCAAAATTTGAAGATGTAAGCCTTTTTTGTCGTTCATCAAACCAAACATCACTTGAGGACTGCTGCCTAGTGTTCTGCTCAATTTGAAGAACTTGTGCATGTGTAATTTTGACTAAGCCACTTAAACTATTAATAGCATCACAATTAGTTACCAATTCTTCAGCTGTAGTGGAAGGTAATCTCTCAAGTATCTTATCACGGACACTATAGTTATTTATATTGAGGTGCATTGATTCAGAGTATCGCTTCTTTGATGGCATATCTAGGTGCATTGTGTCAAAAGGACATGGCTGACAGTCACTTGACTTTAGCAAGTTGCCCAAATAACTATTCTCATCTGTTTCAATCAAAGCATTGGCAAGCTTTTGAATATCATTTTTTTGCACTGTCCGTGAGAAATGTGGAGTGGGATTGTATATGGGGAGTGACTGTTTGTGTTTCCTCTTTTTAGCCTTAATATCTTTCTCATACACATTCTTTTCAAACACAATGTTCTCATAGAGAACAGCTTCGTCCGACTCATCTTTTCTTGGTACATGCCATTGCTGTAATAACTGTGTGCAGGTAGGATGATCTGGGACCTCAGTCATGTCTAATTGTTTATATTCGATAACTTGAAAGAGCAGAGCAACAACATGTTTACATTTACCACCTTTGCCTGCAGTACACGTACAGCTGCTATACACAACCTCCCCATTTGCTTCATTTAAATGGACATAAACAGTGTATGTATTGCTTTTCATTGCAGCATTAACAATGCATTTAAGTATGAAGCATGATATGTTCCCTTAATGACATTTGGTTTAACCTGGACTTGCCCAACATATTTGTCTTTGAACATTTGGTAACCCATTTTTTTGTGTTTCTGAGCACCTGTACCAGAATGTTCAGTTCCCAAATGTTTGATTAACAGCTCATATGTAAATTCTGGAATGCCATGTAAATCTTTTGTCCATTTTTAATGCTGGTATTTCACTATTATTCGTCTCATGCGAAGTGCTTGGTTCACTCTCCATATTATATGGTTTAAAAATTTGTATGCTTATATTTATATATTTATTTAATTTCAAACTATAATCTATCTATGTTAATTGAATTTACCTAAAATATCCTATCTATTTAATTTTAAACTATCTTAAACCAATTTACCTAAAATATCCTATCTAAATATTTATTTACTATGTTATATTGTTAAAAAAATTAAATTTATTTACCTAAATGATATTCTATAACCAACGAGAAATTTATTAAATTACAGTGGAGGGTGTGAACCAATGCAGACTTCAACTAGAGGACAAACAACAGCAGTAAACCAAGAAAAACACTTTCAAATTTATATATTGTTGCTACGGCTTGTGTTGCTTATTTAAATACGGGTATTTTCGCGCCAAAACAAGCTAAAAACATTTCCGAGGGCCAAGGGCAGCTTAGTGGCAAATTCGAACAAAATCTTGGCAACATATGCCAATTTCTGGAAGCTTAAAACGATATTTGCACAAGAATAAAAGTAAAATACTGCTGAGATCCAAAAAGAAACACAATCAGTTACGCTTATTTTGTAAAAATAATCAGCCGATCGCAAGTTGAAAAGCGAACTCACCTGTTTCAGTACACGTTAGTCAACTTTTCGCAAGCAAATTTGAGCGAATATTGTTCACAACTTGGCATCTTCTCGACGGATTTTTATCGCCATTAACGCCCAGATCGTCATGAAATCTCGGTGTTTTGTAGTGACGAACCTTCTCGCAATTTTCCAAAGAAAACAAATATCGATGGACACGAAATGATGTTAAAAATCCGCCGATTCTTCTCTCGCACGAAATTCACCGCACATACGGCAGCCATTTCGTTCGAAAGCAACTTTGCATACTCCTACCGTCATGCTTAGCGCGCCTAGTGCTAAAAGGGGAAAGGTCTATTGAGGGACCGCTGAAATGAGCTAAAGTGCGCGCAATAAATGTTAGTCGCAAAATGATTTGACATTAAAGACACGCTACATCTTAAAAAACACACGACTGTATAAAGTTAAATCTACAAATATTTGGCGTTAGAAATATTCCAATATTTGTGCAGCGCATTTTGAAGATCGCTGGAGATGATTATAGGTTTATCATTTGCCTTTAACTTTTATTTTGCGACTTGCTAAAAATATAAAGTGTATATGAAAAAGCTACGAATTTAGTCTTTTGTTCTATATTATATAACTATATAAGTTAATAACATCACCATGCATTTGCTTGCATGAAGGATACTCCTGGATACGAAGCCTTCAGATATTCTTATGTTTTAATTGTTGTACTTGGAATTTTGGCAATACTCTGGTGATCATCTCCATTAAACGACAAACGAAATTGTTGAAGAACAATTACTATTATGTTGCTTTACACCTTGCATTGTGTGACTTCGGATATTTGGTCATTGACTTCGTACAGGCCATCAATCATTACTATTTTGCCGAAAAACAATACAAATCCATCGCTTATTATATATTGTCTTTCAATAGATACGCAGTACGTGTCCTTTTTCTCAGGTAACACATGATGTTGATCATTTCAGTTCTTCGTTATCGCGCTGCTGTTCATCTCTTGAAACCACACATTAGCGAAAGGAAAAGGAAAGTTTTTTGTGGTTTTGGGTATGTTGTTGGTTTGATCGTGGGCTATGGGGCAGCTGTCCCGGAATGCTTTGTACAGCAGGATAACCTAGGATATTGGTTTATTCGTTATTCAGTCGCCCTGTTCTTGTATTTTGCTCCACCATTATTGATGGCCGTGCTGTATTATAATGTTTATTAGGAGCTCAATAAACAAGACAAAAACATTAAGAACTTAGGCAGCGGTCAGATGGTTCAAAAATACCTCTAGCTCTTCTATAAATATTCATAGATATATATGTCATAAACCGACGAACTTTGCTTGTTTGTCTCGCTACAGTTTTGTGTTAAAGTGTTGGAAATATTCCAATAATTGTGCAGCGCATTTTGAAGATCACTGGATGTGACTGGGTTGATCATTTGCCTAGTGTGCATGTAAAGATGAATTGCTATTAAAACAGTCAATATTTAATATTGTAATATAGGTGCTGTGTATTTTAAATGTGATTAGTTTATTCGTACTCACATGACTTTAAATAAATGCAATGTCTCTCGCCAGGGAAACAAGTGAAAAATTGTTGCCCGCATATTGTCAAAGACAGTAAGTAAAGCATAGGTGTACGAGATATAGGAGGCAGGGGGGGGACTTGCCCCCCCGAAAATTTCGAGAATCAAGAAATTCGGGCAAAGTTCAGCATTATCGGCAACATTTTCGTTGTCATATTTACGAAGATACCAGATGTATTCGACCAATAAGAAATCAACATCGCAACAAACATGCATTAGGGGCTGATTACATGAGCCCTCTTACCCGAGATTCAACGAAGCGTGAGATGACTTTGAGGTATTGAAATAAGTCTTTATGATACCAAACAAGCACATGCTATTGTTGTGGTGATTATACGACTGCCAGGATCATGTTATCTGCTCATTTCAATACCTCAAAATCATCTCACGCTTCGTTGAATCTCGGGTAACCGGGCTCATGTAAACAGCCCCTTAGTGAACTTAAAATAGCTACGCTTTTAACGATAGGAACGTCACGGCTACGTTAATAACTGTAACTTTTTGCCGCAAAAAATAGTAGTTGTCCTTCAACAATATCTTTTGTAGCGAAATGGAGATGATATACTATAAGGTCAAGCAATTTTCATTTGCCCTGCTCATCAACGGGAGTGTAAAATTCGCTTAATTTTAGCTGTTAGTTCTATATGCACAAGATTAAGTGATAACGTTAAAAAATTCCCTTTAATTTGTCCAGTTAATTTTAAGTATATTTTAATACAACCGGTCTATATCCAAACTGTAATGGCAAATTTAATGTGAAAAGGTTTAAAAACTGTTGCATTGATGCAATATTGATGCAATATTGACACTTATTATTATAATTAGATGGGTCAAAGTAGAGTTCTCAAGATCAAAGGTCTCTTTACCGTATTGCCGAAGTACATGCACCTGTCATTGTCGTGTATGTTGTTTCAAAGTCAAGTAATTTTTCATTTTGCCCGCTCATCCGACGAAAATACGAACGAAAATTACTCGTTTAGCTGTCAAAAACCTTACAACTTGAACGACACGATGACGAATGTTACAGAATATAATGTTTACAGATACTCTTATATTTCAGTTGTTGTATTTGGAATTCTCGGCAACATTTTGGTTATCATCTTCATAATGAGAAAAAAGAAATTGTTGAAGAACAGCTACTACTTTCTCCTTTTACACCTCGCGATCTGTGATCTCGGATGTTTAGTTATCGACTTTGTGCGTGCCATCAACCTTTATTTTGTCGAAAAACAATACAAATACATCGTTTGTCTTGTTATCGATCTGGAATACGCATTTCAATGGTCGGAAGTCTACATGATGTTGATCATTTCAGTTCTTCGTTATCGCGCTGCTGTACATCCCTTAAAACCTAGGATGAGTCGACGAAAATGGAAAGTTGTTTGTGGTTTGGGGTATGTTGTTGGTTTGATCGTGGGTTATGGAGCGGGTATTCCGGAATGCATTGTACAGGAGGGTAACGTAGCTTATTGGAAGTTTCGTTATTCATTCGGCCTGTTCTTTTATTCCGCTCCACCATTGTCAATGGCCGTGATGTATTATAAAGTGTATAGGGCGATTATTAACCAAGACAGACAACTTAGGAACTTACAGTCCAGTCCGATGACACAAAGTTCCCATAGTTCCTCCTTCAATATTTATAGATCTATCAGAAGTCGACGAACCTTTCTTGTTTGTCTCGCTACAGTTCTTTGTTATGGAGCAGGAAATATTCCTCCATTTGTGCATCGTTTGTTGAAGATCACTGGAGATGATTGGGTTGATCATTTGGCTTATGTTTTGCGAGTTGCTGGATCGCATTCAGTGAATCCTCTCTTATATGGAGTATTAGACAAGAAATTGCTCATCAGGAACGTTTGTCGAAAAAGAGTAAAAGAAACCGGTGAGATTCAAATGGATGTTGTATTACAAAAAGCTATTACAAGAAACTAAGATGGTTTCATATAAGTCTAATTCTACTGGAATTAAAGCTATTATAAAAATGTTGAACAAAGATAAAACATTAAAAACAAACATTAAAACATTGCAGGGGACTGTTTAAGTCATTGCATGTAGGAGAACCGGTGTAAAGTTTGCCTTAATATAACTATTGTATTAATATCGCTCTTTGCATGATCTATACCAATGCATGGTTGAACATGTTACCTTCAGTAACAATGCCTATAGCTGGTTGCATGTATTCAGAATTAAAACTTTGCCCTTACGAAGCTTGTGGCATTGTTAATGAACATGGAGAAATAAATATTAATTATCTCTTTCGTCTGTAACAATGCGAAGTTGTTTATATTTCAGAAATAATTAAAGCACAAACCTTGTAGCAATGTTACATTGCCATTATGAGGATTTAGTGATAATAATTTTTTTGTCTGTAACAGGACGTGCATGTTTGTGAATTATTCGCAAATATGGATTAGTCCTTTTTGTAGTTGGACTGAACTTTAATATAAATTTTTGTAAGTAAGAGGATTATTGATCTTGGAACTTCCATTTTGTAAATTATTCTATGTCGAAGATTGTTGTGTGAATGGCATAAAGTGTAAGTTGTGTTCTTAGGCTCCTATAGCAGTGAACGTGATACATCTGTCCATATGAAAAATTATTAATATCTATGAACAAACATCGTGATCGTATGCTGACAGTTCTTAAGAGATTCACAAACTAATGTTTCGTTTAATTTAGTTTTTGTATCTAAATTGTGGGAAGCTGAACAGAAATACGAACATTGCTCTCAAACCCTTTTCCCGATTGTATGTCTGTCTTTCCTCAGAAATTCATCGCCAACTCTTCATAAATTTCCAAGTCGCTGCATGTATTTTATTGTTTATAAATTTCTGTGAAAACTTAGTTGGAAAATATACTTTTAATATAATGTGATATACATACAAGGCTTAATTTTAAATTCAAAATACTTTAATAGCAATACACTTTTTATCCCGCCCATTTTCAAGTATGGAGTTGAATGGAATAGAATATAAAATGGTTTAAATATAAAATTTATACGCAATAACATATATGCAATCTGATGTGAAGTTAAACGCGTGATTACGGTAGCATTAAGGCGGCCAACTATTGAAATAAAATCAGACAATATTTTGCGCTCTGGCGGCAATTCAGCAAATTCTGACATAATATATGAAATATTACTTATAGATGTTTTAACCAAATCCAAAGTGATAGTTTCAGCATATAGGGTGCAAGGTCTTAAAGGTGCTTCATGGAATATTTAATATAGACCTTTTCTTATGCAGACGGTTCAAAGTGGAATTTTCAAGATCAATGTCTAAATTTGACATCGTATATTTGTGCTTAATTCTTCTTATTGGCAGAATACATCTGCCATCGTCGTGTATATTTCTAAGTAAAATAATTGTGTTATTTGTCCTGTTCCTCGTGCCGGAAAGTGCACGAATGAGCTACAAGTTAGAGTCGTGAGTTGTATATTAGCAAATAACGTCACACCTTCATTATTGTCTCCTGAACGACACAATGACGAATCCTACAGAATATGTTTACCGATGCTTCTTGATTTCAGTTGTTGTATTTGGAATTATCGGCAATATTTTCGTTATCGTCTCTATTTTCAAGCAAAAGAGATTGTTGAAGAACAACTACTACTTTCTTGTTTCACACCTCGCACTGTGTGACTTCGGATATTTGGTTGTCAACTTTGTGTGGGCCATCAACCTTTACATTGTCGAAAAACGATATAAACCCATCGTTTATTATTGTCTTGTTATCGATCTGGAATACGCATTTCAAGTGACGGGAGTCTACATGATGTTGATCATTTCAGTTCTTCGTTATCGCGCTGCTGTACATCCCTTGAATCACGACACCAGTCGACGGAAATGGAAAGTTGTTTGTGGTTTGGGGTATGTTGTTGGTTTGATCGTGGGTTATGGAACGGGTGTCCCGGAATGCTTTGTACAGCAAGACAACATAACTTACTGGAAGTTTCGTTATTCATTAGCTTTGGTCTTTTATTCCGCTCCACCATTATCAATTGCCGTGCTGTATTATAAAGTATATCGGGCGCTTAATAGGCAAGACAAGTACCTGAAGAGCTTAGGTTGCAGTCAGATGTCGCAAAGTTCCTCTAGCTCTTCTTTCAACATCCACAGTTATATTCGAAGTCGACGAACTTTCTTTATTTGTCTCGCTACAGTTCTTTGTTATGGAGTTGGCAATATTCCAACATTTGTGCATCGTTTGTTGAAGATCACTAAAGATAATTGGGTTGTGCATTTTGTTGAAGTTTTGCGAGTTGCTGGATCAAATTCAGTAAATCCTGTCATTTATGGAATATTAGACAAGAAATTGCTCATTTGGAAATTATGTCGCGAGCGGAAAAGACAAACCGTTGAAAGTTGATTGAATTGAGGGACCGCTAAAATGTGAGCTAAAGTGTGCGTAATAAATGTTAGTCGCAAAATGATTGACATTAAAGACACACTACATCTTAAAAAACACATGACTGTATAACTCTTTACAAACTCATAACTCTTTACAAATATTTGGCGTTAGAAATATTCCAATATTTGTGCAGCGCATTTTGAAGATCGCTGGAAATTGGGTTTATCATTTGGCTTTTATTTTGCGACTTGATGGATCACAATCAGTAAATCCCCTCATTTATAGAATATGAGACAAGAAATTGCTCAGTTGGAAGTTCTGCCAGAAGTGGAAATGACCAACCCTTGAAATTTGATCGAAAACCAGCAAGTATATTGAGGACCGCTGAAATTATTTCGTTCATATACACTTTCTCCATGCAAAAATGCAAGCTACGTTATGAATATTGTCGCAAGAATGAATTGACATTAAGAGTCACTACATCCGTAAAAACACATGACTGTATAAATTTCGGAGTTAAGGTGGCTCCCTAGGGTTTTGAGAATTTTTTTAAGTGCAGGTTTGATGATGCAGAATTAAACACCAACATTGTAAACTATAGTCTAAAATTAGCTTTAACGTATTGACTACCATGTTCGAAATAAGAAAATATTGATTGGCCAATTATAGAAGCTGTTGCCATGAGAACAATGACGTTTCAATGGCCACCAATTGCATGTTTGCACATTAACATACGTTAAATGAATATCATAACATCTCATAGTTGTTGTACAGCATATATTTTTCAGTTTACTTATTTACTTTTTTCTAGTTCACTTATCGGTAAGGTTTTCTGTAGAAAATTAATATATGCTGCTATAACAATGAAATAAAATCACTGGACTCGAACTTTTGCCTCCTACTGTACATTGATTTACAATAAAGTGTAAATGAAAAAGCTACAAATTTAGTCTTTTGTCCTATATTATATAACTATATAAGTTAAAAAAATCACCATCCATATACTTGCATGAAGGATACGATGAAGAATACTTCTGGATACGAAGCCTTCAGATATTCTTATGTGTAATACTTATGCTTGTATTTTGCTCCACCATTATTGATGGCCGTGCTGTATTTAATTAAAGTTTATCGGGAGCTCAATAAACAAGACAAAAACATGAAGAACTTAGGCAGCGGTTAGATGGTTTGGAATACCTCTAGCTCTTGTATAAATATCCATAGATATGTCATAAACCGACGAACTTTCCTTGTTTGTCTCGCAACAGTTCTGTGTTATTGGAAGTATTCCAATATTTGTGCAGCGCATTTTGAAGATCGCTGGATGTGACTGGGTTGATCATTTGCCTCGTGTTTTGCGAGTTGCTGCATCGCATTCAGCAAATCCTCTCATGCATAAACGGAATATTAGACCGGAAATTACTCATCTGGAAATTATGCCGCAAAAAAACACCAAACTGTTACACTAAACTGAGATAGTTTCATATAAATTCTTTCAACCGGAATTAGAAGTCATTTGATAAATATTAATTGTATCATGCAAAGATGAATTGCTATTAAAACAGTGAATATTTAATAGTGTTAGAGGCTTGCATTGCTTATTGTATGTCTATGATAATACGAGAAGTTTTTTTGGACCAGGAACTGGTCCCCACGCGCGGCTAATCTTGTTGTTGTTGTTGTTGTTGTTGTTGTTGTTGTTGTTGTTGTTGTTGTTGTTGTTGTTGTTGTTGTTGTTAGGGGGTGACGCTCTTTAAAAAAGCTTAAGGCTCCGTCAATTCGCATCAGATCGCAATTAAACTTCGCACAACTATTCTTAGCGATATTCCCCATCGATTGACGGGGTTATAATTTTGATTTTTTTATTTTAAAGAAATTTAGAAGCAACTCAAAATTGTAGCGTAGTAATCCGTATAGATTATATTCAATATTAGTATGCATAACTGAAGCAAGTTCAAATGGCTAAGGCTCCGTCATTTCGCACCAGATCGTGATAAAACTTCACACAACTATCTTGAAGGTTATTCTCTATCGACTTACGGAGTTAAATTGTTTGTGCTTATATTCTGCAGAAGATTTGCAAGCTATGTCAGATTGTGACGGGAGGCAAATTCTAATATTATTAATATTCATATACTATGAGTTCAAGCCAGAAGGTCGTGTATTTCTTTGTTTTGTACACAATATATATTCATGACTATAGGACCATTGCGTTAAATGCGTTTCTCTCTAGGGCATTACTTATTTTTTATTTATTTGTTTAGGGTTTGCCCAGCATACATATACCTAAAAAACGACTATAATGACAGTGACACAACGCTAGCTTCTCGCCAGCTACAGCGGCATAGATTAGGACATAGATGTGCAACTCGGCATATTTTAAATGTCTTTGTATTGAAAGCAGATGAGAAAATGTAGAAAAGCGATAATTTTAACATAACCGCAAGATTGCCTAGGTTCATAGATATTTGAAAATTTATCCTGGAGAGAAAGATTGAATCTATACTTCACCAGTTCCTGGTCCAATAGTACGATCGTACTTGTTTATGTTCCCGAGCTGAAATAAGGGGATATTATTTCTTCCTTTATATTGATCAGTAAAGTTGGTAGTTGCATACATTTTAGTTAAAAACAACTTTAAATAACAACTTCCAATTTTGTCTTCCATTATTGAAAGGACGTCATAGATAGTCTTCTACGTTATGCACATGCAGCGCCAAAATGCCGTGAGTTGTGTATTAAAAATTAACATACAATCTTCATGCATTGGCCTAAATCTACTCAAGCGATTGGTCGAAATCAGTCACGTGGTTTCTTGCTGCCGGGCGACAGATCATGCATGGAAATCATTATTTATTCGCAATAACCCATGGAAATCGTGGCTTATTCGCAATAACCCATGAAAATCATGGTTTATTTAAAAATGACAGCCTGTAACGAAGCTTGGATCTTGAATGCAGCAATCAATGAACTCAGATCGTATATTAAAAGTGTTGGAGGCTTTATGTTCGTGTTTTGTTGACAAATAAACGCACATGCTGACCATACAATGAACTCGAAATTTCAATATCGCACTTGGCCTACGGCCTCGTGCAATATTGAAATTTCTCGTTTATTGTATGGTCAGCGCGTGCATTTATTTGTGAACAAAACACGAACATAAAGCCTCTAACCCTTAAATAACCTCAGAAAATAATAATAAATAACTAATAAATAACCTGCTATGGAATTTTATGTATACTACGCAACATACTGCGGAATATTATGTTTACGAATATTCCTTAATTCATGCATGCAGTTGTTGTATTTGGAATTATTGGCAACATTTTGGTTATCATCTCCATTTGCGACAAAAGAGATTGTTGAAGAACAACTACTACTTTCTGACGCAAGAAGTTACAGTTATAACTGTAGCCGTCACGTCCGTGTCGGTAAAAGCCTAGCTATTTTAAGTTCACTAATGTTTGTTTGTTGCGATGTTGATTTCTTATTGGTCGAATACATCTGGTATCGTGGTGTATATTGTATACTACAAGCTACGTCAAGCATTTTTCATTTGCCCTGTTCATCAACGGGAATGTAGAATTCGCTTAATTTTAGCCGTTAGTTCTATATGGCACGAGATTAAGTGATAACCGATATACTGTTCAGTTAATTATATTACGTTTTGTTCTCCATTTGAAGCTATGTCTATAAAGTAAGGTGAAATAAGGTTTAAGTAATTATTGCATTGAAAATGCAGTATGGACCACTTCTTATTATAATTAGATGTGTCAAAGTGGAGTTTTCAAGATAAAAGGTGTCCTCCCCATATTGGCGATGTGCATGCACCTGTCATCGTCGTGTTGTTGTTCAGAAATAAAGTAATTCTGCCTTTCCGCGACTCGTCTGTCGAAAACACGAACGAGATACGCCTTTATGCTGTGTATTGTATGTCAAAAACCTTACAACTTGAACGATGAAGAATACTACAGAATATGATGTTTATCGATACTCTTATATCTCAGTTGTTGTATTTGGTATTCTCGGCAACATTTTGGTTATCATCTCCATAATGAGACAAAAGAAATTATTGAAGAACAACTACTACTTTCTTGTGTTACATCTCGCATTGTGTGACTTCGGATATTTGGTTATCGACTTTGTGTGGGCCATCAACCTTTATTTTGTCGGAAAACAATATAAATCCATCGTTTATTATTGTCTTGTTATCGATCTGGAATACGCATTTCAATGGTCGGGAGTCTACATGATGTTGATCATTTCAGTTCTTCGTTATCGCGCCGCTGTTCATCCCTTGAAACCTAGCATGAGTCGACGAAAATTGAAAGTTGTTTGTGGATTTGGGTATGTTGTTGGTTTGATCGTGGGCTATGGAACGGGTATCCTGGAATGCTTTGTACAGCAAAATAACGTAGCTTATTGGAAGTTTCGTTATTCATTCGGCCTATTTTTTTATTCCGCTCCACCAATATTAATGGCCTTGATGTATTTTAAGGTGTATTCGGCGTTTATTAAGCAAGACAGACAACTTAGGAACTTACAGTCCAGTCCGATGACACAAAGTTCTCCGAGTTCTTCCTTTAATATCCATAGAAATATCAGAAAACGACGAACCTTCCTTGTTTGTCTCGCTACAGTTCTTTGTTATGGCATTGGAAATATTCCAATATTTGTGCATCGTTTGTTGAAGATCACTGGAGATGATTGGGTTGAACATTTGGCTTATGTTTTGCGAGTTGTTGGATCGCATGCAGTAAATCCTGTCTTATATGGAATTTTAGACAAAAAATTGCTAATGAAAAACGTTTGTCGAAAAAGAGTAAAAGAAACCGGTGAAATTCAAATGGATATTGTTTTGCAAGAAACCATTACAAGAAACTAACATAGTTTCATATAAGTCTAATTCTACTGGAATTAAAAGTTATTATATAAGTGTTGTAACAAAGATAAAACAATAAGAATAAACATTAAAATATTGCAGGAGAAGGGTTAAGCTATTGCATAGAGAAGATTGGTGTTGAATGTAAAGTTTGCCTTAAGATAATTATTATATATCGCCCGTTTCATGATCTATATGGTTGCATGGACATGTTTCTGAATTAGAATATTATAACTGTATATACAATAATATATAATTATATATATTATAGAAATAACTGTATATATTTCAGAATTAATAAACAATAAACCTCGTAGCAGTGTTAAACTAATAATGCTAAAATTATGTCTACTATATTCTCTAATGATTGTTTTAACCTTTTTCAAAATGGAATTCAACGCTGCCCTATTTTTTATGTCTATACATGCAGTCTTGTCAGTATAGCTACATGGGCTTATAACTGCTTATGCGATCAGCTCGTTTCATTGTTTATTTGACGACTCACTCAGGCGTCTTGGATATTTTGTAATTCAGTGTGCGTAATGTCACAGAAAGTATACACTCAAAATAACGTTTAACCAACGGTTTCATTCTTTACGCGTTCAAACACAGTCAAATCCTCTTTTATCCGTACCGGCAAACGGCGGAAACAATACAAACAAAAACAGTTAACAAATCATGTCCAATCAGTAACAAAGTTACCAAGACTCGTTTCCCCTTTTTAACTCGACATGAAAAACAAAACGACATCACGACGTTGTTTCTTGAGACCGCGACTGTTGTTCATGTATGCTTCGTTTAAATTTCCGAACGCCTGTCCAATAACTATATCTATATTGACATTAATATTTGAGAACGGTTTGCAGCAACAAAATTGTTTTAAGTTCACGCCTTAATCACAATACTGTTCCTGTGTAAATAGTTAATAATTTTGTATATGGTTGCTTACATATTACATGTGCCTTATACACTACTGTCCAGAAATAGCCTAACGAAAACCGCGGTTCGACCTAGGTTAACCGCGGTGAGCCCGTTGTCGTACCTTGGTCGAATTAGGTCTGACAGACATTTCTTAAGACGTTTTCGATATGTTTATTGTGTTGTCGTTCTCAGTTGTTCATAACAATTTACATTCCGTTCGGAAGCGAACGGCAACCGCGATCGTATTTTTTCCCTTGCAGTCGTCTGCTTTTTCTATCAGTCATCCGCAACTGTTAACAGATTACATCCGCCTTATACAGTAGTAACAGTACTGTCCAGAAATAACCTAATACTGCGGTTACGGTTGACTGATAGAAACAGCAGACGACTGCTAGGTGAAAAATACGATCGCAGTTGCCGTTCGCTTCCGAACGGAAACTTATGAACAGCTGAGAACGACAACACAATAAGCATATGGAGAACGTCTTACGAAATGTCTGTCAGATCGAATTCGACGAAGGTTTAACATCGGACTCAGCACGGTTAACCCAAGTCGAACCGCGGTTTTTGTTAGGTTATTTCTGGACAGTACTGTATATGAAAGAGTATCAGAGTTTTGTGGTGTGAAATTACGATCATTTCCTGTATAATATTTTATACTAGTTGTTATGTCTATGACATATTGTTGCTAAATGTGTACTAATTTATTTTGACTAAATATATTCACGTAAACATTATTTATGGTATTGTAAAAAGTTAATGCGCGACAAAATATAACGACCCGAGGTTAACACCGAGTCGGCGTCTTGTTAACAGCCATGCAGACGGTTCAAAGTGGAATTCTCAAGATCAAAGCGCTATGTCTAGTACCGCGTTGTTCCTTTGTCATCGTATATTTGTGCTTAAGTCATATTGGAAGAATACAGCTGGCATCGTCGTGTATATTTCTAAGTAAAGTGTTTTTGTCATTTGTCCTCTCCCTGATAAAAGTGCAAGAACGAGCTACGAGTTTAGCTGTGAGTTGTATATTAGCAAAGAACATCATCAGAATTTCATTAATTTTTCTTCAACGACATGATGAAGAATACTACAGAATATGATGTTTACCGATATTCTTATATTTCAGTTGTTGTATTTGCAATTATCGGCAACATTTTGGTTATCATCTCCATTTTGAGACAAAATAAATTATTGAAGAACAACTACTACTTTCTTGTTTTACACCTCGCGATCTGTGATCTTGGATATTTGGTTATCGATTTCGTGTGGGCCATCAACCTTTACATTGTCGAAAAACAATATAAATCCATCGTTTATTATTGTCTTGTTATCGATCTGGAATACGCATTTCAAGTGGCGGGAGTCTACATGATGTTGATCATTTCAGTTCTTCGTTATCGCGCTGCTGTACATCCCTTGAAACACGACACCAGTCGACGGAAATGGAAAGTTGTTTGTGGTTTGGGGTATTTTGTTGGTTTGTTCGTGGGCTATGGAACGGGTGTTCCGGAATGCTTTGTACAACAGGATAACGTAGCTTATTGGAAGTTTCGTTATTCATTCGGCCTGTTCTTTTATTCCGCTCCACCATTATCAATGGCCGTGATGTATTATAAAGTATATCAGGCGCTTAATCGGCAAGACAAATACCTGAAGAGTTTAGGTTGCTGTCAGATGTCGCAAAGTTCCTCTAGCTCTTCTTTCAACATCCAAAGTTTTATTCGAAATCGACGAACTTTCCTTGTTTGTCTCGCTACAGTTCTTTGTTATGCAGTTGGAAATGTTCCAATATTTGTGCATCGTTTGTTGAAGATGACTGGAGATGATTGGGTTGAGCATTTGGCTGTTGTTTTGCGACTTGCTGCATCATATTCAGTAAATCCTCTCATTTATGGAATATTCGACAGAAAATTGCTCATTTGGAAATTTTGCCTCAAGCGCAAGACGAACCGTCGAAACTTGATCAAATATTGTGCAGCAAGTATATTGAGGAACTGCTAAAATGATTTCGTACATACACTTTCTCCATGCAGAAACGTGAGCTGCGTTATGAATGTTGTCGCAAGAATGAGTTCACATTAAGGCACACTTTATCCATAAAAACACTTGACTGCAAAATTTCGATGTAGCATTATAAGCATTTATTATAAATCGCTATGCATTATATAATTTATATGTCGCGATGCATTTATTTCAAATTTACATTTACGGATTTTCTAGTTAGTAAACCTATATTTATGCATGTATTTTAAATTGTTTGAAAATGGGATATATATTTAATAAAGTCAGACCTCACGTCCTGATGAAGAATAACAATTGTAAAGATATTTAATTTTACAGGTACTGTGCGTGAGACTTGACAAAGACTGTGTTAAAAAGCTCAATTGTTGTCGTGATTATTTAATAACAATCCCGGGGGAAGCCTGACAATTGCGACATGTTAGCTTTGTGCTCTGACAATGGTCTACACAATGTATACGGATCGTATTTATGCATAAGCTTTTATGCAGGACGAGTTCTATTAATTCTGTAGGAAATTCTGTAATAAGTTTCGATACTTATCGGTGTTATTAGTTAGGCTTGTCAATTAGTAATAAAATATTGAAATTATTAGTAATAAAATTTGAATTCGTTCGAATTATTGTTCAATAAGACAGTTGCGCAGCCATACAGCCTTTTACATGCTAATATTTTGGTGTTCATTGACTGGAAAGCAATAAATTTTTAAACAAATGAACAAAAATAATATCTTAAAACTTGCATAGCAGCACTAAATCGTCTGTCTAGCTACAAGCGATTGCTTTTATCCGTTGCAAAATAAATGTTTTTTTCTATTATTTTGGCTTGGGTCTTTTCCATGTATTAACGCGGGATTAAATGATATGCGATTTACTGTTCAGTCAAATATATTTATAAATACGTTTCGTTCTACATATGAAGCTATGTCTATGAAGTAATTTGAAAAGGTTTAAAACATTGTTGCATTCAAAATGCAGTAGACCACTTCTTATTATAATTAAATGGGTCAAAGTGGAGTTCTCAAGATCAAAGGTTTCTTTCCCATATTGCCGAAGTACATGCACCTTTCATCGTCGTGTTGTTGTTCCAAAGTCAAGTAATTTTTCATTTTGCCCGCTCATCGGACGAAAATACGAACGAGAATTACTCGTTTAGCTGTGTATTATATGTCAAAAACCTTATATACGACTTGTACGGCACGATGAAGAATGCTACAGAGTATAATGGTTACAGATACTCTTATATTTCAGTTGTTGTATTTGGTATTCTCGGCAACGTTTTTGTTATCATCTCCATAATGAGACAAAAGAAATTATTGAAGAACAACTACTACTTTCTCGTTTTACACCTCGCGATCTGTGACTTTGGATATTTGGTTATCAAATTCGTGTGGGCCATCAACCTTTATTTTGTCGAAAAACAATATAAATCCATGGTTTATTATTGTCTTGTTATGGATCTGGAATACACATTTCAAGTGGCGGGAGTCTACATGATGTTGATCATTTCAGTTCTTCGTTATCGCGCAGCTGTTCATCCCTTGAAACCTAGCATGAGTCGACGGAAATGGAAAGTTGTTTGTGGTTTGGGGTATGTTGTTGGTTTGATCGTGGGCTGTGGAACGGGTATGCCGGAATGCTTTGTACAGCAAGATAACGTAGCTTATTGGAAATTTCGTTATTCATTCGGCCTGTTCTTTTATTCCGCTCCACCATTATCAATGGTCGTGATGTATTATAAGGTGTATAGGGCGATTATTAAGCAAGACAGACAACTTAGGAACTTACAGTCCAGTCCGATGCCACAAAGTTCCCATAGTCCCTCCTTCAATATCTATAAATCTATCAGAAATCGACGAACTTTCCTTGTTTGTCTCGCTACAGTTCTTTGCTATGGAGTTGGAAATATTCCAATATTTGTGCATCGTTTGTTGAAGATCACTGGAAATAATTGGGTTGAGCATTTAGCTTATGTTTTACAAGTTGCTGGATCGCATTCAGTAAATCCTGTCTTATATGGAGTATTAGACAAGAAATTGCTCATCAAAAACGTGTGTCGAAAAAGAGTAAAAGAAACCGGTGAAATTCAAATGGATATTGTATTACAAGAAACCATTACAAGAAATTAAGATAATTTCATATAAGTCTAATTCTACTGAAAATAAAATTTGTGATATAAATGTTGTTACATAAGATACAAATGTTGTAAGATAAAACAATAAAAACAAACATTAAAACATTGCAGGAGAATGTTTAAGCTTGCATGCAGAAGAAGGTTGTTGAGTGTAAAGTTTGCCTTAATAGAATTATTATATATCGCCCGTTGCATGATATATTAATGCATGTGGTTGCATGAAGAAGTTTCAGAATTATTATATCATTACTTTATACACATTGTAGAAATAAATGTATATATTTCGGAACTAATAAACAACAATAAACATCGTATAGCAGTATTAAACTGGCACTATATAATGCTAAAATTATAACGATTGTTTTAACCTTTTTCAAAATTGAATTCAACGCTGCCCTATCTTGTAGGTATGTCTATACATGCATATATTTATTCATTTGAATCAGTCAGAGCGCGTATAAGCTCCTCAAGACACCAATCAATTATAAAATTGGTCCCAAAAGTACAGCATATCAGCCTGCTGCGATTAAAACTGTGTATTGACTCTATTTACGTCGAAATAATGCGATAACAGTCCTAAGACAAACGTGGACGATAGAACAGTCCCAAGCGCCTTCTTTCCTTAATTCTTATTCAACATTATAATTGTCACTCTATCGTCTAAGTTCATTTTTTATTAAAATATAAAATAAAGAAACTTAAAAATTATTTTCTCTATGAAAGCGCGTTCATGTTTGCAAATGAATTCTAAATTTTAGAACTTCGATTTTGTAATTTAATTGCGAATTAAGATGGTTGTGTGTTTAGCATATCAGCGCGTTCGTGTTTGCAAATGAATTCTAAATTTTAGAACTTCGATTTTGTAGTTTAATTGCGAATTAAGATGGTTGCGTGTTTAGCATAAAGTGTAAGTTGTGCTCTTAAGGTCTTAACAGTGAACGTGATACACCTGTCTTCTTCCCAAATTATTAATATCAATGAACAAACATTGGGTCTTATGGCGATATTTCTTGAGAGATTCACAAACCAACATTTGTTTAATCTATAGTTTTTGTAATTAAATTGTGCGAAGCCAAATAGCTCTCAAAGCCGAACATTGCTCTCAAAACTTGTTCACGATAAATGTTTTTCCTTGGCCGTTTGTGCTTTATTCTTCCTCTTATATTGGCAGCCCCTCATTTTCACCAGTCAATATCATCCCTGTCAGAGTAGCTACATGCATGGGCTTATAATCTATCTAAATTGCCATTGATATTTGAGAACGGTTTGCTGCAACAAGATGGTTTTATATTGGCAATTTAAGTTCGCGCGTCAATCAAAATAGTATACTTTGGTAAATTGTTAATAATTTTGAATATGCTTGTTAACAGATTACGTGCGCCTTATACTGTAGTAACAGTACTGCATGCCCAGAACCAACCGCAGTGTTAGGTTATTTCTGGACAGTAGTGCATACGAAAGAGTATCAGAGTTTTGTGGTGTGAAATTGCGACCATTTCCCATATAATATTTTATACCACTTTTATATTTTATACCAGTTGGCAGCCCCTCATTTTCACCAGTGAATATCGTCCCTGTCCTTGTCAGTAAGTACATGGGCTTGTAACTGTTCACGCGTTAAGCCTCGCTTCTATATGTTTATTTGACGACCAACTCACGCGCCTTCGATATTTTGTAATTCAGTGTGCGTATTGTCACAGAAAGTATACACTCAGAATAACATTTAACTAACGGTTTTTCGTTCACGCCTCAATCAAAATGGTATACTGTGTAAATATAGTTATAACATGTCGAAGATTGTTGTGTAAATAGCATAAAGTGTAAGTTGTGTTCTTTGGCTCCTATAGCAATGAACGTGATATACGTCTGTCCATTTCAAAACCTGTTAATTAATATCCATGAACAAACATCGTGGTCGTATGCTGACAGTCCTTGAGAGATTCACCAACTAGAATTTTGTTTAGTTTAGTTTTTGTATTTAAATTGTGCGTATAGCTGAACAGAAATACGAACATTGCTCTCAAACCTTGTTCGCGATTGTATGTTTGTCTTTGCTCGGAAATTCATCGCCAACTCTTCACAAATTTCCATGTCGCTGCATGTATTTTTTTCTTAGTAAATTTGTGTGAAAACGTTCAAAAATAGTGTACTTTTAATATAATGTAATATGCAAGGCTTACTTTTAAATGGTACGGTTATCATCTCCATTTTGAGACAAAAAATATTGTTGAAGAACAACTACTATTTTCTGACGCAAGAAGTTACAGTTATAAACGTTCCTGTCGTTAAAAGCGTAGTTATTTTAAGTTCACTAATGTATGTTTGTTTGTTGCGATGTTGATTTCTTATATTGGTTGAATACATCTGGTATATATATATAGTCGTGTATATTGTATACTTTAAGCTACGTCAAGCATTTTTCCTTAGCCCTGTTCGTCAACGGGTGACAGTGTAAAGTTCGCTTAATTTTACCGGCTAGTTATACGCACGAGATTAAGTGATATATGAAATATTCTGCTAATAATAATAATAATAGACTAACTGCTCAGTCAATTATATTACGTTTCGTTCTGCATTTGAAACTATGTCTATGAAATTATGTGAAATAAGGTTTAAAACATTGTTGCATTGAAAATGCAGTATGGACCACTTCTTATTATAATTAGATGGGTCAAAGTGGAGTTTTCAAGATAAAAGGTGTCTTCCCCATATTGGCGATGTTCATGTACCTGTCATCCTCGTGTTGTTCAAAAATAAAGTAGTTCTGCCATTCCCCGATTCGTCCGTCGAAAATACGAACGAGATACACCTTTAGCTGTGTATTGTATGTTAAAAACCTTACAACTTAAACGACACGATGACGAATACTACAGAATATGATGTTTACCGATACTCTTATATTTCAGTTGTTGTATTTGGTTTTCTCGGCAACATTTTGGTGATCATCTGCATAATAAGACAAAAGAAATTATTGAAGAACAACTACTACTTTCTTGTGTTACATCTCGCATTGTGTGACTTCGGATATTTGGTTATCGACTTTGTGTGGGCCGTCAACCTTTTTTTAGTCGAAAAACAATATAAATCCATCGTTTATTATTGTCTTGTCATCATCGATCTTTCATACGCATTTCAATGGTCGGGAATCTACATGATGTTGATCATTTCAGTTCTTCGTTATCGCGCTGCGATTCAGTATGATGCATATAAACTGGGTCTAAGAAAGGCATATTTCGGTTCCGACAGCCACCCTTTTTGTCTTAAGTATCCGATTGCACTTAGCATCTGTGCGTGTGTGTTACTTTAATTAGTGGATTGTCATAGCGACCTACCTCCTTTTAAATATTATAATTTTCCCACTTCAAATTGTCTATTCTGAGTATAAGATGACGGTCTTTCGCGGGAATGTTTCAAATATTACAGTCTCTTTCTCCTGCTTGAAGTATATCATCGGAGATCAATAAGCTGTGGCAGTACAATAATTCCCTCATACATATTAATGCTTTCCAAATGGAACCTGTGGGAAAATATCGTCGAAGCAACAGTTGAAAAGATTGTTGTGTTAATTCTGATATGGCAGTTTTTAAGGTCGAGTTTCGTCTAGCAAATTTTAACAAGAAAAAGAAAGAAATTCAGAAAAAGATATGTGCTCTATTCAACAGCAACGGCGGGAAACTTCATTTAATAGCGACTGATGCAAACTGCAACACAACTATTAATGCTGATGCAACCATTCGCCCGATCGAGCAACAGTTTACACAAATTGTTGGCTTATATGAAGTGCATAAAAATATCAAAGTGTTAAAGAAAGAGTACAATACGATTATAATAGCCGTGAATAGTCTGTCTGTGTTGTGTACCTTGAATACCAATTTGTATTTGCCAACTGATATGCAGATAGCAATTATTCAGGGATATGATCAACAGGCGCTACAAGAAACACTCGAGCGGCGAGTTGTCGAGATTCCAGAGCTGAAACTGCCGGAAGTTTTCACCGTGGGTAGGAATTGTTGCATGCGTGAGTCGAAGACTGTTCAATTCAAAGATTTGAAGACAGAAAAAACGGCATGTACTAGTCTCTTCGAACGGATTGTTAATAACAAGTTCGCGGAAACTATATCTGCCTTTGCTAATGCCGGGGGTGGGAGTATTTTCTATGGGATCAACGATGAGGGTATTGTGGTTGGAGAGGAATTACATGATGAGAAAGAAATTAAGAGTAACAAGGAGAACATCGAGACCAAAGTGAATGATCAAATTAAATGGCCAGCGGAAGTGAAGGGTAGCGAGCAGTGTAAAATAAAGTTTGTTCCTTACTACGATCAACAAAAAGGGACATTAAAGTTTATAATTGTGTTACCTGTCTTACCTTGCTTGGGTGGTGTTTTTGCAAAGGAACCAGAGAGTTATTATGTCGATGATAAGGGTGAAGTAAAAAAAATTTCCGTGGAATCTTGGAGAAGGAACATATGCTTTAAAGTTACCGAGTCATTTCCAGAGGTTAGAAGACAGAAGTGGAGCTCAAAGTTTGAGGAAAGAAAATACATGGCTTTAACTCAAGGAATGGAAAAATTTAGACAACTTGGAAAGTGGGAGAGCATTGAAAATGTCTTCAAAAATATAAAAGATCGAAGTGACAGTGTGAATAGCAAACTTGTGTTTCTCTTTCAGATAACTGCCGTTAATTATCTCAAGGGTAATTATGAAGTCGCATTACAGCACCTGCAAAAATTTAGGGAAGCAAAGCCCAGTGCGAAGGATCCATCGATTTTCGATGTCGAAGAGACGTATTCGGCTTCAGCAATAGAGCGATCCCGCGGTAATCTTCAAAGAGCTTGGGATATAGTTGAAGACGGTTTACGATTGGCTGAAAATGCTCCAGCTGGTTTCACACTGGCTTCTTTGTTCGTGAACGGTGCGTCAATCCTAAATAATTTAATCAGCGAAAGAGTAAGTGGGGACGACAAGGATTTCAAGTGCGAAATGCAGAAACACGTTAAAATGGTTGAATATTTATGTAATGTGGCGTTGCAACATCTGATGTATGTCAGCGATGATTATGAAATCGCTAAAGAGGAACTAAAACAGAGGATTAACATTACATTAGCGTCGTTGTATTTACACGAGCCAGTCTCCAGTCGCGACATAGAGATCAGCGCGATCAAGCTAAGCGAATCAGAAGCTTCTCTTCATAAGCTTCGTGATACTCCAAAATTGAAATACAATTACTGTCGACTGTTATTGGGTAAATCTGACCTTTATTTCAGAAAATATCACTTAACCAAGAAAGGTACCGCTGTTGAGAACCTAAAGGAGTCTTTGGATTATGTTCAGAAAACTCAAAAGCTTGCAGACAATTATAGTTTCGAAGAAATCAAAGGACTTTGTGAATCTCGCAAAGAAAAGCTGCGGAAAGAAGCTTTGAAATGTCTTCAACGAGCTGGGAAACTAGCAAAAGGCGAGAGTTTTGAAGAAGTAAAGAGGATTTGCTTGTCTGAGATACAAGGCGACAAGTTAGTGGAAGACATTTCCCGCAAATTTAGAGGGCTTTGTGAAGAAAGTTTCGGAAAAGACGTTTTAAAATATTTTGAGGAACATCAGAAACGGCAAGGTGATGTTTTTGAGGAAATAAATTGGTTATTAGAACAGATTGATAACGACGAGGAACTGAATGAAAAATGGTTAACCGAATGTGCTTTGACAGGGAAGTCTTCCATTGATGCGTATAATTGGGTGGCATCAGGCGGAGAAAAATAGTGAAAATTTACATTTTGCGACAAAAGGAAAAACACGAAATGCGTGGCCCTATACACGAAACAGTCGGATTTTGACAAGAGCTTGCATGGGCTGCGCGCGTGGAGTATACGCGAGAAATATGTTTATTTCACTTAGGTTTTAAAACCACTATTTCTTTTGTTTTGAACCACTAATTTTCATGTCTCCCTATTTGCTTGTATTTCTTGGTTTTATTATTATGTTACGAATTTCGTGATTTGCGGTTAGGAAAGGCTGGTGGTAAGGCTGTTGGGCGCTTAACATGACAATATGCAGTACTCGCTTGCTGATTTGCTTATAACTGCTATACCAACTGCAAAAAGTAGGTCGACTTATAAAATCATGTCGGATACAATTTAGTGCGTTTACACGTTAAAATAATTCAACAAGCACTATATATTACTTGCACTTGTGGCCTGTCTAGCTAATTAATAACAATTAAGCTCTTACATGGCGCATTTTTCTGTAATTTTTTCTTTGTAATAAAAGCATAAAGTAGCTATTATTAAACTTACAGTGTAAACGACACTTTAAGAAAAGAATAGGGACTATATATCGCTTTATAAACGTTTCAAATGGCTCCAAGATGCCGGGCATTATTTCTTGATCGGGTATTTGTGTACTTTTATGAAAATTTATGCATCGATCGTTTATGGAACATATTATCATGAGTCAACAGAGTTACGCATTTTGGGAGTCTAACTAAGTAGTCGAAATTCAAAATTTGTTTCATAAAGAAACGTAGACACGAACAGTTGGAATGAAATTGATTTCTGTAAATTGCTATGCATATAGGGCTTCGCAAAGTTTGTTTCAAAGGCCTAAATCAATCTGAAAGTTACAAAATGGCAGGCTAAAATAAATGTGATGCATGCATGCACCTGTTTCCTCTTGAATTTTTTAATATTAATGAAGAAAACCTCTTAACATACATGCATTAGTCTTAATTCTTGCGTTAAATTTTTTGACGTTTTTTTATACTCCATAAGGAGCTTTAGGCCACCAGTTTGTACCAGTTTGTTGTTTGAATTGTGTCCAAAATGGAGAAGGCAACTGCATCTTATATTAAGAGATATACATACATTTCAGTTGTTGTATTTGGGATCCTCGGCAACTCTCTTGTCATCATCTCTATATTGAAACAAAGACGCTTATTGAAGAACAACTACTACTATCTCGTTTTCCATCTTGCGATCTGCGATCTGAGTTGGCTAACTGCTTTTCTTGAGATGCTTATTCATCGCAACTTTGCCGAAGAATCGTTCTTGCCATATACTCATTCCACAATATATTGCTTGGCAATTGACTTAAGGTACGTCTTTCAATTCGCAGGAGTATACATGATGTTCGCTATCGCAATACTTCGTTACCACGCATCTGTACATCCCTTGAAACATAAAACACTTCGAACGAAGTTGAATGTGCTTTTAATTCTCGGAGGCTACGTCGTTGGTTTGATTATAGGATATGGAAGTGGTATCCCAGAATGTTTTGTACAGCCGAGTAACAAGGCTTACGGGATGTTTCGTCGATCATTCGGGCTCTTCATATATACCGCTCCGACATTGTTAATGAGCCTACTGTATTACAAAGTATATCGAGAACTCGTGAAACAAAACAAGTACCTAAAGAGTTTAGGTTCAAGTTCAGTGGCACCCAGCGATTCTAATTCTTCCGCAAAGATTGTGAACTTCATTCGAAATCGACGAGCTTTTCTCGTTTGTCTTAGCACTGTTATTTGCTTTGGAATTGGAAATCTACTGATGGCTGTGTTTAATATTTTTAAGATCGCTAGCCGCGGTCATCCACTCATGCAATATAGTTGGATGCTTCATTTGGCGAATATTTTCAGGATCACTGGGTCGCATTCAGTTAATCCGCTCATATATGGAATATTGGATAAAAAAATGCTTTCGTTCTGGAAACTTTTCGCCCCAAAGCAAAATATTACATGTAGAACTTAAACATTAATTTTCTTCTGATTTCATTATATATTTAGCTATTAATTTTAATGAGTTCCAATATAACCAGGGAGCAGCGTGGCAGCGTCTTCAAACAACTTAGCATCAGTTAGGCATTTGTTATACCACATTTGATGCTATATTAATTCTAATGCATGTTCACAATTTTATTGGATAACAATACCCAAGTGACTAGAGTGCAAACACCCTAAGACCCATGAGAGGCAACTCTCCCGCATAATCAGATAAAGATTAAAATGGTGGCGAACGAACAGGAAGAATATTTGCCGCCTTTTGAGAGCCTATGGTAGCAATTAAGAAAGTATTTCGTATTTCTTAAGATTTTATGGAAGGTTTAGCTTATATTTATGCATAGGACAACTATTTCTACAAGTATTAGCTAATTTTTAACACAATTCGATATAGGGAAAGTCAGGGAACATCAACTTGAAATAATATTGATCTTTCGAATATTTGTTTGTCAATATTTTTTAATTTTGGACACCTTTGCTTATTTTTCGTTATCTTCAACGATTTTGAAGAATTTTGTAGTTGACCTTTGTAGAGGTCTTAAGAAAAAACCTTCCTTGCACGATTTCTGGAATACCTCTGGCACAAACTTTGAATCGAATTGTTATAAGGAATATACATATATTAACTGATTATTGGCCGCGCGTCAGGTAATGTGAAATATCAGACTGAGGCTTTCTAGTATGGACCGAGCGTCGAATGAACGAGGTTCATGCGAAGAACCTCGGTCTGATATTTCAGACCGAACAAGTGAGGTTATTATATGGCTGAACTGCATGAGACATCCGGGATACTGGTCCATATACGAGCTTTTACGGATCGCTCGTCAACCAATCAGAATAGAGGATCTTGAAAAGCCATATATAATAAAATGTTTTATTGCATGCATTTCACTGAAATGACCAATATAGAATCGTGTTGACCTAATATAGAATTTTCCAGTCTATTTCATCTAAAGAGTTGCACGTTAATTGCGGTACAAAACCTTATGGATTGAAACCACAAAGCCCACAATTTGTTGTTTGATACCCCGTGTGATAGAATACGCGGAGGAGATTCTTGAGGATTTGAAAACATGCCACGCATTCCTTCTCAAGGCTCGAGCAAGGATCTTTGTATAAACAAAAAAGGGTGCCAGTTGACACTTGGCATGCCGCACAGACCTCTATGCTCGGTAGTGTACAATATCCGTGTCTGAATATTAGGTCTCGTTTAGTTTCAAAGTTATTTATGGTTACAAATAAAAACGCTTGTGGAATTTCCTTTCACATCATTATATTTCGATATTTATCATTTTTCCTAGCTTTGCTTTTAATTCGGTTAGTATAATTTTTCTGTCGATTATGAAATCTCCCATGTGTAGTGTATGTTTTAATTGTTTCAGGAAACCGTGTAGACTGGTGCTTACACCAAGTATCTGACACCAATATGACCCCCTGTCAAAGCAGTTGCTAACCAACGTTGAGAGCATTTCCTTTCTTTTCATTCTTGCACGTATATTTTCGATCGAACACCGCTAAGACTCGGGGAAACTTCACATCGATGTAAGTCACAATGCGAAATTTTTCATCCACCGTCATCGAGTGCTTCAAGTACATACGTTCATACGTTCTTGAAAATGCGATAAACATGGTCGAAATATAACCAATTGCTTGATATGTTCAATATATCTTATTTCCTTATTTTTCAACCCATTCTAAAGCCTGCAGTCCATTGTAACTAGTTATGCGAAAATCTCGAGCTGTTTCCCCATGAATCAAATTTGTAAATTGCGATTTTGAAACTGGTGTCTAGCATCAATATTTTTGAATACTTCATGCAATCATAAAGCGGAAGCATCTTTATCAAGTTGCGTATCAGCATTAAAGAACTTTGTCCCCAAGACCGATTTCCCTTCAATATTATAATTGTTTTTAAATTCCTCGCTTCTGATTGGCAGGATACCTCTGGTTTCCTTGTTTTCGTCGTATTAAACCCAAGTTTAATTCCTTTCAACGTTAGTTTCGTCCTTCGAAAGAACTGCAGCGGCCATCTTGCCAGTTTGCCGCGCTTTTGCAAACCGATGCTATGGAAAAAGGGCCCGTATATGATGCCAAAAAATACTCTTATATCTCGGTTGTGATCTTTGGGATTATTGGTAACTCTCTTGTCATCATCACGCTATTAAAACAAAGACGTTTGTTGAAGAACAGCTACTATTTTCTTGTCTTGCATCTTGCAATATGTGACCTTGGATGGCTGAGTGTTATTCTAGTTGTTATAATTAACCGTTTCTACGTCGAAAATCCATTTATTCCTTTGAACTCTCTCATCTACTGTCTTTACGTCGATATTACGTATTTCTTTCAAATCGCTGGAGTTTACATGATGTTAGCAATTTCGGTGCTTCGTTACCACGCTACCGCGCATCCCTTGAAACACAAGATCAGCCGAAGAAAGCTAAAAATCGTTTGTGGTTTGGGATATGTGCTAGGCGTTGTAATCGGCTACGGCGCTGGCGTCCCAGAATGTTCTGTACAGCAGTACGGGAGGTTTCATAGTGCATACTTTGTATTATTCGTTTATTATGCCCCAACGATATTCATACTTACAAAGTTTATCGCGAACTTTTGAAACAAAACAAGTACCTCAAGGGTCTACGTTCAAATCCTGTCGCGCAAAGCAGCACCAGTTCAACTCAGACATTCTTGAACTATATTCGGAATCGACGAACGTTTCTAGTTTGCCTCAGTACCGTTCTCTGCTATGGAATCGGAAATATCCCAATGTCTGTGTATCTTATCTGGGAGACAGCCGGCGAGGATGATCTGCTGGTGAAGTACTTATGGGTTCGATACTTCGGTGGTGTTTTACGGGTTGCAGGTTCAAACTCTGCGAATCCTCTCATATACGGAATATTGGACAAAAAATTGCTCACGTTTTGGAAACTCTTCCCTCGGAGGAATCGAAACTCACATAATATAAAAACAGCTCATGATGGATGAAACTCCTTTCCATTTTTTGTATCTTCGATAAGTTTTATTATCAGTCTTGGACTTTTAAAGATTGTGCATGAAGATGTAATATTTGAAATGACTAATGTTGTGTATATCTCTTCAGGGTTTGTGAACCCTCGATTCAATTTACGACGGTTAATTATTTTAGGTCGCAAAATACGCTACAATGTAGTCACTATGAAGTTATAGTTATTTTACAGCGAGATTTTTAAAATGATTGTTTCTTTTCCTTTTTAAATATAATAATTTTGTTGATGATGCTGGTTATGGAAGATCGAATTAAAGTTCAAATTGTTACAAATTTAAGCTAAGAGTTGTTTGTCTTATTTATTGGCAAAAATTACTTTTGGCAAACCTTACATGTCGGCCGTAATATGTCACTTGCATGCATGGAATGGCTGCAAAACTCTTCTGGCAAACATTTGTAATCCTAATTATAACACATACTTTCAAAACAGACTAGTCTTTGTTATTTATCGAGCTGATTTATTCTATTAGCTGATAATATATGCCAGACTATTCAAACCAATATTGGACCAGTTTAAATCTCAAGGACTATTCTCTATGATTCTAAAAATATGAGTAGCTGCATGAATTTGCTTTCGTTGCCAATAAAAGTGGGCATTCCTTGACTTCCGCGACAGAAAGTGTCGTGTTTATATGTGCCAGAAAGTTCAAAAGTTTATTTGTATTTCTTCAACTAAAGCATTGAGCGCGCAGGATATGCCGCGTCGTATATCAAATCGTTTCTAGTTCAAAATTGGACTAGTTTGAAAAAGTATCTCTGCATTGCACGAGCGTGTATTGCACGCTTTTGCATTGTTGCAAATGACAATGAAACTTAAAATCGATAAAGTACGTACAGCAACGGAAATCATTACTTACATATTGACCTATATTAGCTCTATGTTGTTCAACATAGAACGCAATTACCCGCAACTAATCATGCATTTCAACGGACATAGCTGAATAAAAAACTATATTTATATATACTCGTTTATTTGATGGAACGGAAAGAATTAAAGTCTTGTTTACGCTGCATCAAAATGCCATCTTTGCGGAGTCAAAATTTGTATGTAAATAATAGACCTTGAGGTGCTTACGTCACGGAACTGTCAAACAATAAGTTGCAATGCAATCTGGGAAACAAGTAGGAAAAATTAACCTCATTTTACATAGATTGAAAACTGTGTAACGTAAGCACCTCTATATAAGGTCTATTCGGTGTTTTCAAGAGATAAAAATAATCAAAAAATAACCAAGGCTCGGATTACATCGTAGATTTTTTATGATTACAGAATGTGTAATCCTTAAACGGCAAAATCTTAATTGGTAAACCGCCTAATAATATTATACTAATTAACATTGAGATTTTCCCATCGTTATATTGTTAACAAATTCTTTAAAACCTGGGATTTACCGATGCAAATTTTCTTCAATGAAAATTTGACAGGGTAAACCAGGAAACCAGAAAAACGAAGATATCGTGCAGAGCGAGTTTGGGGCAAACTCTCTTGTATGTAAAGTAAAAAAAGTGAAGATATTTCTTTCTTTTAAACGTAAGGTTTTTCCCCTAAACGCAGGTTGAACTGGAGCGCAAGTTGGAAAGTTCAAACAAGTCAAAGATCCACTACAAGCAACAGTGGAGTAGAGCATTAAAAGAACTTGGGAAAGTGAAACAGAACGAACAGACGGTTGCTAAAGCAAGATTGAAACAACAAGAGAAGGAACTGGATGAAATGAGGCTGAGGTTTCTGGCAGCTCAGGAAAAAGAGGTGCTATAAATTATTCGTTTAAAAAGATTCATCGGAACCACCTTTGAAGTGTGTTTTATGCTTTCTCCCTAACCTTAAATAACGAAAATTGAATAGAGTTTGTAGTTCAGGTAGAGGTTGTAGATGCTTAGTTCGGGGAGGAACAGATCGGGCTACGAATCTGTAACGTAGTTTAAAAATGCAAATTATCTCCTCTGACAGGAGTTGAACGTATATTTCTGTATATTCACTGGAAAAGGTTCCGTCCATTATTTCCTCTAAACTATATAGTTTCCCTGATATATGTACCACCTATTCTCTATTGTTTGTTTCTGGTGATGCGTTGTAGATTGCAAATACCGAGAAAAAGGAGTTAGAAGACATAAAAAATGAACTCAACAGGTATAAAGACTAAAGAGTAAACTCCTTGTATAATACTAGATCTAGAGGGCTTTATTTCGAGCCAAAGATAGCCAAGTTGTGGCTGCTAAATTCGACACTCATACGCATACGTGTTGCGGAAAGTTTTAGGCATTCGAGTATTAGTAGTTCAAGTCACAACTCAGTTACTCCACTTGTAACAGCGAGGGAAATTAAATTCGGTAACTCAAAGAGAGGAAATATGAATGACATTATTACCAACAGGAAAAACGGTAACTTCATCGTTGGTAGCGACAACAGCAGTATCAACAACAACAATTACATAATTACAACAACAAGTAACAAAAATAACAATAACAGCAACAATGACAACTACGTTACTCTCATCAAAACAAGCTTAATCAAATTGTTTGTATTCTCAGATTAAAAGACCAAGAACGTTCAAAGCAACAAGATGCTAATGCACAACGAGAACAGCTGGAGTCTCAACAAGAAGCAGAAAAGGCTATGTTAGCTGCACGCGAGAGAGAGGAAATTCAACGTAAGGAAGAACTTGACAGTAAAATCGCCAAACTTATAGAAGAAAGGGATACATTACTGCAGACTGGTGTTTATACGACTGATGACAGGATCATTGCCGAGCTGGACAGACAGATAAGAGAAACCATTGCAAGCAAAACATGAATTGCATAATCATGTCTTTTATCGTGTTGATATTTATGTTTGTGATGTCTGTTTCAAGAAATTGACTGGAATGGTCTGAACGTTTCGCTTAGATAGTATGTTATTGTTGTCAGATACGGTGTTATTTATATGGGGTGATGTTCTGAAGTTGTCATGCATATAAATTTAAAGCTAAATTGAAAAATCGGTGCGATTCCAAATTAATAATATGAAGAGACTGACGCTAGTCCTCAATGCGGCGTAAAGAAGTTTCAAAGATTCATCGAAAAATATCATTCCTCCTATAAGTTTTGAGTTGAAGCTGGTGGTTCAATGCTTAACGGTGGAAAAGCGAAGGTTTAAATACCCTCATACGTCTTGTGAATGCCTCAACCTACCGGGTGACTAAAAAATATACTCAGGTTTTTCACTCAAAAACTTCTTAATGTGTATAAAGCTATCGAAATGAAACACGTTTTTAGTTGGAGAAAAGACTAAAGTAGATTTTTATATGTTATAGTTTTTTTAAGAAAATTCATGAATTAAGATATTACTTTTCATAATCGGTACATTTCGGGATGTCTTTGATTATCTTTTAACACCAATATCTCACTGAATTTTTGAGTAAAATATAATTAATATATAAATTTGGGTACCTGTCGATGGGGCAATAAAGCTTTGTGGGGATCACCGTCACATTTGAGAAAGATGGTAAATAAATAAATAAATTGTAATATACCAAAATCTAAGTTAACGTTCCCTCAATCTAATGAAATTTTTTTCATTGTTATTGGCTATTCATTGGTTAAAAAGTAATTATCAATCAAACCGGAGTACTTTTTTAATTTGAGAGACCCGGTACATCTTATGCATATGTACTTCCATTTAAATTTAAATTTTTACATAGATGATCGACTTATCTACTGTTTAAGAACGCCTCTTGAACAACCGACCCCTGACCTATTTACTTTTGCACTGCAAGTCGTCATTTTAATGAACTTATTTATGTATGCGTGTCGCCAACTTGTCAAAGGTTCCTGTTGATGCATATGTTTTCTGTTTGCAGTTTGTCTGGTATGATCGTAGAGTGTGAAATTCAGCATTTTCCATTTGCTGCATGTGGCGCAGTTTAGAGAGAGTTACAAAGTCACAACGATGGGAAAGACAGCGGTTGAAGACACCTACCAGTACTCTTTTTTTTAATTGCTGTGTTTGGGATCACCGGCAACAGTTTCGTTATCATTTCCATATTACGGCAAAGAGGTTTGCTGGACGGAAACTACTACTTCCTTGTTTTACAACTTGCGATATGTGATCTGCTATGGCTGATTATTAACTTCATGGAACTTGCATTCGCAATCTTTTTCTGTCCTGTCGGACTTACAACGTACCTCTTTCAAGTCGCAGGAATATACCTCATGTTGGTCATTGCAGTTCTTCGTTATCGCGCCACTGTTCATCCCTTGAAACCTGCCATCAGCAGAAAGAAATTGAAAATTGTCTGTGCTTTGGGCTACATTCTTGGCTTGATTGCAGGCTACGGCGTTTTTATGCCATTATCCTGCTTTGCTCCTTCGGTATCTACCCGTAAGTTCCTGATGGCATACTGCGTATTCTTGCTTTACTGTCCTCTGACATTAGTTATGACCGTGTTCTACTACAAGATATATCGAGCACTCGTTAAACAAGACAATGACATGAAACACGCACGTTTTAATCCATCGTCACAAGTACAAAGTAGTAACTCAACCTCAAGCTTCAAAATCATCATAAAATATCTTCAAAATCGGCGAACATTTCTTATTTGTGTGACGACCGTTCTTTGTTACGGAATTGGAAATTTGCCCATCTCAGTGTATTTTTTGCGGTACATCGCCGGGGGATATTTACAGAAGGAATATATTTGGCTTTACTCTATTGGGATAATCGTGAGAATCGCTGGTTCATGTGCGGCAAATCCACTTATATATGGCGTGTTGGACAAGAAGCTGTTCAAATTTCTGAATACTTGCTGCAAGAAAACGCAGCCTCGTAACAGAATTTCCGGACATCCAATATGAAACTTTGGTAACTTTCACTTGCATATAGTGTTCACGAATAACGAATATTACACACCCGTGAGATATATATATAGCTAAGACTAAACTGAACGTTATTTATAGAAATCTATATACGGTCTTCACTCATTGTTGTAAAGATCAAAACAGTTAGTATATTGTTTTATCTTGCCATCTATATTACATGTAAGATGATAATTATTAGTGTTAAATACTTTAAAAAAGTTTCCTCGTTTTACTAGAATCATGACTGGATTATTATTGAATTATTAGTATACGGGACGGAATCATATTTTTTATGTAATATGAATGACATGAAAATAATATTTAAAAAAATTGCATCTGCTCTTTAATCGTGCATATTTCGTTTTGTTTATTTAAGAATTTGAGAGAGTAGCTATGTCTCGACAAACTGCCGAAATATATCCGCAGACAGCTGAAACCTCTGGAACAAAGTCAATTTACGTTTGGAATATTACAGTACCCTTTAGATAAGATAGATTAGATACGGTTTCATAAATTAGAATACATATATTTTGCCGGTTCTGTGAAGATTTATTTCATAGATGCCAAGGCATTTTTGTTACAAACGTCACTGTATATGGGGACAAGGTGGCCTTCGTAATTGTTTTATTTGCTTGCCAAAATTTATGCTTTCTTTTCATATTGACATTTTGATGAGTAGGACATTATCATAAGTGTTTTCCACTAGGCGGAATTTTTCGATCGAACGAAATTTTTCGCTCGATTTTCTTTTCAATTGTGACCGATGAAACCGGTGAATATTATCATGTACGTACGTCATTCACTGTTCATGCTATCGAGTCGTACGCAAAATTTCAGTATTATTATATAGAATAAGCTATATTTCGGCAATTTAAATTATTCTTGTTTTCTTTATAAGCTGGTATATTTATATAAGCTTATATATATAAGCGCTGGTCTTGCCCGCCAATTTTCAATGTTCTTGCATTTGGGTTAGCTGTCGTCTGTCAGCTGTGTCCGGGACAATGGTCAGGAATTGACTTTCTTGGCGAAGGTAAGGTTTGTTGCACGTCGCCAGCATAAACTGCGAATGAAATACATTAGTATGTACTTATAGTTTATCCGTGTTTCTAGTTTCCTGCACCGTTTACAAAGTAGAGGACCGGCAGACTGGGCAAATTGTGGCGGTGAAAAAGGTAAATATTTTTCTATAAATATCCATTGATCGTGTCGGTCGAGTTAGTGTACGTTCTAGTTTAAGGATTTAAAGTAGTCTGTGATTACACTAGATCTGTATGTATAATTTATGATAACAATTCACTTGATGCTTTTGGGCATATAAAATGTGTTTGGCACTGCCAGTATAAAACCAATATAAAACTGGTCCAGACGACGAGACGAAGAAGTGCCTCCAAATTATAAGTAAATTACTACCCTAATATTTCAAGGTTCATTCCTGCCGAATTGGAAATTCATTCAAATGGAAATTTGTTTGCACCATTCAATGTGGTTTGCACTGTTCATTTCTTTGTAACGTATACTCTATGGTGCTCCCAGTAATGATTTTTTTAAATTTTCCTTAAAGATGAAGCTTGGAAGAAGGAGTGAAGCAAAAGATGGTACATACTATGTCTAAATGATATTGAAAGATATTTTAAGGAGATTTTAGAGATTTTCAAAACTTCGTTCTTTTGCTGTCAGGGATCAACAGATCTGCCTTGAGGGAAATCAAAATGCTGCAGGAAATTTCACATGAAAATATAATTGGCGTAAGTTTTACAGTATTCATTTTACGTTTACTGTACTGATTATAGTTTATAATAATATTTTTTTAAGTTTGCATGGTGAGATCAAATAAATAAATTGGCTTGTAAGTACACCACATAGGTGTTTAATACTGCAAAGCTTTTGGCCCGTAAACCCGGGCTTTAGACAAGTGCACTGATGAACTTCCGGGTTAACAGACTGAACGCTGGCCAGTATAAAGACTTATGTGGTGTACCTACAAGCTAATTTACTTAATTAATCATGTCTTTTATATATTTTCATATTTATGTTTGTGAGGTTTGTTTCAAGAAATTCACTTGACCGGTCTAAACATTTCGCTTAGTCTTAGATAGTATATTATTGCCGTGCTTTAATTTCGTTTCCCGGGCTGTTTCCTCGATCTAGCGAATAAACGCAGACTCTGGGATAATCCAAACCGGAAACCAGGAATCCTGGCTAACACCAACAGCGTGTATTGATTGCAAAAGGTTGCTTTCACTTTAAATCTCTGTGAACGTGGCTCGGTCGCCATCTTTGAAGTCAATTGAAGCTGTATTGAAGGACCAGTGCCAGTCCATATCTACTGTTTTTTTCTTCACGGTCGACGATCGCGCCGACAAAAATAATAATAAGGGTTTAGGACTGGTTATGGTGTCTGAGGTGATGTGATTGGTTAGCGAGAAAACTCGCGCGAAATCGTTTCCTACTTTTTTACTTTTTATTTGTTCGTGCGAATTCACCTAGTGGAAAACAGGCTTTAGGCTGCCGAGTAATTGCCAGTTATTATTTTTCTCAAATAATTAAACAGGATTCGTTTTAGTTGTATTGTGCAGTCCATGCTGAAAACGAGGGTCTGGCAAAGATCGTATCTCCTCTAAGCTTTTAGCTGATACGTGAGCTAAGTCGTCATTTTAGTTCTTCGCAACAATGGAAGAGGCAACAGTCGATGAGGTCTTCAGATATTCTGTTTTGTTTGTTATTGTATTTGGGATTCTCGGCAACATTTTGGTTATCATCTCCATATTAAAGCAAAATAAAATTTTGAAGAACAATTACCACTTTCTTGTTTTACAACTAGCGATATGTGATCTGGTATGGCTGATTGTTAACTTCATGGAACCCGCATTCGCAATCTTTTTCTGTCCTGTTACACATGCAACGTACCTCTTTCAAGTCGCAGGAATATACATGATGGTGGTCATTGCAGTTCTTCGTTATCGCGCTACTGTTCATCCCTTGAAACCTGCCATCAGCAGAAGGAAATTGAAAATTGTTTGTGGTTTGGGCTACATTCTTGGCTTGTTCGCAGGCTTCGGAATTTTTATGCCATGGTACTGCTTTGCTAATTCGTTATCCACTCGTAAGTTCCTGATGGCATACTGCGTATTCTTGCTTTACTGTCCTCTGACATTAATTATGACCGTGTTTTACTACAAGATATATCGAGCACTCGTGAAACAAAACAATGACATAAAACACGCACGTTTTAATCCATCTTCACAAAGAAGTGACTCAACCTCAAGCCTCAAATTCATCATAAAATATCTTCAAAATCGGCGAACATTTCTTATTTGTGTGATGACCGTTCTTTGTTACGGAATTGGAAATTTGCCCATTTCAGTGTATTTTTTGGGGTACATCGCTGGAGGATATTTACAGGAATATATTTGGCTTTACTATATTGGGATAATCGTGAGAATCGCTGGTTCATGTGCGGCAAATCCACTTATATACGGCGTGTTGGACAAGAAGCTCTTCAAATTTCTGAATCTTTGCAAAAAAATACGCCCTCGCAGAAGAATTTCAATATGAGACTTTGTTTGATGTATACGTTCCCGAATACTGCACAATATTTGCGTGAATTTAATTGTAAAAGATATATAAATTATTGAAAATAAAGAAATATATGGCTAAATATAATTTTTGTTCATTCCAATTGTTAATTCCTTTTTTTAAGCATTACAGCTTAAGTGAAGAATATACTATATTGGTCTTCCCTCTTCGCCCACAATTTACATAATTTTTAGAAAAAGGAAAGGAAAGAAAATTGTGACATTATACGCTATAGTCTGAGCTGTGGTTTTTATGTAAAATTTGGATTTTGGAATTTTTAAAAACTTGCGGGCGAAACGCACTTTGTTTTTCAAGACCGTCGCGATCGCCTGGGCAGATTTTCAAAAGCCGAATGTAATGGAAAACAACCTCAAGATATACGTCACCAAGAGCTTAATTCGATAAAATTGTTAATGATATGAAAACCCCCAAATATTTATCCAATATTTTTCACTTAAGAAGCTTTTAAGCTTTTACGCCCAAAAGCTTCAGTTCAAATTATTTAAGACTACATCCCCGAAACCTGTTTTCTGATTTGAGGCTTGTCATTTGAGAGTTGTTTACAAGATCCGGCTTAACCGAGATTCGACGAAGCATGCACGAGATGAATTTGAGGTATTCAAATGAGTCCAAAAAAAATACATGCTATTTTCGGAGTAATTACGCTATTGCCGGGAAGGTGCTATGCCTTTCAACAGAAATATCGTAGTCATTTTTGTTACAAGTGTGCAACAATAGTAAACATCATTCTATATAATGACAAAGTTGTCTTTCGTCGTAATAGTTATATTTGCGTTCCGAAATTGACGGCAGTACAGTACTGTCTGTCGGTCTGAACTCGGTTTGACAGACATTTCTTAAAATGTTTTTTATTTGATTATTGTGTTGTCGTTCTCAACTGTCCATAACATTCCGTTCAGAAGCGAACGACGACCGCGATCGTATTTTTCCCTTGCGGTCGTCTGCTGTTTCTATCTTGCCGAACCGCAACCGCAGTGTCAGGTTATTTCTGGCCAGTAGTGTGTATGTGTTGATTTTTTCGTTTAAACTTCGTTTCCCGCGAGTCTAGAAGTCACAGTCAGTAGTGAGAAAAAACGCGTCAGCGTCAAAGTCATAAAAATGCCTCCAAAGTCTATTACAGATAAAGCTCTCGAAGCATCGATGTTTTGATAAATCATATTTTAAAATAAACAGGCATGCAATTGAAATTACATTTTTTAGCATGACTCATGCAACTTTGAATTCAACTTGATACGTGACCTTTAATACCAGTTGTTTCCTGCATCAATTTTACTTGTAACCCCCCCCCCCCCAATTTTTTGGTTAAAAAGCTTTAAGCTTTTACGTTTAAAAGAGTCTGAATTTAACTGAGGTCCCGTTTACACTATACCAGATTCGCTTAATTAATTGTCACGATATCTTCGTTTGCCTTTCAAGGGCATTGGTTGCAGCAAATGCTCATTAGTTTGATAAATTTAGTATATTTATTTTGATCTCTAACAGTAAAATGTTTTACTGCCTTTCAATAGCTGCAAAATTTGACCCACTCCGCAAGCAATCATGTATAGTAGTGTTAACGAGGATTGACATGCATAAAACTACATTCACTGAAACATGTTTACCAACGTGAGGTTTGTCATTAATTGTTTAGATCAGCAAACAGTCTTTCCTCCACGCTGTTGCTGAAATTGGCGTGCGAAAGATAATTCAGGCGACTCTTTGCATACTTGATTATCCCATTGAATTGGTCCTTGACTGCCAACTCGCAGGCCTTGTTTGCCCACTCTGTGGCTTTTCTTGTATATCTTTTGCATTGATCTGTATCAAGCTGGGAGCGGCGATAGTTCAAGTCAGACTTCACCAAATACAGATAGCATTCGTTAACATCTGTAAGCGATTCTCCGTTCAAAGAGCTCTCTTCCACCACAAGTATGCTCGCAATCGCCACTTTAATGCCTTCATCAGTAACTTCTTCGATGTCACTATATTCTTCACATAATGGCGTGCAATTGAGGGAGAGCATTGCTAGTCGAAGGTGACAACGATGTAGAAGATTCGATTTTAAGAATAGAAATTTCTCGTCGGTTTCATTTCTTTCGCCCTTGATGGCATGGGTGTGCGCGATGGCTTTGGTGTACAGTGAAAGCGCTTGTTGCTTCAGAGATTTGCGGACCTCGGGGTTTCTCTCGTCGCCCGCTAGGATGTTGAACAAGTAGCCTGCGTCGTTGAGCATCCAAGCTGTATGCCAACCAGGAGATATTCTTTCCATTTCTTGCAGTCCGCCATAGGTAACTTCGTAGCTCCTGTCGTATTCGCCTTCACCTCTTTGAAGGCATGCGAGAAGATGGAGCCTCTGTATTTCAAACTCAGTTGAGTTCTCTGTCGATGCGATCAAAGAACTTGCCTTGGTAAGCTCTTCGTATGCTCCATTAAAATTTCTTCTGCGATACGCTCCTAAGGCAAGCATAAAACGGACCGAAACCTCTACATCAGCCTCTTTAAATGATGTGCACTTTTCTGCCTTTGAAGCAAAACGCTGAAGCTCTTCAAAGTTACCATCTTGTATGAGTTGCTCCATGAAGTCGGTTATCCTTCGGCAAAGAGTTCGGAATGGGCTATTTGGGGTTGTAATTTGGGGCATGGTAACTGGAATGGAAACGTGTTCAGAACCACGTGCACTTGTACTATCTGGTTCTGTAACCTGCTTTTCACTGTCATTTCTCCAAGAATTCTCTCGGCAAAATTTGACAATATCACGCATATGGGCATCGTGTAATAGCCTTTTCTTCCAACGTCCGAATTCCATTTTCTGCACTTTCTGGTCATCGCCAATATCGTAGGCTTCTGGATACGCAAGGAATACGCCTCCTGGGCAATAAGCAATCGCGACTACGATCACATACAATTCAGGAATGATTTCTTCGTTTGCATCAACCACTGGAACAAATGATATATTCCAGTGCTTGCCAAGCTGAGGTTTGCCATGTTCCTCTGGCCACACAATATTTTCTACCGCGGATCCGATCTTGTCTTGTATTCTCTTCTTTTCCTTTTCATCGACTACTTGTCCACAGATTTGATACATCTCATCGTCGATCCCAATGTAAACGTGCCCGCCTTTGTGGTTTGCGAACGCCACAATGTAATGCGCTATCTTGTTGGCGATTATGCGATCTGCCAGCGTTTTGTTTTTATTTCTATCAGATTTGATCTTTTTAAATTGCACTGTATTAGACTCTCTTTGGTCTTTCGGCATAATAGAATCCTTCTTAAATTTCTGTTCATAGTCATGAAGTTTTGAGTTATCCAATGGTCCAGATTTCAGGAGTGGTGCAATCTTCTCCAGCGGTTCCGTTCTGAGAACTTGTTTCACGAGAAAATCAGTTGGTAAGACCAAATTGTACTCCATCGTACAAATACGGTCGCTTGGAGAAACTGTGAAGTTGATTTCCTTACCACGATCTTTGATTTCTATTTTGCAATATTCGCGAAAGCTCGTCAAACCTAGGAACTCTATCACTGTTTGCTCGATTCCACGAACTAGTTCGTCATAGATTTCAGGAATCAAGGAGCTTGGAGACATAAGAGTGAGGACTCCACCATAGCGACTGTTAAGAAGAGCGCAAACAGCAGTACAAGTGGTTTTGATTATTTCTGTCTTTTTTGCCTTGTTCTTCAGGATCTCCCGCGCAATCTTCACCACAATTTCTGCTTTCTTCGACTGTTGTTTATCTTCTGACATCTGTTCAAAATATTATTAACCTGTTGGATTTATGAATATAACTAGGCGCCTTATTCTGGGTAAGAAATGAATTGTATAACTAACCAAGTTTTAACACCGTAATGGTGGAATTACTTTTTTATTTACTTAAATATGTTTGCCTAGGTGCTGAACTAAAGCAAATAAATTTGGTGCGATAAATAAAAGTTTGACAAACTTTTAATTAAAAGTTCTCAGTGTCAGCTATCTCACGAAATATAGTTTTTTATTGATCACCTGGGCAAAATTTAGCGTTTGTAGTCAGTCCTGAAATTTTTGTCAAGTTAGTATTTTCCTTTTTGAAAGATCGATCGAAGGAGATATTTTATATTGTATCTTTTAAGTTTTTCAAAACAGAATAAATCGTATTTTTTTGTAGTGTACCCCCTTAAACACGATTGGTTTATCAAGATAAAAGCATTTGCATTTAACTTAGAGTAAAGCTTCAAACTGAAACTTTAATGTTTTTAGAACACTGTTGATAGAAAGGTATATTGAAGTGCAATACCAGCTTTTTGTTTAGCTCTAATGCTTATAGTACGAATAGCAGCGACTGAGTTTAAGAGTGTCGTTCTTCCCCTAAGTGTGCATGCATTAATTGTTACGCCGCATCTCATTAATTTCTCATAATTGTCGTGTGTATATGAAACATAAATAGGCATTACGTCATCCATCTCCCGAGATAACGATAATAATGATTTCCGTGCCGTGTAAATCTTCTTTGTCCCACAATTATCAGTTTACGGTATCTCTGTCCTCAGTACTTTTTCATTCGGCTAACCATGTTAAAGCCATCATGCTATTATACTTTTGGGGGGTAAAGCTCGCTTTGACGTGGCTAATTTTGATGTCGTGACCCTGCGAATCTAGTATGGTGTAACAATTAAATCCTAAGACAGAAGTTTTTCTATCTGCGCTAGTTTTGCATGCTTGAAGACCGTTTCATGAAGTCAGGTACATATATTTTACCGGTTCTGTGAAGATTTTGGGCGTAGATACTTTATAATAGCATTTATCGTTTGATTCTCTACACGAATAACAATTATGTTTTTTTCCGGAATTGCATATATTTCTTACGGCCCATTTACACTATGCGATTTATCGTATACGATTCGTACCCTGGCGTATGTGAACGTGTGAACACACGTACAAACGTGACACTTTAAATTCCACCCTGGACAATATGAATGAAGATTGTGGCAAAGGCCCTCTTTTGCATTCGTCAGAATAATAATTGCATACAACTAATCGTGTAGTTTAAATAGACCTTTATAATGCTATTAAAGAAACAACCACACACAAATTTACATGAATAACTCTATGTTACACTGTTTTAGAATATTCATTTTATCCCGTACCTACACTTTGTGGCCACATTGATAATTTCAATTTTACTTTCCGAATGTACTTTCAAATTTCATCGATACGGAATACTGATAGATGTGAAAACAATAGGATATAAAAACCATATATATATATACATATATATATGTGTGTTCTTGTTGTTAACTACGAAATTTCATGGACATTTTAGTATATCTAATACCTACCTTTTATTCTGTCGTATTCAACAAAGAATGCACTAGAATTGAACACAAGGATCCAAGAAAAAAATCATCTTTATGACAGTAATGTATTGTACGTTGCGGTTAAGGGATTTCCCCTAAAAGTTTCGAACTTTCAACGTAGATATCCAAGGCATTTTTGTTACAAACGTTCTACAGTACTAAACATCACTGTATACAGGGACAATGTTGCCTCTCTTCGTAATAGTTTTATCTGCTTGCCAAAATTTATTGCTTTCTTTTCAATTTCGACAATTTGATGAGTAAGAGATTATTATAGGTTTCTGTGACTGCTCAGTGCCCCACGCTTTTCTTTCATCTTGCCCGCTAATTTTCAATGTCCTTGCATTTGGGTTAGCTGTGTCAGGATCCAATATGGCGGACCGTTCGAAGCGGTATAAGAAAATTGACTTTCTTGGCGAGGGTCAGGTTGGTTGCACGTCGCCAGTTTTAACTGCGAAATTAAAAAAATACGTTCGCATGTACTTATAGTTTATCCTTTTTTCTAGTTTGCCACAGTTTACAAAGCAGAGGACCAGCAAACTGGACAAATTGTAGCGGTGAAAAAGGTAAATATTTCTCTATCAATATCAATTGACCGTGTCGGTCGACATTGTGCGTTCTAGTTTACGTCTTCAAAGTAGTCTATGATGTAGTCTAAACATTAAGATATCACTCCGTGTGTATAATTTATTATAACGATTCACTTGATACTCTTGAGCATATAAAATGTGTCTGGCGGTATAAAACCAATATGAAACAGATTCAGGGCCCATCATTGAATTGGGCTGTGCCATGGTGAGCATATGACGAGACGAAGACATGTCTTGAAATTATGAGTAAATTACTACCCTAACATTTCAAGGTTCATTACTGCCCAAATGGAAATTCATTTGAAGTTGTTTGCACCATTCAATGTTGTGTGCACTGTTCATTTCTATGTAACATAATATATGCTACATGTATATATATATATATATATATATATATATATATATATATATATATATATATATATATATGGTACTCCCAGTAATGATTTTTTAAATTTTCCTTAAAGATCAAGCTTGGAAGAAGGAGTGAAGCAAAAGATGGTACATAATTACATAATATGTCTTAAAGATATTGAAAGATCTATATTTTAGGGAGATTTTGGAGATTTTCAAAACTTCATTCTTCTTTTGCTGTTAGGGATCAACAGAACTGCCTTGAGGGAAATCAAACTGCTGCAGGAAATTTCACATGAAAATATAATTGGCGTAAGTTTATTTTAAGTTCACCCTACTAATTATAATTTATAATAATATTTTTGTAAGTTTGCATCGTGACATCTAATATGGTAAATTAGTTTGTACACACCATGTAAGTATTTAATACTAAAAAGCTTTTGTTTTTGTCAATTGCACCAATAAAGGCCTGCGTTAATGGATCGAAAGCTTTGCAGTATAAATACTTAAGCGATGTAGCTACAAGCTAATCTACTTAATTATAGTTTGCTGTAACAATGAAAGCTGCCGCAATAACAGGCCCTGAATTGAGGTTGGCAATCATCATGCTCACATGATTTTCAAAAAAGCTCACATTTGTACTTGCTGATGTGAGTACCGTGTATGATGGTATATATATTCGAGAATGTAAACAGAAACTTTGTTTACATTTGATAGATAATATCTACCAGTACAGTTAAACTGGTTAAATTTAATCAATTCCAAATTCAACCAAACCCAAGCAGAATCTCTTTGATGCTTTAGAGTTAATATATTATTCAACTAGATGGGGGCAAGACTGTAAATTTCGACAGTATTTCAAAGTCATGACAGTCTTAACCTGTGTCTTGAATGATTGAATCATATATTATATTAATTCTAAAGATGTCTTGTCTTTTTGGAATTTCTTTAAAAATACTTTCCTCTTTTTAAAATGTCAGTTTTTCTAGTCTACAGATAAAAATCTTTCCTTCTCAATCTTTTGCTGACTTATTCTTTATTTAAATTTTTATGTGTAACTAACTATTCAGAGGCCAATCAAACTGGAGTAGTTTAACTCAATGGATGATTATCAATGTGTTAATCTATCAATCTATCTCATAATATATAATTGTAATGCGGTCAACAAGATTTTCTTCTCGACTAGTTCTTTTTCATTACTGAGCCAATAGCGCTGCTCGAGGGTCGTAATTCCGCCCGGCTATTTACACCAAAGAATTACGGGCCTTCTGAAGTTCATCATTTATCACGGGCGTATAGCGATGCATTGGTGAACATCTTACTTTCGCCAGTCGATATATTAGGCAAATGCTACAGTCATCTCACTTAGTTTGTGGACTGCAGACAGTGTCTTCCTATATAATCTGGGATCACTAAGTCTATTCACACTACCCAATTTTGTCGGATCCAAATCGTTTCTGATGGATGTTTTGTAATCTGTTCACTTGTATTCTATGTGTAACCAATCTGTTACCGCAAACGCTGTATTGCTTTTAATTACAAATGTCACAGACGGTGATTAATATGAATTAATATTCCACATTTCTGCCAGGGTTCGCATATCCGCATATCAAGTATTCGATTCACTCAAGTATTTGATCCTATATACTTGCCGTCGATGACAAAAAGCTTAGACTACTTGGTCGCAACGGTGAAAACTTCCATATTTTAGAGTACAAATCTCGTCTTTAGTCCCTCGATTACAGAGTTGACTCGTTTCCCGTCTTTACTATTGGCGAATTCGAGCTTTGGTCCCGTCGACTTTCGGAGAGCGTCGACTTTCCAAAACGTAAACATTTTCTTGTCGAATATTCCATAAATAAGCGGTGCACACAACCGTTGCAAATTGCCCCATCCAGATGTGTTTCATCAGCAGATATTTCTCGCCAGCCAGATTTAAAAAGGCAGATAAGTGGAATATTACCAGCGCCATAGCAGAGAACGGTATAAAGACAAACAATGGAATTTCGACGATCGCGAATATATCTCACTATTCTTATGGTCTCACTATTCTTATGGAAGAGGTTGATTTACTTTGCGGCGTTCGACAGTTTGATCGTACAGTTTTTAATTTCCCCTTAAAATTTAACCCAGACATATCATAAAAAACGACCTGTCATTTTAAAACGTCTCAACACATTTTAGCGCATCTTTTGTATTTGCCTTTATTGACATGACTTCCTTAGCATTTAAGTATTCTGTCGTTTATTATTTAGCACATTTATATGAAAGTTGAATATATCTCGAGCAGGTGGAAAGCCTCACCTGGCACCCATTTTCCCCCGCATATTTTAGTTCAATCCTCGATCATTAATATATATCGTTTTCTTTTCTCAACTGAAGTCAGAGTGTTAATAGTGGTTAACAGAGTGGTTAGTGTAATAACTTAGTGTAATATCACCAGACAAACGCGAAACGCTTGTTTATGTCTCGTATTTATTCAATCATTACACAAAGCGTTGAGACAGAGAAGTTGGTGTGACAAACTTACACTTATCGACACGGTCTAAAAAGTAAAACGATGCAACGGACTATATCTATAGCTTGCTTACATTAAGTAACTGATTAGAAATATTTTACATCTTGCTAATTGATGACAGACAGTGATAAGACACGTCACTTCATCAACGTTGTACATGCGCGCATGTTACTTAAGAATTAAACAAATAAACCTGGTAAAGATGGCTTCTAGAAGATAGAAAAGGGTACATAACTTCTGATTTTATCTATTAATATTTCGCGCATTACAATCTTCATCTTTTTGGTTGATGTGATTGAGGGAACAAGTTATGGTTTATTCGTATATATCTATGGCTCTTACGAGCATCCGTAACTTACTCCTTCGTTTACATCCATCAAAAAAGGAATATTCTGCTTAGAGTTGCAGCAAAAGTTTTAAGTGCAATAAGGAAGTATTTAAAAATTTATAGTCTTCGCAAAATTTGCATCATTTTTTTAAAGTGACAATCAGTAATTTGATGTACTGTCTTTAAAAATAAACATTCACACTGAAGTTCAAGATCGATGAAAATTGTTGTATATTTTTCGATATCAGAATTCGTTGTATAAAGTATATTCATAATATAAACGTTTCGTCCTTAAGGGTCGATAGTTCCTCAATCATATCACGTTTTCCTTCCTCACTGCCAGAAGTGTCTGGTCATTTTCAAATCCATCCCGCTTCCTCCAGACGCATGATATCCAAAACGTAAACATTTCTTTATCGAATATCCCGTATAGAAATGGATTTGCAAAATTTGTGCCGGCGGTACAAACAACGATTGCAAACTCCTGTATCCAAGTATGTTTCATCAGTAGATTTTGCCGGCCAGCTAGACTTAAAATATAGCAGGAAATTATCGGAATGTTGCCAATGCCATAGCAGAGAACGGTACAGAGACAAACAAGGGAAGTTCGTCTTTCAAAAATATATTTCGTTATTCTTGAGGAGGATTTAGAACTCCTTCGCAATGGTCCAGTTGAGCGTACAGTTTTCATGAGTTTGTTTTGTTCGATGATCCACCGACATATTTTATAGTAAACTACGGCCATAAACGACGCTGGTGCGCAATACAAGAGCAGCGCTAGTGAATTACGAGACATCCAATAAACTGTGTTATTCTTCTCTACAAAACATTCCGGGATACCAACGCCATAACCTATAATCAAACCAACGGTGTAGCTAAAGCCACAAACAACTCTCAGTTTTGGTCGACTGACGGCTGGTTTCAATGGATGAATAGTAGCGTAGTAGCGAAGAACAGAAATTATTAGCATCATGCCCACTCCGGCGAATTCAAAGATGTAGGTTACGTCCATGGCGAGGCAGAAAAGTCTTGAATTTGGCGGGAGAAACGTTTGCTCGACAAAATCCCTGCAAATGACTCGCATGAAAGTTACAACAAGCCATCCAAGATCGCAGATCGCAAGATGCAGTATTAGAAAGTAATGATTGTGTTTCAATAGTTTCTTTTGCCTCGATACGGAGATGATGACCAAAATGTTTCCGATAATTCCCGATGCAATAACTAAAATGTAAGAATATCTGAACGCATCGCTGGCCCGCTTTTCATCATCCCGCCGTGTGTAAAGTTTGAAACGTGACTCTCATTGTCAGAATGCATTCTATATGTAATCCGACCTTTACTCGCTTAACTCTTTGTATGGTTCTCCCGAGGAGCAAAACAGATGACAAAGTGTTTTAGCACGTTATATAATCAGGTGTATTAGTAAGTGCGATTAGATCCCCCAGCTTTCCCCAGGAAAAAACGATTTTTTCACGAGGAATCGTGTAGCGGCAGACGTGATCATAAGTTGGAATATTCTGTTGTTATGTGTTTTCACTTGACAAAATGATTTCTTGACAGATGCATGTCGTCAATGATTCATCACAAATCGTTTTTTAATGTTTAAATTTTTATCCTTTCAGTTATACTGAATTTTACTTGAAGCTTACCATTTTCCAGCATGTAAGAAAGAAATTTTCACACAATGCCTTCAAATGTTTCCAAAATGCATTTGAAAATACGAATATTTTGTTATCCATGCATATACAATCAATAATGTCATATTACTTTCGCTATTCTAGTGCAAAAGATAAGATATTATCACTTAATTATTATCTCTTACTTATATATGAGGCATTGTTTCTTATCCAAATTTTTAAGTAAATGTGTAAATACGGTTGAGTTTTATAAGGTGAACTACAGTTATCACGCAGATGAATTTTCTGGCATAGCGCATAAGCCATGCACGTAATTTCTGGCGATGCAAAGGCCGACATCACCATTGGCGTTGTTAACCGCGTTTCCAAACTTCGTGCAACGAGGCACGTGTGATATGACATAGCGTTTGCATTTGAATGCAAAGTGTTTTATTTGAATGCAAAGTGTTCGATCTTATAAACAGATCCCAAAAAACCGAGTAAGATCTCTGCATACTGATTTGTGTAACTTTGTCTAATGTCACCCACGAACGCTAAAAAACAGACAATATATAACTGACTATATCCAGACTCTAGTTTGCATACATGAAGTAACCGATTAGGAGTATATTATTTCACATTCAAACTATTGATATATTCAATTTACTCATCGCACAAAACTGTTCCTGTTTATATGTTACATTGACTGATGAAGTTCAGCTGAATAAATGAATAATGATAGACATTAAAGAGAAGACATGTAAAGAACCTTATCAACATTATACATGCACATATACGTGACAGGAATTGAACTCATAAAGCCGATAGGAAGAGCTTGTATACAATGTCGATTTCAACGTTGTCGCTGATCGACAACGTTCCCAGCTCCAAACATGCGCATTTCATGGCTCTTTTCGACCGATATGGCACCTATACATTGGCGTATTCCTTTGTTTCGAAGTCGTTAGTTCTACTCGACTGTTTAGAAAACAAAGAAACGACAGTCTTCGTTTCGAGACGGTTCTGCATACTTTTTATATATGCATGTTCAAGGTTAAAATGCGTAAACTTCTTAAACTTTTTTAGTTTGAACTTGAACAAGTAATACAAAGTCCCTAATGTATAAAACGTTAACAAACCCGTTGAATCGTTCACGATTCATAACTGAATGGTAGTATATGTCGTATATTATTATGTGGACATGCAGGGGGGGGGGGGTTACTGAGAACTATAAAACACTCGTAGAACTCATACTTCACTACATCCGGGGTATGTCATGTTTAGAGTGACATAACGAATTTCAAAATTTTCCCGCCATATATTCATTATTATTGTTGTGAAAATACAAATGGTCTTTAGTTCGTATAAGAAACGAAATTATATAACGTTGGAAATACAAACGAAAACACTTTAAAGACATCTTGAGATAAGTAAAATTTATCTTCCACGCCTTATTTATATACTTGTCGTCTTTGTGCATATTTTTGTCACTCTGAATTCAGTCCATATAATAAACGGAACAATACATGCACGGTTCGCTCGAAGATATGGATTTTATGTTCTCGTGTCAAAAACAATATCTCACTCGTTCGCATATTGTCGATATACACTTTCAGCTTACATTTCCTTCCGAAAACTTATCGATAATTCGCGTCACCAGTTGGTGAATCGCGTTCGGTGTGTGTGCATGTAGGCCATGTAATCGTTAAAACGGCATCGCTGCATGTTTAGAATGCTGTAATGGCTCTAAATACAATACAATTAAGGTCTATACGTATATAGTAGCTATTTTACAAACCCCTGAGTGTAGTCATTTTTTTAAAAGGCAAAAAATATCGCAATGCGTATTCAAACTTGAAGTGTAATTATTGTAAAATGGCAATCGTTTATCTATCTATTAAGGTAAAGAGTTGATATCGATGGTTGATTTTTCTAATCTTTCAGACATATGGCGCCTTTCATATCCTATTCTTGTTTATTCCATCAAACGCGGAAGGCATCGCGATCTTTTGTATCCTGCAGTCCATTTTATTTTCATAGAATTGTCTCGTTTCCTACGCTTGCACTCAGAAATGATTCGTTCTCTTGTCTTTGTCGATTCTTGCCCGGCGATCGTCTCCAGAACGTGAGCAATTTTTTGTCGAATATCCCATATATGAGTGGGTTTGCTGAGTTTGTCCCAACAGTGCGCAGCACTTCGGCAAGATGCAACGCCCAAATATGTTTCTTCAGTAAATCGTCCGCGCCAGCTAACTTTATAATGAAATAAGCAATCACAGGTAGATTACCAGCGCCATAGCAGAGAACGGTAGAGAGACAAACGAGGGAAGTTCGACGGTCGTGGATATATCTCACTATTCTCGTGGAAGAACTAGAGTTACTTCGTGTCGTTTGATTTAATCGTAGGAATCTGATGTCTCTGTTTTGTTTCATGATCGACCGACATATTTTGAAATAGATAACGGCCATGAATGAGACTGGAGCACAATACAACAGCAGCGCGAATGCATAACGAGTCATCCAATATCCTGTGTTTTCTTCACGTACAAAGCATTCCGGAACACCCGTTCCATAGCCCATGATCAAGCTAACGGTGTAGCCAAAACCACAAACAACTTTCAGTTTCTGTCGAGTGATGGCTGGCTTCAACGGATGTACCGTCGCACTGTAGCGAAGAACGGAAATTATCAGCATCATGGAAACCCCGGCGAATTCGAAGACGTAGGTTATCGCATTGACGAGGCAGTGTGCGTTTGAACCACGAACGAAGAACGGTTTTTCTGCGAAGTTGAGGTTGATGGTCATCATGCAGGTTACAACAAGCCATCCCAGATCACAGCTCGCAAGATGTAGAACGAGAAGATAGTAGTTGTTCTTCAGTAAATTCCTCTGTCTTGATACAGAGATTATAACTAACATGTTACCGATGATACCAAATGTGACAACGGAAAGAAAGGAAAATCTGTACGCCTCGTATCTTTGTGTAACATTTGAAGTGTGGCTTTCGTTCAAATTCATTGTCTGTAGTTTTGCTGCGGATTCGAGCGACTCGTTCATTCAGTTATCCTAAAGAAAATGCAACATATGGCAAAGTTAACATGGTCTATCAGACTAAATATACCAGATGTGCTCAGTTTTGTTCTGTCCAATGAAATTATTTTTGAATATTTAAGAACAATTCAGTCGATGGCGTACACAATGGAGGCGTTATTATTATAATTTTACAAGCAATTTCACATAACAAAGCCAAAGGCAAAGTTTCTTTTAAACTTCTTCTTTTTTAACCTAGCGTATGGGCGTCTAAAAATAGCCTACACGTTGACGTATTTTGCGGATAATGCCAATATTCCTGGGCGCTTCGACCAGTCAGAAGCATGCTTAATTTGTATAAGGACAAACGAGAAGCTAATTAATCATTTGCATGATTAAAACTCCAAACTGCGTATCAAAACAGGATTCAGATACGTTTTCAGGACCGTCGCTAGCAGTTTAACTCGAGGGTACATATTCATACATTCGTCTTTTGCGCGACTGATTTCCTTTGTTAGCTATTGTTTCTACGGTTGTACGAACATGAATATATGAATTATATACACCCCCCTCCAAATATAGCTTCTAGCGACGGCCATGTACGTTTGAATGATATTGTATGGCTTCTCTAAAAACGTACTGTTATTACGTTTAAGTACTGTTATTACGTTTTGAACCGGCAGATTAGAATACAATCTACAAAGCCTAGTTTACACTGATTCCTAAGAATAAGCACTCTACTTTCTTCTCACTTGTTTAATGTAAAGTCTAGCGATCTTCTATTGCTCAAACAGACGTCTCGTTTTCCACACTCGCTGTCAGAATAGTCCCATTCTTCGACTTAAAAGGCCGTTTCAAAAAAGCAAGCAATTTCTTGTCGAATATTCCATATATAAGTGGATTTACTGAATTAGTTCCGGCTGTTCGAAAAACTGCAGCGAATTGCTCTATCCAAGTATATTTCATCAGAACATCATTCTTGCCGGCAAGCCTCAAAAGAAAATAAGCAATGACCGGTAGATTACCGACGCCGTAACAGAAGACGGTACACAGGCAAACGAGAGAAGTTCGTCGATTTCGAATATATTTCAGTAATTTTGTGGAAGAGCTAAGATAATTTTGTGTAACTGGATTTGTACGTAAGATTTTTATGTCGTTGTTTTGTTGAATGATCGAGCGACATATTCTGTAGTAAACTATGCCCAGGAAAGACACCGGAGCGCAGTACAACAGCAGCGCAAATAGATCACGTGACATCCAATATGCCGTATTCTTCTCTTGCACGAAGCATCCCGGGATTGATGTCCCATAGCCTACAACCAAGCCTATGCTGTAGCCCAAACCGCAAATCATTCTCAGTTTTTTCCGACCGACTTCGGGTTGCAAAGGGTGCACCGTGGCGCGGTAACGAAGAACCGATATGATCAACATCATGTAGACTCCTGCGAATTCAAAGATGTGCGATATGCTCATAACCAGACAGTGCGTTCGGGAGGTTCGTGGAAGAAACGGGCTTTCAAAAATATGCAGGTTAATGATGTATACGAGGGTTGCAAGTAACCACTTCAGATCGCAGATCGCGAGGTGTAAAACAAGAAAGTAGTAGTTGTTTTTTGTTAATTTCGCACGACTCATTATAGAGACGATGACTAAAACGTTTCCGAAAATTCCAAATACGACAACCGAAATCAGAGAGAATTTGTATCCGTCGTCTGTCCCCTCTCCCATCTTAGTCGCTTTCGGTAACTTGAATTGCGGAATTCTTTGCTGTCGAAACAATCCAAGAGCGTATTTATACACGTCG